>NC_134528.1:26945231-27272731 GCF_027942865.1 Odontesthes bonariensis | reverse complement strand
ACTTTTAATGAAGCAGTAATGAAGCACTGGTCCGAAATAGGGGCCCTTACTCTGTTGCAGTCCTCCAGAAAGCTGGGTATATCACTGTCTGTAGGTTGGAAACTGGCTAGGTCAGAGTGGGCTTCCTCGTCAGGCAGCAGTGGACCCTCAGCTTCATCACGAGACTCTTAATCACACAGCAGATGATAAAGGACATTAAACATTTTGCAGCAGGCTTTTACAAATTCACAGTTTCTTGATTGCGCATCTGAATGAAAAATGTAAAATATGACTCAAAATAAACACTAAAACAAGCCTCCCTTAACTTGGAACAAAATCACAGTTCATCCATGGATGCTTGCATGTAGCACAGGTAAGATATGTGGGATAGACTATTTCAGTGAGCTCACTTATTTCTAACTACACACACCTATGTTTGTTGAACGTTTTAAACTTTTAGTAGGGGCTAATTAATACACTGGGAAAGCAAAGAAAAAGACAGACATGCTCAAGGATCATTTTAGATTATTATGTACCAAACAAGTAAAATAACAGCTTCAGCTCTAGTATGAAAAGGAGAGATTCCTGTGACCAAAAGACAACAAAACTGTTGAACCAGCAGGTTTTGTAAAGCTGGGTCCCCTAGAATGCAGCTAAAGGCTGCATCAATTAAATTAAATTAAAAATGAATTGAATGAAATATACTTTGTTAGTTCCTAAAAGGAAATAATATTGTTGCAGATGCATAAAGTAATGCTTATTCTTAATTCAAATATTTTGTTTTTATGGCTATAGCTGTGGTCAGCACAGACCTCCTGTAACGTGCTTTGTTTCAGCAGAGCTGAAGAAGCCTTTGATTCAACATAGTTAAAAACAGCTCTGTTGTTTGATCCCCGTTGTGTATGGAGTGTGCAGTGCTGTCCATTATTCTGAACAACTTGTGCAACATTATGTTCTTTTACAAACAGCCCCAGGGGCTCTACAGCAGTCCCCAGCACAGAGCCACACTTGGCTCTGTTTATCCGTTTGTTTAGTGTCTGAGAGTCACTAGCTCTGATGTATCTATCCCAACGGATGGCTGTAAAGATATTTTCATTTTCTACAACAAGCTTTAAAAAGACATGCTAAATCTTGCTACAATCAGCAAATGATCAAAGCTTCCCTAAAGAAGAGCCTGCTCTGTTGCTTGTTGTTAATAGCCTCTGTGTTTCCACATTTCCAATCTAGTCTGTTGTCCAGATACCCAGGTATCTGTAGTCCTCCAACTCTCCACCCAGGATAAACATTTTTGGCTTTTACCCCAAGCCCCCCAAAATTTGTAAAATTCTCATTTGTCTTGCCCACAATGTTGACCAATCCAATACCATACCAGAGAAAAGTCAACCAGTTCCCTGCACTTAGCCTGCAGTCCATCACTGACACAGCCAAGTACTGCAAAGTCATCCAAGTATTTTTGTTCATGTCAAGACTCTGGAAGTCTGAGGTGTACAGAGTAAAGGGAAACGTGGACTCAAGCCCCCTCCCAGACTCACACCTTAATGTACAGTTTTTACTTCAAAGTGTGCCTTTAAGCCGTGAGTATGTAGAAAATTTTGTTATCTCGTGTAATGACAATAAAGACTCTTGATTCTTGATGCAAGGCATATCTATAACTCAAGTGCAGGGTGGCACTGTGAGGTGTGACAGGGAAGTTGTGGGTCAAGGCAGGTTATGAGGTCTGGGTTACTGAAAGCAGTGGACAAGTATGCCAAGCATCATCCTGAGCTGTACCTTTTAAGAAATATGTACAGATCAAGCAGAACCTTTTGATAATCCTCTTCAGTTCACTACCTCCAGTGATGTTTTCCATGCCTGGCCACACATCTCAAACGTACATGACCTTGTTTTTAAAAAAAAACTTTTTCCAACACATTTCTTTGCTCTTTCTAGATTATTATTCAGCCATTTCTGTAAACTATCTTCCCGTCTCCCACTCTAGTACTACACAGAATTTCACGTCGTCTTTACACAGTTATGAATTTGCCACCATTTCCATGTGGCTTACAGAGTGTATGCCAGTCTGTGGGCTCAAAGCACTTGTTTAGAGTTTCTTCAGCTTTGTGTGACCACATCCTCACATTTCTCACTACATGACGTCTCTTCAACCTATCTGGGATTAAGTGTTCTTATACCTGGTATTAGTTGGCTTTTAGAAAGCTAAATCAGCTGCTTGGACTTATAAACAACTCTTTTGGGAGTTAAAAAAAAAAAAAAAGAGGACAAATCATTCCAGCTGCACAGCTTTCAGACCAGCATGACAAAAGTTCTCAAAATCAGTGTTAGAAACAAATAAATAAAAATCCCACCTTTACACAAAATGCAACTACAGATATTGGCTTGAGAAGGAACACTGCTACATTGTGGTCAATGAACTGTTGAAGAGTGATTGTTAACCTTTGATGAATATAGACTTTAGTATAAAATTCAGTATAGCCTGCCTCTTTAAAATCTAGCTATATTTGTTCGCCACTCACTTGACCTATCCTGTGAAACTACTAATAAACCATCTACCATAAACATCTCAGGATAGAAATTCAGACTAGTTTGTAGTCTTGTAGTCTTAAAGCTCAGTCTCATCATGAGATGAGAAACTCATCCATGCATTCATCTCCAGTAGACTCGATTACTGTAATGCTCTTTTAACTGGACTTCCCAAAAAGAGCAATAAACATCTGCAGCTCATCTAGAACGCTGCTGCTAGAGTTTTAACCAGGACTAAGAGATCTGAACACATCACACCAGTTTTAAAATCTTTACACTGGCTTCCAGTCAGTCACAGAATAGATTTTAAAAGCCTACTGATGGTTTACAAATCCCAGAACGGTTTAGGCCCAAAATACATCTGTGATATGTTCAGAGAATATAAACCTAGCAGAGCTCTTAGATCCAAGGACTCAGGTCAGCTGGTCCAGTCCAGAGTCCAGACTAAACATGGAGAAGCAGCATTTAGCTGTTATGCTGCAAACAAATGGAACAAACTGCCAGTGGAGATTAAACTTTCACCAAATGGAGACATTTTTAAATCCAGGTTAAAAACATTTCTTTTCTCATGTGTCTATACATGGAATCTGCACGCTATCTTTTAACTTATCTTGACTGTTGCTTGTTCTTAAATTCATTTAAATGATTTTATTTGTTTCTCTTTATATTCTTTTATGTATTTTTAATGCTTCTTCCACTCCCTGCTGCAATGCTTTTATTTTATGTAAAACACTTTGAATTGTTTTGTACATGAAATGTGCTATACAAATACATTTGATTTGATTTGATTTGATCATTAACAAAGAGATTGAGTGTGTGAGTTGACAAACACAGGTACCTTGGTTGAGGTCTTCGTGCAGGGATCCATGACTTGGGCTGGATGGTGATCCATCACAGGGACTGTCTCCGTTTGGAGTCAGAGAAATGTGACAGTTCCACCCTGTCTCTAAACCCATCTTCTCTGCAAAGACCTGCATGGACAAACAACTACCTGCATCAGTTTGTGCTATCACATAAACCTTTTCCACATAAACATGTCAAGTAGAGAATAGCAGCATACTCTATATGTTGTATGTAGTTGTACAGTATATTAATGTTGGCACTGTCAATATAAACCTTTTCAGACACAAAATATGTAACACTGTTATCATAGGAGTCCTGACAAAACCACATTAGCTCATTCAGATATTGCTAACTTTTGCATTGATGCTCCTCACTCTTCATTTAAATATGGCAGCACAACATTTATTAGTCACATGAGATTGGGCGTCAAGTGAAGTATAATATTAAAATCCTTAAAGAGTCACAAGTTTCTCACAACAAAAAAACACAACTTTTCTACAGTCCAAAGCTTCTGTAATAGTTAGAGTTGTACTAGTGAGGGTTTAATTACACTAAAGGGTTATTAAAATTTTTCGCAAAAATATTTGACTTCACCTGATGACACGGTCTTACACGTTATGTTATAGTCATTGTTGTTTGTGAGATGAGAAGCCATATATCAACATAAAACTTGTGTTTCCATTAAAATGTGTTAAACAAAACGTGAAATGGAAGCAGTTGAAAATCTTGCTCTATGATTTGAAAGAAAATAGAAACTGCAGTTGCAACTTAGATTGCTTTTAAGCTGTCTTTTCTCATGGTTTGGTGCCGCAGGTGTTAAAGGGAAAATCAAAAATCATGCAACAGGGAATTTTGAACACTGCTGTATTCAGTTATGCGATCCAATCTCTGAACAGCTTTCAGAAACCATTATACAATGCTGCTGTTCAGTCTGTTAATGTGATATCAGCAGTTCAAACTTGTGCTGAGTTGAGGGAAATTTACAGGAAAGGTAAATTTACTTACGACTCTCTGTTTCCCTCTACTTCGCAGCTAGGCTACAGCACCTGACTGGAGCTGCATTTCGTCCTGTTAAGCCCTCACCAGTGCTACACCACGGAGAGCAAAAGATGCAGACAGTTGATTGTTGCAGTAGCTGTCTGGATAGCTGACGTCTGATAGCTGATAGTCTGTGGTGTGGGCTAAACAGTAGGTGTCTCAAATGCTACGTAAGTGTGAACATTCAAGCAATAGTTAAAGGGACACAAATACATTGTTGGAAAGATTTTTACAACTGATTCAGTTGCTAGCGTTTAAAGGGCGTTAATGGTTACTATATTAGCGAAAGGACTAACTAGTGGCGCTTAATACATCCTCACTTGTCCCGGTTAAGAGTGAGACAATTTTTACAAAGGACAGCAATGCAGTTCTTTTTGAAATCATATTACGAAATATACGTAGCTTTATGGCATTGATACATAAGATGTAGTTTATTTGAAGAATAATAGTATCTGTCTACCTAAGCTATGTGTATGGAGAGAGTTCTTGTAATAAATCTTCTTTCTTGTACATTGTAAATTAATTTGCAACATGATTCTAAATTGAGTCATATGGCTAGTTGGGAACACCGACTTTAGTATTAATTTGTATAAATATTATCAGCTGCATTTGAAAGTTAATGCTTCATGATGTGGTGTTAACACAGTAACGATGTTATTTCCTTTATGTGGTCTGTGCAGACCACACATACTCACATTTTTCTCTGCACAATTTTATACATAATGGTAAAATAAAGAGTTTGGAGCAGGAGACTGCTTTGTGGGTGTTCTCACCGGCACCGCCTGAATGACACACCTACTACCCAGAATACAGTACTACAGTCCTAATCTAGTTCTCAACAACATTGATGTAACCCCTAGGTTTAACCCCTCGTCGGACTGCAAAATGTTAGCACAGAGAAACTAATTAGGATGCCCAAATATTGTCCAGAGTGCAATATCTAAACTATTTTAGCCAAGAAGAAACGCACTGTTTTTGCTCACCTTGCTGCGGAGCTCATCTTCCATGGAAAAATAAACAAAGCGAATACAAGCAGTGACCAGGGCATCAATGAGACGGACTGTATCTAGCCTCGCCTGAAACTGAGACGACACCATGCCCATAAAGATCTGCCCACTCAGGGCCTGAATACAGTCCTCCCGCTCCACACCCTCACCAATTCCCTCTGTGGATGTGATGGGACAAGAATATAAAAAAAAAATTAGAAGTGGTGTTTTATTACCTCAACTTTCCATAATTCTGTCACTCGTGCCTACCGTCTGAGCTCCAGCTGTTTCTGTAGGAGTTGTGCTTGATGGGGGTCGTGGAAGGAAGCTCAACCCCAGTGAAAAGGCAGGGACCAGGGGCCAGTTCCACACACTTCCCATTCAGATGGCTGGACAGTGAGACTTGCATGGGTTTGTAGGCAAAGGCACAACAGTAACCTGACAGACAGGCCCGCTGGTAGAAGTCCAGAACCTTCTTTCTGTCAACAGGAAAAACAAAAAGGCTAAATTAAGTGATTAAAATGCAAAGACATACAGAGGAGGCAACCTTAATCCTCATACCAGATTTAAAACACAACTTAAAAAAAACCTGCTATATTTTCAATATAGAGAATGCAAAGTGGAATTGTTGAGCAGGGATAATTATGGTCTGGGATATGTCAATGATCAGCAACAACTTTGATTTTTAGGGTTTTTGTTTATTTTTTGCTATGTCTGATTTAAAAAAAAAACTCCTTAATTTCTGAAAAGGGACATTTTTCAGGAAAAAAATATTAATATATGATGTTTTCAGGTCGTTTTAAAAGGGGACAAAATGTCCCTTTTCAGAAATTAAGGAGTTTTTTTCTACACAATGAAAAATTGCATTGTATATGATGTGTTTGAAATTAAAAAAAATACTAAAAAATGCACAACTGGACCAAATATGATGAGTATCACTATTTCCAGAGTGAAATTAGAGAAGAAAGTACACCCCAAGTGGACAAAAATGTTTCCTATCAGGGATTAGGGTTAAAGTGTAGACTTCCAGTATGATGCTAAACATTAAAATTAAAGCCAAAGCAATTAACGTGACAGAGATACTAGACCTGTCAGAGCCTGAAAGTGGATAGATATCAGTTCCATCCCAGAAGTCAGTGCAGGCCTCCAGGATAAGATCAGCTGAACCATGTGACAGCATCTGGACATTATCTACAAGTGTATAGAACAGTAGCAAGCATTGAAACACAAACTAAAACTTTTTCCAGCTTACTTACGCATATTAAAAAAAGGCATTGGTCAATGTGAACAAAAGAAAAAAGGATGCCGTTTGAAAAAAAGAAGGAAAAAATTCTAATAGAACATGTGAAGCCAACTGATATGAAAATAGAAAGGGTATAGGAAGAAATTTCTTGGAAATTTCTTGGAGCACTAAAGAAGGATCTGTCCTGAATAATAAAAAATACACACACATATACATATATACAGTCATATACATATGCACACACACACACACACACACTGCTACACTATCGAACGAAGAGATACTCTGTCCCTGCTGCGGTGTAGGCTTGAACCTTCTCAGCTAGATCATTAGAAAGAGTGGCAATGGATATAGATTTTGAAGCAGAGAAATCATCAGCCATCTCCTCCACATGGACAACAACAGGCTGTATATGACAAGACTATGAAAAAGGATTACTATTCTCACAAGAGGCTGTGTTGGACCATGCAACTGTTAGCCTGAGGCAGTCAACATCATTACTCAAGGGAAGTCAGTGGAGATTGCAGAGGAGTAAAAATACCTTGACACAATATTTGAAAAAGAAAAAGCTGATGAACTCACTGGAGGAAGAATCTTTCACAAACAGTGAGATGAGATGGGGGATGGGAGGCTGGCGTTTGGTGAAGTGGTGAAGGCGGCGAGAGGTGAACTCGTTGGTCTTCTCCCCAGACGGCAGCTGATACAGAGCCAAATGGTTCTCCTGTTTAAACAGCTCCCTTGCACCAGGAGTAAACCCTTGTATATACAAACACACACACACACAAAAGTATATATATACATATATATACACACACACATATGCTCTACACATGCCAAGTCTCCAGTTGTGTAAAATAAAGAGGCGATGGATAAATGTAGCTGAAAATATTACTTTTCTACATGTTTAAACTTACTAAACAGCTAATGTTATACCTGTGAAGATTTGCACTGCAGTCTTTTATAAACTCAAGGAAAAACTTTATGTTTATTTCACCTGAGGCTACCAATGGTTGTCAGCAGGGAAGCTACACCAACTCAACTCTAAAGGTCCTTCTAATGTTTCAGTCTTTGTTCTAAACAATTAATCTCAGGCTAACAAACACGCAGAATTGTGTAAAACAATTATATGCAATAGCTCTCGACTCATTGTGTCTTTTCGCATTTTCTTGGGATTTTCAAAAGATTTTTTTTTTTCTGCATCAACACAGATTTTTAAAACATTTAGAGAGGAAGGAGGAAGCTTCTTAAAGGGGAACTGCGGTATTTTCAACATTAAGCCTCTTTTCTGAGTCGTCTGCAATGTTTTAGAACCCCCCTCACCACTTTTTTGATGTTTACTGCTGTCTCCGGTATTTGCCTAATTTTGATTCATCTCAACCTGCTTCAGAATGGCAAGTCATATGCATGTCTTAAAAGGTCCGTAAAAGCACCATAAACGTCCCTTTTCAAAATCATCAACTCACCGGAGTGGTTACTGGTGTGCACTGGTAATCCATATCAAATTTTGTGGCGAAAAGTTGCTTCTGTCGTGTAAACATCAAAAAAGCAGTGAGGGGGGTTCTAAAACATTGCAGACGACTCAGAAAAGAGGCTTAATGTTGAAAATACCGCAGTTCCCCTTTAAACCCTAATGAAGACACAGCAGAAATGTCAAGAGGGCAATATTTTTTTGTCACCGAGACATGGCTGCAGGAAAAACTAACAACTTACTACTCAGCTTTACGACTACATGGGGAGACGGACACTGCAGAGAGAGACAGATATTGATCTGTTGGCTGTGAGTTCCTGTTCATGTTGTTTACTGAGAGAGTAAGTAAACAACTTGTGTTACCTGACAAGGCTGTGAGTGTATTTATTTGCCAAGTGTTACCAAGCTATAAAAGAGACACCTGTTATGACAATCTGACGATTTCTTCGAAACCTATCTCTGTTACATGACAGCTTTCTAATTTTTTTGTGACTTTGTTTTCCAATTATTTTGTTATTTACCTATACCAATAGAATATATCTGATATGTCTCTCTATAATAATTCATAACGCAGCACTTTCCCTTCTAAAATAAATCAAGTATTTATGAGTTAAATTGAATGGAACTAAATTGAATTGATCAAAACAGCAGTTGAAATTGTTGATATGTTTGTCAGAAAGAGATCAGAAACTTCATCTACAGCTCAATTTGCTTTTAATTTGGCTCAATGTTGAATGAACTAATGATTGTGCTGCATCTAATTATTATACAATCAAATGTGGTACTGTAAAACCATGAACATTTGGACAGCGCTATTACTTATTCATTTGAAGTTGCAACCTGTTAAGATTCTTTTGAACTGCTGTGCATGCCTGTCCGTTAATGTGGCTGCATACTTGTGCCATACTGAATTGGATATATGTATATAAGTTATTGTCATGTCTGCTAAGTGTCCGTTTTCTTTTGCACTTTTCATCTTATGTCTTGTCTTTGTTTTATTTAGAAAGCTCTACTCCAGATTCATCTTCCGGCACGCCCTTCCCCCGTCTCATCACACCTGCTCCCTGATTGTTCTCCCCACCTGTCTCCCTTCTTCCCTCATTTCCTTTTGTATATTACCTTCTGTGTCTTACAGTCTCGTCGCCAGTTCATTGTACTTCACGGTCCTCGTCCCAGCATTTATAGTCAAAGTCATAGTCTGTTTGTGTACGACCTCGTCCGTTTTCTCGAGCCCGCCTTTTGCCTCTCCCTTCTCGGATACCTTTGCCTGTCTGACTGCCTGCCCGTGTACCCAACCCTGCCTGGAATAAACCTGCTTTCTTTGTCCGAGCCTTGCCTGTGTTGTGCATTTGTGTCCACCAGTTCTATGCTCTGGGGAGTTCATGGTTCACAGTTATTTGATCTGATGTAGTCAATTTGCTGTCTCAAAATGTTACAGAAAAGCAAAGGCACTTCACACATGACTCTAATCACATTGTGTAAAATGGGCTAATAATTAAAGGTGGAACTTTCATCTGGGCTAAGACTTCATTCGTATTTCATGCAGACATGAGAGTAAAATCAGGTTTTCTCTTCTGAAGGAAGCTTTGGAGTGGAAGTTAATGTCTGTTCATGTAAATCTGACTACTGCCCTTACATGACTGAATAGTTTAAACTTAGTGGAATTCAGGTCATGGTGGAACACAGTAGTTCTATAAAAATAATATAATTCACCTATCAGCCTGGAGAGCTCACAGAGTCCCCAGGGGACATTGATGGGCAGCACCGTGCCGTTGCTTGCCTGCAGAGCCAGGTTGGACAAGTGATCAGAGAAGAGGCATAGCTGCTGGGTGATGCTGGCATTACAGAGGTTAAGCATGATGTTGAGGCCCAGTGGCTTGAGGGAGGGCAGGTGGCACTGCCAGGAGAGATCATCGAACTGAATGCTGGCTGGATTCTGCTGGTCCTGGGACAGGCTCAGCATCTCTAAGTGGTAGTCACACACAAAGTCCTCAGCTTCTGGGCAACTCAGAGCAAAATCCTAGAGACAAAAGATTAACATTACAACACAGTCACATCACTATGAATTCAGACTCCATGACAATTAGTGTATTTTATTTATTTATAGGCAGTCACATGATGAATGAAAACAATGTAAATAGAAAAAAACTGCTTAGAAGAGCAAAGCCTTATCAACCAGCAGCATCTATGCATATATAACAGAACTGCACTCCTAAATTGCAGCTCTGGATTTGTCAAAATCAAACAAATGTTTTTTTTAATCCAACCATAAATCTTTGTGCACGTATTATGGGGGGTTAGATTTCATAAACTTAAAGCATGACACAATGATCACTGTACTGTGCACCATTGTTATGGTAAAATCAGATTTTTAAGTCTGACTTAGAGCCACAATAACGCTGTTAGAATTCAATCCTAATATAATTTTTAGAGGCTCAGGGATCATGGACAATTACGTTCAACTGGAACACAATTTTTACCACAGGCACTTATCTCATGACTTACCTTGCATCTAAAACAGCCCAACATACTGATAATCATATCAAGTGTTTTAGTTTCTAACCTGCGCCTGATCATTTTCTCCTCCTACAGTGTCATGGCTGAAGCTAACGTTTGATCCAGAGTGGTGTTTGGCGCGAGGATGTGCAGGTTGGCCAGGCCGCTGAAACCGGAGCGTTTCAGAAGTGTCATGGGACGTCTCACTGGGCTCGGGTGGCTCCCACAGCTGGGTCCTTGAGTCTTCCGGCAGAGAGAGCAGAGCCTCTGCTTCATGGGCCTGAGCAACAGACACAAAATGAATACTAAACTGAGCATTTTGAGGTGGTAAATAACCATCCAAATTTTCTACTGAAAAAAACTCTAATTGTGCCAAGTAAATACTTGCTAAGATATTACAGACTAAAATTACATTACCGACATACCTCAACCCTGTCATCATCAATTTCCATCCGGCAGAAGGAGTTGATGGACATGTCATCTTGGACATCATCTTGGCTGTTGTGAGGAGGTTCAACTCGTCCACTGAAGAACAGGACAGTTTCTGGACTGGGGTTAGGCCATGACAGAATACCCTGCTTGTCCACACAGCACAGCACCTACACACAAGAAGAACATTACAGCTTACATACATGCATGTACTCACTACAGTTCATATGGAAGAGGGGGGGTTGTCACTCAGCTGATCCTGCAAAGCTGGTTTAGTGTGTGTATGCATACACCGATGCCTCTATGATACTTCTGTTTTCTCTGTGTAATTTACCAAATGAGAGCAGAAGCGAATTAATGTGGACAATTTTATTTGCAAAAGTAAAGCTCAACCTCTGTCTGAAAAGGGCTTATGATACTTTAAGGTCTATGTGGTTAGACCAACATAAGATTTACTTTGAAAATTTAAAATATGGTCTTTGATTTGACCACTCAAAAGAAAATTTGTAACAGACAGCAGTATCAACTTGTCATTCTGAAAGTCTATACTTGCTAAAAGAAGTAGTTATCTTTTTATTCATTTAGGTACTAAATTTGTTCACTAGGTGTTGCTGTGATGTATTTTGGGTTCTAAACTATGTAGGTGGGTCCTTACCTGCCAGTAATGTTGCTTGAAAGAGGGTAAGCACACAAATTCTTCTCACCACTTCCCTTGCTACTGTACTGGCATGTAGTGCATTGTGTATTTTGGAAATCTGTAAGCTTGTGAAAATGTGGAACATCATGCGTTATGGGACTTTAGGATGAGCAATAAATGGTACAAACGAGACAAGCAAACTTGAACTTTATTTACTTAGACACAAGTAACAAGCAGGTAACAACAGCCTGTAAATAGGTGTCCATCAAGCATCACCTCAGGAGCTCTACGTTTAGGCTTGGCTGTTACATGTCAACCAAAGGTGCAGTAATGAATCACTGTGTACCATGTCTGAATAAGAGCTGATAGATCATAAAACTTGGGGAATTGAGAAGAGCAAGAAAATTGCATCTGTTGTTTGGAAGGCTATCCACCAGCATGGATGATGGATTGCCATCATGTACATCTGTGTAGACAATGCATCTATTCTTCAGAGCTGGCAAGAAGAATCATTCACCTGAGTAAAGGTATCCAACTCTTTATGTGTAGCGTTGCTAAATTCAATAATGGCCATTCATGTCCATACGCACACAGAAATATCCAATGCATTGATATTGAGAGTGATGGATAATTAGGGTTGGTACAATGATAATTCTGTGTCAACATATTCTGGAAATGAATGCTCCAATGCAAACTGATGTTGATCAAAGCCAAACTAGAGATATCTTCACAGTGATGCAAAAGCTGAACAAAACGACATCTGCACGTATTAAACAAAAATGCTCCTAATCATTGTACGTGATGAGAATTTCCAGTGTTTGATGGAGACCCTCATTTCCTTCATAAGAGCATTCAAACAAGTAGTCTAGTAAAGTATAGTGGAACTGACTGCTTGTAATATCTGGTGCAGTTCACTTTAAGGCAGCCAAGGGAGCATCTGTGTAGCTGTCTGCATATGACACTTGAGTTGATAAAGCAGCTCTTGCAAGAAAAATGTCAGTAAAAATATAGTTACTGTGGCAAAGAGAGAAAGGATGTCTTGGCATGAAATAAAAACACGATGCCATCACCTTACATGCTCATGCACACTTTCTACACATCTACTGCACTTTTATGGAGGAGCTGAGGTATTTCCAACAATTGGATGAGCCAGGTAATATGTGGGCATTACATCCAAACTGCCATTCAAGTTCAGAGAAAAACAGAGGACCACTGGACATGACATACTGAAAGAAACAGAACACAGATAAATCACTGAGATAAAATCCCATCCATTTGCACTCAGGGACTACAGGCCAGTTGCCCTGACATCCCATAACTTGAGTCATAGAGACACTATTATTGTCCGACTTCATTGGACAAATTACACCTTTCAGGACCCACTAAAGTTTTGTTATCGTGCTGGGGTTGGTGTTGAAGATGCCAAAATCTGCCAGCATCAACAAGCTCACTCTCATCTGGATAAAGCCGGCAGCACGGATCATGGTCTTTGATTTCTTCAGTGTTGCCAATACAACTCAGCCTACACCGTTATGTAAGAAGCTAGAAAATACAGGTGGATGCCTCCACAACCATCTAGAAACACTGGACCTCATGCAAGAACATTTTCGTATTCTTATTCTAAATTTTTTCCTATGAAGGTCTCGCAAGAACACGCCACGTCAGATTCACCAAATGCTCTTAACTTCGGAAAAGGTGTGTAAACGACTTCGGTAAACATGATGAATGCCAGTCGTGCGCATTTAAGTGCACGTGCACGAGGATAGTACATTTGCATACTCCACGCCCATAATAAAACCATATTAGGCTACGCTTCCTCGCTCCTGTGCCAGGAAGTGTTGAGTGTTGAGTCATGAGAATGGCATCAAGGCGCAAAAAGAACAACTTTAGGGGCTCTGAGACTGAAGTTCTGCTTTCAGAGATCCAAAAAGGAAAATCTGTCACTTTTAGCAGAGTCAGCAATGTAATTACGCGACCTGCTAAAGCGAAGAAATGGGAAGCAATTACGAGTGCTGTTAATTCCATGTAACCCGTAGTTCGTAATGTCACTGAAATAAAGAAGAAATGGTTTGATATGAAAATGGCTTAAAAAAAACGTCTCGCCATGGCCAGGCACTTGATGACTGCAACTAAAGCCATGCAATCAGTTGTTGCCTCATCATGATGGCACTTTGATGGGGCGGTCATGATGAGGCCACATCTCCTGTTATAATGAGCACATACGCACAAAAATACACATACAAGCAGACAGAAAAACACACACACTAACACACACACACACGAGAAAGCTGAGGAATATTGAATATATAAATACAGGTCCATGAGGGGGGTCTTCTGGCATGTTGTCTGCCTGGGACGGTTCAGGTAGTAGGAGACCCTCGTTCATGGCAATATTGTGCAAAACGCAGCCTTCTCTGGGCTATAGAGCAGTTTCCCCCCCGCTGTATCGAGACACATCCACCTGGCCTTCAGTACACCAATAGTGCGCTCCACAACAGCACGGGTGCTTTGATGCGTATATGTGTGTAGTCTATTGTTCCGATTATGTTTGGCAGTCCAGCCATGGCATGAAAGTCCCTCTTAATTTGTACATGTTGGACAGCGGTGTATGGGAATTTGATGTACCATGGGTGATAAACTGATGAGAGTTTTGATGACTAAGAGAGCACACGACTCCAATCTCCCTCTGAAAGGTTTCCGTGGCCAAATATCCAAGGGTGGTGAAGACCTGGATGTGTAGTGTAATCTGGAGTTGTGGCTCTAGCACGTTGCATATTTGCAGCAGCAAAGTCCTTGGCAATCTAAATCGCGATGTAAGCCATTAGTCTGTCTCCGCAAAGATATCTACACGGTCTCGGAGCACACATGCGCCAAGGCATCCAAAAGTAGCAAGTCAGCCGCTGGTTACGCTTCCCATTGACCTTGTTATATACAGAGTCAAATTAACCCTCAATTAGTTAAACAGAATAATGTCAGCATCATTATGGGGTATAATGTATATATTTATTTATGTTTGCTTCAAAGTGATTAAATATACAATCCATTAGTGAAACAAACTTGATTGGAATAACAGCGGACTATATTACAAAACTCCTACGACAGGTCTGGATCACTCGTAAATTCTGTTCGTACCTGAAAGAAAACGTAAAATACGAAAAGAATGGTGAATGCGCAAATTCTCTTAAATCACTCGTATGCACGATTTAAGAACAAACCTGTGCGTACAAACGGTTGTTGCATGAGGCCCAATGTTCTTACCCAAAGACCAAATACAACTACTCTTATTTAGAAAGATATTCACCAACACTTGGGCCATAGTGGTCTGAACCACATGCTACCCACACTGAGGAGGAAATACAGGATTACAGATGCAATACATCTGTGAAACAGATCATAACTGAATGATGTCTGTAGAAGATATGATTGTAGGATGATGGTACAGAAGATGGCATATTTGGCAAAGGAAAGTATTCACCCTGGCTGTGTGCCATTTACCAAAAGACCATTTTTGGTGCGATTAACACTGGAAGAGCCACACGATGGATCGTAAACTTAGGGAATCACATTACCTCCATTGCAGAGTCATACATTTATTTGAACATATAGCTTGACTATAGCTGAGGATGAAGAGCAGTCGTCTGCCACTTGGAAGGTCAGTGTTTACATCCTGGACTGCCCAGACCACATTTTGAAGTGTCCTTGGGCAAGACACAGCCCCAGTGGCTCCAGGTGTCCCAGATGAGTTCATGGGTGTGTGAATGTGTTTGATAGGGAATAAATATGGATTAGAATATAACACTGTATGGACTGAGAAGTGCTGTATGAGTGCATGTGTGAATATGCAAATGTCACTTGTAGTGTAAAAGCACTTTGAGTGGTAAACTAGACAAGCTCTATTTAAATACAGTCCATTTTCCATTTCGATGTTTGTGCTCTGCAGGTAAACCACAGCTGACATATACATCCAAATCAGCCTATACATCAGGGCAAAGACATTGGTGTCCCTCTATGTGGACTGAAGGAACTAGGACTGTTTAATTCTATTTTCTCAATAAAGAGACAGAGGGAGGGCATTCTTACAGACGTGATGCGAGTTAAAAAAAATCAAAACCATAAGTTGGGAATCTGAAAATAGCAAATAAAACCTGTTTTGCTATGGGGACACAAAGGATTCCTATTGAATAAACTATATGTCCAGCTTAAGATCTGCAAATCATCTGAAGTAGAAGAATGTTGCTGAGACGTTATGCTGAACAACACATCTCAACCAACTACTGAGTTGAATTTGGATGGCAGTAAAGTTGAAATTAGCACATTTTTCCAAAAACAAAAAAATTTTCAACATTTGAAATATTTTCTTTACACTATTATCAGCTGAACATAGGACTTCAATACATCCATTTTTATTTAAACTTTGCACCGTATCCCAACAGCACCGTATACAAGGTAAAAACTAAAATATTGATAATATTACCATACCAAATTTAAATGTTTTTCAGAAAACCTTTTGCTTTTTTTTCAAAAAAGATTGGGGTACATAGTACTCACAGTGACAGATCCCAGTGTATGTAGAAGGCTGGATGTATAGCTGAGTGTGTGAGATTCTCCTTTCAGGATTCCAATAAGGTCTCGCCAAACACAACGCCACATCTCCTGTTATAATGAGCACATACGCACAAAAATACACATACAAGCAGACAGAAAAACACACACACACACACACACGAGAAAGCTGAGGAATATTGAATATATAAATACAGGAGTCTTTAACAACACTGAAGTAATACAATATGGACATTGTGTGAGGCAAAAAACGAGGAAAAAAATCTATCAAAAACTTCTACCCAACTATAAACCACAGAGGATATCTTCCTAATTAACTAAGAGATCAGACTACATACAAAAAGGACAAAGATTCTACACTACTTGGCAAAGAGATGAAGTCTAGCGCAAGTTGCAACAAACGCATCCATGCAGACATTACGATTAATTTTAGATGGAATCCTTGATGGCAGAAAAATAAGCAATTATAACGATTTGTTCAGGATCATTTTAAAAAATAAGTATTATGTTCAAAATCTTGTTTCCACTCCATTAGGCAGCATCCAGCATGCAAAAACAAATAAGCACCTGTAATCATATTTCCAAGAGGATGTTCTTTGTTTCTAATGTATCCAAAATTATCAGTTATCTTGCACATTATGGTACACTGAATATCACCATTTAATTTTTGATGCCATAATGCCAGCAAGAAAAATAGAGGTGGTGAATATCCTTATTATTTTCCTAATATTCTAATATTCTGAATAAAAAAATCCTACTACCATCAACATGTCTGTAATGTTATTTGTAGATACTATATACACTATATTGCCAAAAGTATTCATTCACTCATCCAAATAATTAAATTCAGGTGTTCCAATCACTTCCATGGCCACAGGTGTATAAATTCAAGCACCTAGGCATGCAGACTGCTTCTACAAACATTGTGAAAGAATGGGTCACTCTGTGGAGCTCAGTGAATTCTAGCGTGGTATCGTGATAGGATGCCACCTGTGCAACAAGTCCAGTCGTGAAATTTTCTCACAACTACATATTCCACAGTCAAGTGGTATTATAACAAAGTGGAAGCGATTGGAAACAACAGCAACTCAGTCACAAAGTGGTAGGCCACGTAAATGACAGACGGATACTGAGGCGCAGAGTGTGCGGAGGTCGCCAACAACTGCAGAATCATATATATGTATACACATACATTATATTTCTATTCTGTTTTGGAGAACAATAAACATCCTCTTCACAGCATCCTGGCAGGACAGAGGAGCAGCTGCAGTGAGAGGCTCATCTCTCTGCGCTGCAGGACTGAGAGGTTCAGGAGGTCCTTTGTCCCCACAGCTATTAGGCTTTTTAACAGTGAGTGCTGACTTTGATGTTTGTCTCAAATTTATTTATTTATGTATTCGTTCATTATTATTGTTGTTGTTGTTCTAATATACAATCACTATAAATATTTTAAAAAATACATATATTTTGAGCTACTTCACTCATTTTGAATTTCCCCCACTGGGGGATGAATAAAGTATTCTATATATATATATATATATATATATATATATATACACACACACACACACACACACACACACACACACACACAATATATATATATATATATATATACACACACACACACTATGGCATTCCGTTCAGGGAATTAATCTTTGAATATATTGAATGAATCCTTGAATATATGAAGTGAAACTTGAATATATTGAATGAAACTTTGAAAATATGGAGTGAACCTTGAATATATGGAGTGATACTTTGAATATATGGAATGAAACTTTGAATATATTGAATGAAACTGAATATATTGAATGAAACTTGAATGACGTTAGACTTCGCTGCAGGGCCTGCGGCCATCTTGTGTAACAGTGTGTAAAAACGAATGACAATGTTTTGCCAATCATCAAATTCGTTCAATATTAAACTAAATATTCAGCCTGCACTGGTCTATGAAGGTGGGTGATTCTTATTGTATCGAAACAAGATATGAAGAGCTTCTCTTTCAGTTCCCAAAATCCATGTAGCCGTAGCAGCTTCTCCAGTGCCGGAGAAGTGCAGAGCGCAGTGCCCTTACGCACGGCCATTCACTGTGTTTTACCTTCATTAAATCAACTGAAAACTATATCCAGCTAACCATACAGACCTCTACACGCAGCAGTGTTCCTTTAATAGTTCTTTTTTTGTGAAGGAGAGTCCCTGTTACCAGGGCTCATCATAGCTGCACTGAGATATAGAATATGATCTATATTTTTATATGCATTATAAAAGCACTCATCTAGTTTTAAATAAAGCCTAGCTATTACTACATCTTGTGTCTTGGGTCCTTTCTTGTTTACAGGCAGAGATTGCACACAGGGGCTGTTTTGGGGCACTCCTGAGAGGTTGAAGGCATGCTGAGATTGGCCTGATAAACAGCTGCCTGGCCTGTTGTAGTAGGTCTACCACGATTAAAAAGGGAGCGAACTTCTTCGTCAGAAGAACAGTATTGGGAAGGGGTATCGGGAGGCCCATACACGCATTCGCCAGTGTGTTAATGAAGTCCTCATTGTTTAATATTTCTGCTACGAGATTCCGAGCGGACTGACTCATTGTCATTCACTTTTTGCTGCAGTATCCACACCTTACACAAGATGGACACAGGCACTACCGTGAAGTCTGAATGTATTGAATGAAACTTGACTGATGTCAGAGGTTCATTCCATATATTCAGTTTCATTCAATATATTCAGAGGTTCAGTCCATATATTCAAAGTTTCATTCAACGTATTCAAGGTTCACTTCACATATTCAAAGTTTCATTCAATATATTCAAAGATTAATTTCCTGAACGGCATGCCATAACATTTACATATATATATATATATATATATATATATATATATATATATATATACACTGTGTATATACATGTATTTATGTAGGTATATCGGTTGTTCAAACCATAATATCACTTGCTAAATATTATTCTGTGTAGTGGAAACTATTTACATGATATAGAGAGGACACAAGGAGAGGAAACATTACAGAATTACCAGCGCAGAGTCAGCTTTGCAGTCATGCAGTGCAACCAGACAAGCAAGGGTGAAAGGCCAGGCACAAACTGATGTAAAATTCCCTCTAAGGATGTTACACTTGCTATGGATTTATCTAGAGCAACGTACATACTGTATGTGATACTTTTCAAGAGACAGAGCAGAAATAATCAACTGATGACTGTTGATTTGCTCCATTGTCCCTTGAATACTACAGTTTAGTGACAATAGCGGTCAATAATTCAGTTTAGTCAGTAACCGTAAAAGGTGTCGGATGCAGAAATTATATTCATTGGATGGGAATCTTTAAGGGGCAGGACTGACACAGTTAAGATATTAAAGATGACTGAGGACCGAGGGTAAACTTACATTCAGAGGTGCTTGGTCAAGATGTTTTGACTGATAATCCAGTTGAACAGTGACCAAAATCAAAGATTCAAAGGAGAGAAAATAACAACGAGCAAGATGAATGTAAAAAACATATCATATCAAACAATAAAAGGGAGTGGACACATGGAAAAAAATCAGACGAAATTGGTTGTGATTTCGTTGGTACAGAAATCAAATCATTGAAGCGGAGGTTGAAGGATTGTGAGAGCTGTGAACAGGGATTCCACAGAGGTGCTGCAGACGGGCGAAGACAGTGAGTGAGTGAAGATAGACAAACTCAGATGGTGCTGGGAGTCAAGCTAGTGTGTGAGAGAAGAGCGAGACAGTGAGAGGTTATACCTGGGATGAAACCACTTCCGTGTAGCTGCTTAGAGTGTCCTCAGAGAACTTAGCAAGCTGGGGCAAGAGAAGAGTCTGGTTAAAACACAGAGCGAGGCCTCCAAAGGTTCTCGTCTCTCTTTCAGTGCGTTTTCACATGTATGTTAGATTTAAACTCATATGGGTCATTCAAGTAAAGATGCTTACAGCCAATTTTTTAAACTTATAAAACCTGTACGCAGTCAATATCCATCTATAACGTAATACTGTTTGTTGATTTGTACACGTACTCAAGTCCAAAGCAACTTTACTCAGGTCTCAAGACACATAACATTGCTCTAACTAGTGTACACACAATGATTTTCACATTTAATTTCATCCATCCATCCATCATCTTCCGCTTCCCCGGGGGTCGGGTCGCAGGGGCAGCAGCTTAAGCAGAGAAACCCAGACGTCCCTGTCCCCGGCCACTTCCTCCAGCTCTTCTGGGGGGACCCCGAGGCGTTCCCAGGCCAGCCGAGAAACATAGTCTCTCCAACGTGTCCTGGGCCTTCCCCGGGGCCTCCTCCCAGTGGGACGGGCCCGGAACACCTCACCGGGGAGGCGTCCAGGAGGCATCCTAACCAGATGCCCGAGCCACCTCATTTGACTCCTCTGGATGCGGAGGAGCAGCGGTTCTACTCCGAGCCCCTCCCGGATGACCGAGCTTCTCACCCTATCTCTAAGGGAGAGCCCAGACACCCTGCGGAGGAAACTCATTTCGGCCGCTTGTATTCGCGATCTCATTCTTTCGGTCACTACCCACAGCTCGTGATCATAGGTGAGGGTAGGAACATAGATTGACCGGTAAATCGAGAGCTTCGCCTTCTGGCTCAGCTCCTTCTTCACCACGACGGGCCGGTGCAGAGCCCGCATCACTGCAGACGCCGCACCGATCCGCCTGTCAATCTCCTGCTCCATTCGTCCCTCACTCGTGAACAAGACCCCGAGATACTTGAACTCCTCCACTTGGGGAAGGATCTCATTCCCGACCCGGAGAGGGCATTCCACCCTTTTCCGGCCTTATTTAATTTGAAGCCAGAATTGTGAGCATCTTGTGTGAGCAAATGTGAGGGACCAAATTGTCAAATTGACAGGTGGTTCGTTTGGGGTGGAGACATGGTCTTAAGGTGCTGCCTCCTGCTTTTCTTTTGGCTTTACTTGAGCTCATAAGGAAAGTGGGGGTGGGTCATACAATTAGGAAAATGGGGGTTGGTTTGAATATCCTTATATGCAGTCTATGAGCTGAGGTCCTTTGCATGTCCAAGGATGTGGTCAGTAGTGTAGCTTTGCTTAATGCTTAATTTAGGCCCACAATATATTAAAATAAATATTAAATTAAAACAAGGTTGAATGATAAGATTATAGTTGTCATTATCATCAATAAAGAAAAGATATCTAAATTAGAGGAACATTCATGTAATTTCAACTATTTCAGAGCATTTGTATAGCCGAATAAAGTATTTACCCAATTGTATAATTTTGCAGCATTACAACCTCTAATTTTTCTAAATAGATGTTTTTTTTTTTATCATTTTATGTGCATCAACCAATCAAGATTTTCAAAGCTCTGTATCATTTAACAGAAGAAAAGTCTTTTTGTGGGAAATTTCATGTTTGCATGTTCTCCTTGTGGTCATATAACCCACAACAGGTTATTAGGCATCCTCCCACAATTGATAAACATGCATCTTAGATTAAATTGTAATTCTAACTGAAAAGTATGAGTGTGTGATATTTGGTTGTTTACATGTGTTGGCCCTGGGATGGACTAGATTAAAATTGAACAGGTTCATGTTCATAGTTTTCAATCTAAAGTTTTGAACAAAGATAACAGTTCCAAAATAAACTAGTTTGTGTTCATTTCTCACTTTATTATGAGCTCCTCTTAATTATCCTCCCTAAATGATGCATATTGCTATGAAGTGCAATGAATTGCTATGGAGTACTGGAACATGAGCACCACGGCCATCTGAAAAGATGCATTCACATCTTACCATTGAGCTATCTTATTAACCATTTAATTAGTTTCATTTAGTTTTTATTCATAAAAAAAAAAACATAATGTAGTCAGTGCTTAGCTACATCATTTGAGTGAATTTAAAAGGGTGCATGTGATATCCATTAGTCATTTTTGTAGATTGAAATACAATTTTTAATAATTTCTCTCACAGAAGTCACACTCAAAATACCGTTCTTATCCTCAAACTTCTGTTTCTGCCATATTAAATAAAACATAAACAGATCCAAATACTTTTAAAATGTGCAGCTCAAATCAGTTTGCATGTATTATACATGAATAATAATAACAATGATAATATTTAAATGTAACAAGTCAGCCCCGTGCTCCCATGCTACATGGTCAAAGAAAGTCCTGCCCATTACAATGCATTTAAAAATAAAGCTAACAATTCAGTCTGCAGCCAGCCTTCCTCATTCCTCTTGCCCCACCATCTGCAACTTAAGTTTTTCTATTTTTTAGAATATAAGGCTGCAGAAGCCAAGTTACAAACTATTATTAGCATCCCACTAATAAGGAAACTTCAGCAATGAATGAAATAATGCAACTTCCGGGAACAGTATGTCATACGCCTAAAGAAAATTAAGGAAAGAGAGCAAGCAGCTGTGTGACATAATCTGGGGTAGGAGCACGACAGCAGATACAAATCATACTTAGTTGCAGTGCATGACACAGGCAAAGACAAAGTTGGTGTGCAGCACACTTATCTGCCCCAAAGGCAGAAAAACTCTACTTATATTTCAGGTGCAGTCCTCAGGCTTGCTGTATTAATTCATTATATCAGTCAGATTTAGGGGCAGGTCTCAATATCTTTATTTTAAACACTTTTATAGCCACCACTTTTTCCAACCCAATCCAAATTTATTTATAAAGCACGTTTAAAAAAAAAGCAATGCTTGACAAAAGTGCTGTACATTAAGACAATAAATAAAATTAATGAATAAGTGAAACAGACATAAAGCACTGGTAGAAATCCCAACTCACACACAAAAAACAACAACTCATGCTTTGTCAGTTTCGACTTGCTGTGGCGACCCCGATAAAGGGAGAGGCCGAAAGAAGAAGAAAAAGTGGTATATATAGTAGTCCATGTCTATGCCTCCAAACATATTCTGTTTTTTTTCTAGAAGCAAAAGCCACTTTTCCACTAAAACCCATAGTGTGAAATGTATATGTATGAACCAAAATATGACCCTAAACAAGGAGGAGCTCCAGAACAAATTTCACCATCAAGGCTTCAATCGTGTTGCTAAACGGTTACTTTTTACATGTTACATGTAAGTTGCTGGCTGTCATACAACCAAGTGACTCGAGTTTACACAAGATGATGTTTTTCAGTATGTTACCCGTTATCAAAACCTGGCTCTCTGGTGTGCATCTACTAAACACAAACATAACGGAACTATTCCTCCAGTCACACAAATGAGCTATTTCTCTATATGAACATTTTGTTAATTTATTGATCGTGTGAGGGAAATTGTTACAATATCAAAAATGGACATTAACACCTTCAAAAACACTTACAGCCAGTGGTTAACTTTCAATCCTCTCTCTTTTTAATGCTGCAAAAACCAGCATGCTACAGTAGAGAAATACAGTGGACCAACAAAAAACACATTCAGGAAATCTGACTATCTATGTTCTCCATTGCAGAGATAACGGACATGCAATCAGGTTTTACATATCCAGTAGGCGTGTCCCAATCATGTTTTTTTGCCCCTGAATCCGAGTCATTTGATTTTGAGTATTTGCCGATACCGAGTCCCGATCCGATACTTCTACAGTACATCAAAAAAAATTAAGAACAGCAAAGAAACAGATCCCGGATGTCCCTGATTTTTTTATTTTATCGACCTTATTTTGTGATTTAACACTTATAAACAGAGCACTTCTGTGAGGTAGCTTGAACAAAAAAAGTAATCAAGTAATAAAAAAAAAAATTCTTCATATTGTAGTTTAGTGCAACAATGTCTAATATAAAAACCTTGCCTTGCCACCTCTTGAAATCCCAAGTTTGCATATCTCACGTTTTTGTCATCCACTTTAAAATACCTCCACACCGCAGACATTCGCGCCCCCAGCTTCAAGCTGCTGCCGTGTTCTGCTTCGCTTTACGGCACGCATACGTCCGATTCCGATCGAGTTCGGATCGGGACATCTCTAATATCCAGCACACACTTTTAGGAGATTGATTGACATCAGCTATGGGTCTGTATAATAAACATTCTTTGGATTAAGGACTCAAAGAAGGTGTAGAACTCAGATTTAGCTTCTCTTTCAATTCTTCTGTCCTTCATATTTGCTGCAGCCTTATTGCACACCCGTGAAAGTACTCTTTCTGTGATTTTACATTAACACAACTGAATTAATATGTTTCTGTACGACTTCATCAGGCTTCTATATCATTGTTGGGGCTTTTTTGCGCACTCTTCTTTATACAACATTGCTTTAGTTCATTGAATTTGTAGACTTTCATTTATGCACAGGTTCCACCACAGCATTGCAATTGGATTGAGGTCTGGATTTGACTAGGCTATTGCAATACCTCAATTATTTTCTTTTCAAGCCATCCTGTTGTAGATTCGCTGGAGTGCTTGGGGACACCATCTGACTGCAAGACTCAGTTAAAGCTTAGCTTTAGCTATTAGACACAGGGCTTCAGATTTGACTCTAGAACACTTTGGTAAACAGAAGAATTCTTAATCGAATCAGTGAATGCAAATGCCTGGGTCCTGTGGCGTCAAATAATGCCTAAATCATCACCCCTCCACTACCGTGCCTGAGTAGCCTGATTAACATAGACTTTCAAATCTCTTCGAGATTCTGGTCTGACCAAGACCATAACGAATACGATTCGAAATGGCCTGGTCAACCCGCCTCCCTCGGGTTGCTACTGGTTGTGGCCAGAAAAGGCTGTGCCTAAGCTTAAGCCAATCACACCACTCTTTCCTCTGACGTATGATTTAGCTACCAGCAGGGCTAACTGGTAGATTAAACTCTTACCAAAGCCAGTAGGGAGCAAGGCGAAAACGTCTTTCCTGTCAAGAAATGATTCAAGGGCTGTTCTTTGCTCGATTTTTAACGAGAATCTCCCATCGAACACTTTCATTACAGCATCTACAGCAGTGTCAAAAGCTTGACGCTGCTCCATGTTGATATTGAATGAAGCGCTTCCGTGTACAATCCATGGATTGAGTGGCAGTTCAACCACGTCACTACCTTGAACACGCCTCTACCCTGGGCCGTTGGCGCTGCTCGAAGTTGATTGCTTCCCGACAAAGTAGGTGGAGTTCCCATTTTTTCGGGAACTCGAATCCACCTGAATGAGCAGTTTGCCTGAGTAAGTGTAGCAGAGCCGAAGGTGTTGCGTCACTGCGAGGGCGGAGCCTGGGTAGTGCCTGAGGTGATGGTGCCTCTCCACTTTGGTCTCATATGTGCAAAGAACATTGGTCCAGAAGTCTTGCGATTTGTTCAGATATTAATTTTGAAAACCTATGATGTACTTCCATGTTGTTATTAGAGAGAAGATGCTTTTTCCTGTTATACTTTTATACAAGCCATACTTGTTCTAGCTCTTGATTTATTTTATTTTTTTGGACTTTCTCTGAGAACTGCACGGTTTGACCTTGGGGGGACTGCGAGGCTGTTCACTCCTGAGAAGCTCTGCAACAGTCTTGAATGTTTATGTGAATAATTCCTTTTCCTGTACAAGATGGACTAAATTGTTTGGAATCGGCTCCATCGCCCTGGGCTGCAACAATGGCTTCTCTATTGTCACTGCGGATATATTTCCTTCCTGGCATTGTCTTATCACATAACTGAAGATGCTAGACCAGGAAACTGTCAAAACTTTTCATGCAGGGGTCACACTTGCTCGTGATCAATTACTTAACTGCAATTGATTAGCAGTACCTGGCTGAAACTTCCTCTCTTAATTCCAATGGAAGCAGTAAGTGTGTTCTATATAAGTAGTTTTCATAGAGTGCTTCTGAATTTTAGCTTTACTTTTGTTACATGAAAAATGAAATTGCACAATTTATCAGTAATTTTAGTTTCATCTCAGCTTGTACTGACCTAATTTTAAGACTTTGTAAAGACAAGATGATTTCTTATTATTTTTATGTGATGATACAGAAAACCCTGTAATTGTCAATGGGTATACCTTTCTTTTTATGACTATATTAAAAAGTACACAAAAACATCTGTGTTGGTAACCAAATTCATTTTTGCTGCCGGTACATGTCACATTTGTCGGTGTGTGTGTGTGTGTGCATGCTGCTCACCAAGCTAGCTGGTGATGCACGGCTGAACTCAGCAAGGACCTTGGCTTCTCCAAAGGCATTCACCAGCACCCACATCACAGGAAAGAGCAGCGGCAAGATGGGCAGAACACCCATCAGCTTCAAATACAATTTCAGACTTACATCACTGCACAGTCATCTCCTCTGGTATTATGACATTTTATTACCCACAGATATTAAAAAGGATAAAAATGTTTGCATTTCTCCAGGGACCCTGCAAAAATAGGCTGGTTGACTAATACGGACAAGGAAAATAAATCACACAGTAGTGCATCTCTAGTCTTTCCATCTATGCAATAATTATTTGGAATTATTTTACCTGAAGCTGAAAGAAATTGTAGCGGACAGGAGTGAGGTTGGGGGCATCGCAAAAAAAGCGGACAGTGTTCACCAACAGGAATGAAACCTGAAATGGGAACAAGCAAACATGTCTGTAAGACAAAAAGAGAAAAAAAAAAAGAGAGAAAAATAGACAACCCATGTCAAAACTCACCATCACAACAGGACAAATGAGCTTCGTGATAATCGACTGCGCAGTAAACCTCTCATTATCTAGCACTGTGATTGGCCGGGACAATGCCAAGTCCAAACTGCTCCTGTTGGTAAAAAAAATAAATAAACGCCCAATGAGTGGAAGGAAATTAAGACTCACATAAACCCAGACCACTTTTTTTCCACCCCAACGTATAATCTGATATTATAGGTCATCAACATGAGTCTGAGTTTTCTTTATATGGCCTCATAAAATACCTATATGATATTTATGTTCTATATAACATACCATATATATATATATATATATATATATATATATATATATATATATATATACACATATAAAGATTTTGTATACCTTAGTTAATTTGCTTTGAACTTAAAGAGCTGATCGCCTGTTACATTTTCAGTTCACCATTTTTTCCCCCTGTTCGTTATTATAATGACCTGAAATAACCAAATAAAACCTATTTCCTTTTTCAGTTCCTCACTAATCAGTGCCTCAGCTTTATAAACTAAAAAAAAAGTGTGCGTCTTATTTATTATTGCTTTCATTCTAATGTGTATTTAGTTGGGTGCAAATTTTGTCTCGTTTCTGCATCTATTCATGGCTAAAAATTGAAGTAGAAATCTTTTTTTTTTGCAAATGCTTCTAGTTTCTTGATGACTGGGATGTATAAAAGAGAACCATGCACACACAGTGCTTTAAAACACTGGCAAAAACATGCGTATTTCTGCCTTTGTGCATACACAGTTTTAATGAGGAAATTACACTTTAATGCATCTGGCCCCCAGTCTCTAAAATAATATTCTTATAAATGATTAGACACGTACATTCAGGGAGACATTTATTAATGAAACAATGTGTACCCAACATAACAAAGTATTCTACCTGACTGGGTCCAGCACTGGAGTACGGACCACTCTGAAAAGCCTATGTTTCTGGGGACTCTGGGGTCCTCTCTTCTCAGTGGCCCGAGGGGAAGGAGGTGGAGAGAATGGAGGGAACAAATCTCCTGGTTGCAATACTATGTGCCCATCATCCTGAGTAAGAGAAAAAAAAATAGCAAAGTTTTAAGGGGGCAGTCTATAGAGCTGATTACAAAATACATACATACATATTAGGGCTGTTAAAATGAACACATTAACAAAGTTATCAGGTTAAAAGAGATTCCTCTGAACGCCACAAATTTTTTTGTCGCAAGATTAATATGGGCACGTTATATAAATATGGCCGCTGGTACACATATCTGGACCACATATCCAAGGCTACGTTCAGACAGCACACTTAACACATTGACTCCCAAGTCACGTAAAACTACGTTTTTACTGCCCATGCGTTGGCTCCCAAATGGTAAAAATAAGTTTTTACGGTTTTTTTATGGATTCTGAATCTATACATTCTAATGCACATTCTGTGTGATTTTTGTAATTATGTGATGAACAGAACTGACATAGATGGCAGTCAAAAACTGGTGTCATCATCTGGACATTTTGATCATTACGCCAATGGCTTTGCGTCAACTCAAGAACAATTTTGATAACGCTGCATTGATTGTTGTGCATTTCCGCATTTTGTCCAATCGCACGTGTCGGTTTCCAGAGGGTGACGGTAAAATAACATAAACAAACAACAAGAAGGAGAAGAAGACACGCGACAAGTCTAAGGAGGCGGTCTTATGAACAGGTTAGCTTTGCAACATGCGACACGACGCAAATCCTCTGACCCGGATTTGTAAGTGTCTAAAGTGCGACAGGCTGAAAGAGCGCACGTTTCACAAAAGCCCCGATATCTCACTTTGTTGTTGATTTTGGTGGATACCCGCCTTGGTTTAGCTAAGGATAGCTCGCTAATGGCGGCACCTAGAAACACACAGTTTTGACCCACAAAGAGTTTAAAGTCTCAGCTTTCAAACGAGCCATAACATGTTTCAGTGGCCCTATCACATAATATGCTGTGACTGTACAAAAAACGTTAAAAAAATGGTTTAGAACGCTGGGATTCTACGACATAATTCTGTAAAAACCGCCGGTATTCAATGTGTTAATGTCTGAGCCTGGCAAAGCATTATTACTTCGGTTTAAAAAAAAAAATTATTATTATTATTTTTATTTTTTTTGGGAACGTTGGCAAGGCGGCAGTGCGAGTTTGCTAAGGCGGTCGCCTTAACTATAATGCGCTGCAGGAAACACTGACATATATATGTATAAAAAATAATAAAGGCAATAAAATTAAATATATAAAGACTTTTAAAATGATTTTTTAAAAAGAGAGAGCCTTGGAGTTTTTTGACATTCAGGTTTATGGTACTCCATCCACAAACTACCTCAAATAAATATCAGGACAAATCCACAAAGCGCTCCTACACAAATAATATTTTGAATGTGTAATATAGGAAATAAAAAAAGCTATCATTTATAACAAGTCTCAAACGGTCTAAAATTCAATTAAAAAAAAAAAAAAAAAAACTCTTTAGTTTTTTTTAATACAACACATTACATTATTCACATCCATGAATTAACTAAAAATGTTTCAGTGCACAACTTGTTTGGAATTAAAAAAATTAACGAGTTGTACCACACAACCTGCTAATGGATTATGAATGTTAGAAGAACTCAGAAAAGCATCTTTTCAGACAATCAGTGTTGCTCTCTGATATTACCAATATTTTGGATTGAGTGTGTGCATGTGTGTGCACTACTGTGCCCATGTTGGCCCATATGGCTTTCTACACCAATGCCAAAAAATACATTTTCAAAAGCATAAATCACTGAATAGCATACGGCTGAGCAGCTACACAGACTGACCTTGATTCCTCTGAGGGATGCAAACGCCTCTTGTCCAGGTCTCAAAGCAATTATATCTCCTTCCACCAGCAGACTGACAGGCAGGTTAACCAGCTGAGAGTCACGGTAAGTCCAGTGAAGGGACCACGATGAGGATGAGGGTGTATACAGGTCAGGGTAAAGAGACGAGGGCCACCGTACTTCCCCCACACACCCTGACAAGTAATCTTGGATGAAGAGGCAGGAAAGGGAATGAATGTAACAGGGGAGGGTAGCGAACATAAATGCTGTTAATCATCACAAAAACAGACATTTGGTTACTCATCCCCCATTTGTTCATTAATAATGTGCATAAAGAGTTTAAACACAAAAATGAGGAAATTTTGACACCTGGTGTTTACGTTGAGTGAGCATCAATTTTCGGAACAATAAGAGGTTAAGGCTACAGCTACACGAAAACGTTTTTCACTGTAAACGATACTTTTTCTTATCGTTTGGCTGTCGCGGCCACACGGAGCCGGCGTTCCCACTACCCCAAAACGATAGTTTTTGAGAACGGGTTGTAACGAGTGGGAAGATTTGAAAACGGTGTCGTTTCGTTTCCATTGTTACAGCGAAAACGGATTTGTTTACGTCTGCACAGCCACATGGCTAACGCCAGTGACGTATACACATACGTCAGTGACCAGAACAAAAAGCAGCTTCTATTCAAAATCCGGAAGAAGAAGACAACACAACAAGGACAGACAGCGATCATCATGGACCCCACAACATTGATAGCAGCACTGCTGCAGACACTGCTAACTACAGCGGCATTGTTGAAGGAACAACGTGAGCTTCGCGCTGTTAGAAGTAGGGGCGTACACGCATGCGCATTGCTTGTTCTATTGTTCTGGTGTAACCGGTGGGGGTGGCTTACAGCGCACCTAGAGGTGTTTCGTGTGTACTGCATCGTTTTCAGCAAGCGTCGCGTTGTCATGTGGACAGAGAAGCTCCCCTGTGTGGTCGAAATCGTTTTCGTACCCGTTTTAAAAAAAAACCTTGTTTCGTTTTCGTGTAGCCGTAGCCTAAGAGGCAAGAGGTTAAGAGGTCATGAGAAGATGTTAAGTTATGAAGACTGACTAAGCTGACTAAGCAGGTGTTCACTAATGGTAATGTGAAGCATGTGTCCTCCCCCTAACATGGGAACAGGGTTAGAAGTTGAGTCTATGACAAAGTGAGGCAAAGAGAGAATATGAATGACCACACGTTTTTGCAAGAAGAGGAACAAATGTTTACTACAGTTAATGTAAAGCATGTGTACTCCTCCTAATATGGTGCTGGAGAGTTAGAGGGTTACATCATCCGAGAGCTGCGTATATATCCGCGTATATTATAATGGGAGTCAACGGGGCACGAAACTCCTTCACCAATACTTTAAAGTATTGGTGAAATGTAGTATTTTAAAGTATCTCGAATGATCTAAATAGCGTCCAAACAACTCTGAGTGACACCAAAATGTTATCAATGAGTAAATGAACGTACAGCTTGAAATAAGGTCTAGGTTTATAAAAACGGAACTTTCCTTTTAAGTAACTTGTTGAAGTAAATCATTTAATTTAAATTTGTTTAAAATGTTTGGTTGTTGTTTTATGACAAGTCAACTAAAGTTTCATTACTTGTCATACAGGCACGTGGAGGCCACACACACTACTGAGCCTCATTTCGACTTGTCTCGAGGAAAATGTGATTTTTCTTTTATTTTGAGTATGATTCCAAATCCAGACCTCCATGGGATAATAATTTTTATTTACCTTGATCATTTTTATGTTATTTTGTTCTCAACGCATTCCACTATGTAATGAATAACGATTTTCAACTGGAATATTTCAGTCATTGAGATCTAGGATGTGTTATTTTAGTGTTCACTTTATTTTTTTGAGCAGTGTATATATATATATATATATATATATATATACTGTATATATAACAAAATAAAGTATTTTTTATTTCAAACTAACTCATGACAACTTGATGTGCAAATTTCATCATTTTGTTGTATTACCAGGGCTTAAATTTGCAATCCTGACTCACCACTGAGATGTCTGATGATGCGTTTGAGGCGCTTGACCAATTCATTCCTCTTCAGCCTCTCCTGGCGTCTGACCAACAACAGGTTGAACAAGAAAAGGAGGAGTAGAGCTGCAGCATTCACTAGCTCTAAACCTGAACTGTAGAAGTAAAGAACATAAAAGAGCTCAATGTCACAAATGAATTGTAAAACATTCAACCATAAAATGATCAGAGATATTACTGAAAAAATAATAATGAACAAAAAAGAAAAAAGGTATATCAACTGGAGCTCTTCGAGAAACTATCCCTCATTTGATTCTAGTAAAATATATAATAACTGTATTAAGATCCGATTTATTTAAGATTAAGATTAAGATCCGATTTATTGGTCATGCATACATACATACACACGAAATTTGTCCTCCGCTTTTAACCCATCCAGGTTGGCACCTGTTGACACACACATGCACATGCACAGGGTCACACACTCAGAGACAGATGCCAACCTGGAACAGTGGGCAGCCATGAAGCGCCCAGGGAGCATGGGGGGTACGGTGCCTTGCTCAAGGGCACCTCAGCGGTGACAAGGAGGTGGACTGACACCCTTCCAGCTATCAGTTCCACCAATCTTTTTTGAGTGGCGAGAGTGGGAATGGGGAGAGTGGGAACCGCAAGAGTGGGAACCGCCAACCTTCCGGTTATTGGACGACCGACTCTAACCACTGAGCCACGGCCAGTTATTACATGTATTTAATTCCTGAACTTTGCGACAAACAGCAGAAACAATAATATAGCTTGCAATTAGTTGTCATTTCTGCAAAACTGTTTTTGCATCAATAAATGACTAACTGTATTCATTATATCGAAGGAATGTAGAGGGCATCTGAGAAAAACAAGGAATGAGATTGAGAATGAATCCCAACACTGTAGACCAGGGGTATCAAACTCAAGTACACAGTGGGCCAAAATTAAAGGAGAAGTTTTTTTCTTTTTTTTTTTTAAACCTGGACCTTATTTCTGGCATAAAATACATTCATCTACTCACCGATAACAGTTTGGTGAAAGTCGGCTTCCTTCGGACGATATTTAGATCCGCGAATATATCCATATATAGGGGCATCAGCCGATGCCCCCGTTCACTCCCATTTTATCGATATATACGCGGATCTAAATAGTGTCCGAACTGTTATTGGTGAGTAGATTAACGTATTTTATGACAGAAATAAGGTCCAGGTTTAAAAAAAAAAACGAACTTCTCCTTTAAAGACTTGGAGAAAGTTGCAGGCCAACCTTGATATTTATTGAAAAAATGTCTACAATTGAGGAAGTTTTTCCTTCTCTTCAGATATGACGACGAACCTTTTCATATTAAGTCTTGCTTAAACATTGAATCTGGAACAAGAAAAGCTTAAAACTAAAAACACATGAAATTAAATGTCAAATAAAAGACATCTGTGGCATTCATTGGGGGCCTAGCAGCGAAGCTGCGAAGGCACCCATTGTGTTAGTAGCATTTCCTATTATTGATCCGTTTCCGCTGCAATTGAAGTCTATGGCAGCCCCATGAACCCTATGGTAAAAAGTTGTGAAATTTGGCACACTTAATTAACCAAGTGCCAAAGCCAAAGTCAAGAATTTTCATGCCCCAAGAGCTTACTCACTAGCGCCACCTACACGCCAAAGTTCAATATACATTCAGCCTAATAAATTTGGACTCCATGGTCCAAATTTCACAAATGAGGCATCGTTGGAATCCTTGGATCATGACGAGTCCAACGCACCCTATAACGTCAATTTGCGTATACTTAGATTTTCCGCCATTTTGAATTAAATCAAAAAGCTTAAAAAAGCATTTCAGGTCACAGAGATTGTCCAATTTTCACGAGACTTGGCACATAGACTTTTAAGACCAAGCCGCACAAAAGTTATCGTGTGGAATTTTTAATTAGGCTTCCGTTTTTCCATAAAAGCCAATCAAACTCGAGGTTAATGCCGCCAAACCGGAAGTGAGGCCATATCTTGGCAACCATTTGATGATATGACGTCAAACTTCTAACACAGACTCAAGACCGCGAAGGTAAGTGGCCCAAGAAGTTTGGTGATGTTTGGCCAATAGGTGGCGCTATATGTAGCAAAAATGCATTTTTGCTCATATCTTTGGACTCCTTGGTCCAAAATTCCCAAATGAGGTACCAATGGAATCACTGGATACAGACGAGGATAACGCACCTCATGACGTCATCTGCGCCATCTTGGATTTTCCGCCATTTTGAATTTAATCGAAAACCTTCAAAACACATTTAAGGTCACGCCTATTGTCCAATCTCCACGGGACTTGGCACATAGAATCTTCAGACCAAGCCGCAAATAAGTTATCATGTGGATTACTTTTTTTCACTTCCGTTTTTCCGTGGCAGCCAATCAAAGTCTATGCCGACGCGCAAACGGGACATTTGGCCGTATCTCTGAGATGCAACAAAGCAAAGCTGCTCAATTTCTCCATTGATAAAATAAATTCACAACTCTACAACATAAAAATTCATAAAAAATCATGTAGAATATAGCATATACTTTGTTGTCTACAGTAGTAGATCAACCCTCATCTTACTTTGAAGCTCCCAGATCAAGGAAGTGACGTCGACGCAGCTTTAGCAGCAGAGAAGCTATTAGGCTTGTGTTGATAATAATAAACTCCTGGACTGTGTACAAACTTCCAAATGCATCGTTTTGTGAGTACAGACCATATTTGTACTACTGTAGAAGTTTGGTGTCATGGCATGTGATTTTAGTGTGGTAATTTTGGAGATACTGCCAGGTTCCATTAGCGCTTGTACTAAGCTATTCGGGATAACTCAGTAACTCAGCTGATGTTCAGCCAATATCGAAAAAACTTCGGGTGGGCTACTTGGCTGGATGTCACGGTTCAAATGACCCTAGGATGAATCTACTCCGAACTATCACTTTAATCTCAACAGCCATTTGGTGACAATGTGAATAGGAGTCAATGCTAACATGCACACATGATCAGACCGGCACAGTTAGCTGTCATGATAAATGAGTCGGGTAGGACAGTGCACTTCTGAGTAATATCAAATTTCTGTTTCATGGTGAAGGACTATCATTTAACTGGAAGAATGCTAAATAAATCATAATATGTAGACTGAGGCATTTTGAAAAGATTGGAGAACTACTGACCAAAGTTAGAAATATATAGTTTTCCCAAACCAGTGTAGTCCTCATTTCCTCTCATCTTCTATGATGGGGTTGGCGAGTGACTTGCAGGGTATATGAAATGTGCTTATTACTTTTTCCATATCTTTATGATTTCCCAATAGGCGTATGTGTTATGTCTGAGCTTGTGTTCATTGCATTAGGTTTATAAAAATCTAATAAAAATGTTAAAATACTATTCATTTAATGTAGCTCTATAAATCTCAATATATTCTGTCCAAATCACACAAGTAAAGCTTGACTAGCTTTACATACCAACATCTTTTACCTTGGTTTTAGTTTGGAAAAAGAGTGCAGATATTCATGACAAATGTAATGTGAGTTTATACCACAGCTCAACAGCTGGTGAAACCAAATGTTGTAATTTTGATGTAAAGACCATCAAAATCTACAAAAGATGAGAGCCAATTGGTGATTCTATTCTTTCAATCAGAGTAGAAGGGTAATATTACTTGCACCTTGTAAATTATTGGGCTTGATGTGTTCCCTGCCATTGTAGATGTTAAGTCAGAGTGAAAACAAGCTAACCTGGTTACTCATATCACTGACATTACAAACGTATTACTTTTTTTTTTCATGCTGTCTGGTAAGTTTCTAAAATCTGAAATGTGCCCAGATGTAGACTTTCATCACACTTGGGTGTAGTTTCTTACACACTCACTGCTTATATCTCTGCCTTCCCATATAATACCACCCAATATAGCCCAGTGAATTTAGCATAACATTGGACCTATACTATATTGCCAAAGGTATTCGCTCATCTGCGAATATTACATGCACATGAACTTAAGTGACATCCCATTCTTAATCCACAGGGTTTAATATGACGTTGGCCCACCCTTTGCTGCTATAACAGCGTCAACTCTTCTAGGAAAGCTTTCCAAAAGGTTTAGGAGTGTGTTTATGGGAATTTTTGACCATTCTACAAGAAGCGCATTTGCGAGGTCAGACACTGATGTTGGACGAGGTCTCCGCTATAATTCGTCCCAAAGGTTATCTATCGGGTTGAGGTCAGGAACAGGAAGGGGCCATCCCCAAACTGTTTCCACAAAGTTGGGAGCATGAAATTGTCTAAAATCTCTTGGTATGCTGAAGCATTCAGAGTTCCTTTCACTGGAACTAAGGGGCCAAGCCCAGCTCCTGAAAAACAACCCCACACCATAATCCCCCTCCACCAAACTTTACACTTGGCACAATGCAGTCAGACAAGTACCCTAACAACAGTAGTGTAAGAAATAAATTATGCAGCATTAGACTGTGTGTATGCATAGAAATATATTTTATCTAAGAATCTAAGAATGTGGTAAACAAAGAAAGAAATAAAACAGAAAAACTTGAATTTACAGTAGAACGATCTGAAACATTTCTATGCTCGAGTCTCTCACTGACTGACAGCTCAGGACAGGATGACTGCAAAAAAACAGGTTCCCTACCTGCCCATAGGTTGGCTGCCATGACAACAGAGGAGTCCCAGCACCACCAGTAGAGTAAGGGCAGCTTCTGGCCAATGTAGACAGGATTGACGGTTGCCATGGTACAGGAAGTTATTCACCCACTGTTCCCATTTAAACATAGTAAAACAACAAGGAGAAAGCAGAACGATATGCAACATGTCTTACAAAGATTTCAACCATGTAACCGATAAATCGTGTGGCTATTAATGGATCAGATCAAGATCAAGATCATGCATAGCAAAGCTTTGTTGATTGAATTTTTACTCTCTGAGAACCAGGCATCCTAACAAGGAATAATGACTTTTTTCATTTTGCTTATTTAGGTATGAAAGTAAGGGTATAAAAAATATTATAAAATAAGAATATGATCAGTCATCTGATGCTACCTGCAGATGTTTTGCATGAACAAGCACATATCCAACGTCAGAAAACTTGGATTGACTTGCCAAGCTGCTGACCTTTGTCTTAGTATCACATAACGAGATATCCATTGTAAGGGTAAGTTAAGGCAGATAACCCAAAAGTTAACCTTGAAATTTTGAGCCAGCTTTGTAGCTCAGTCCTCTGTTCATGGGGTGTCCATTCAACCAGTTGAGTTACATGGTGCTCACTTGGTATTTTCTTACGATTAATATTGGGGGAGATGAAAAAACTTTGCAGAAAGCAAAGTTAATCATAGCCATAAATTTACTATACATTTATGTAGTCCCACAGCTGCCGTCACTATCATCAGTGGAGACATGTACAATCTGGAATAAACACATTCCACCATTTACTGCAGCATTGTTCTTCCTTAGTCGAAAGCAGAACAGTGAGTGCAGGACCACCACAAGTTTTTACCAGGTACATGGTCTTTTAAGATGGCCTCTGTCATCTGGACCGTATGGACACCATAGATATATTAAAGTGAAATAGAGAACTAGATAATTATCATTTCAGTTTGTGGAAAAAAAAACTCTGATACACATTATTCTATTCAAAAGTGTACCTACCAATGCAGAGGCTTGTCTGCAAGCAGCTCTCTGGTGCTGGTCCAGCAAAGTGCTGAGCTGATCCCGGAGCTTCACCAGTGCTTGGCTGGTTGAAAGGCCCAGAGTCACTCCATCATCCTCCTATGAAAACATGCAACTATCTCGTCATTGTCTATTCCATATTTAGAAAAAAAAAGAGGAACAATAGCAGAAAAGATTCAATTCAATTCAATTCAATTCATTTTTATTTATATAGCGCCAAATACAACAAATGTCATCTCAAGGCACTTAGATAGTAAGTCCAATTCAAGCCAATTGGAATTCAATTAATTAATAATAATCATAATTCATAAAATAATCCAATTCGTTCATATAGAGCCAATTCAAAAACAATTTCCTAGCTAAGAAAACCAACAGATTGCACTGAAAACTTTTTGTTTTTCGGTCCAATCTCCCGGCCTGAGCGTGCCTGAGGCGACTGTGGAGAGAAACAACTCCCTTTTAACAGGAAGAAACCTCTGGCAGAACCAGACTCAGGAAGGGTGGCCATCCGCCTCGACCAGCTGGGGTTTGAGAAGACATAAGGGGGAGGGGGCCGCGGCGGCACTGTAACACCATTCAAAGGATATCTGTTGGAACAGGGAAACACAAGTTAATGACCACAATAATATCACATATACATAAAGAGAGTAAAGTGAGGAAAGGTGTGACAGATGAGGCCCCCCAGCAGTCTAGGCCTATAGCAGCTTAACTATGGGATGTTTCAGGATTACCTGAGCCATCCCTATTCAAGGTAAACACAAGAAACTTGTGCTAACGAAAAAATAAATAAATAAATAAAGGACCAGACTCAGTGAGTAATTCCCTGTACTCCCTATATAGATCTGCTCCTCACACCACAACAACCATCTTTTTACAGCCACAAGCTACCTCAGCCTCTCACCAACTGCACACCAGTCACAGCGGGGTGGGGATGCAAACCCTGGTTCGGGTAGGGGGAGAAATAAAAGAGGTAAGACAAGCGGGAATGGGATTCAAACCCTGGTTCGGGTAGAGGGTAATGAAAGTATAGAAGGTGCCAGAGGTGGAGGCAGGACAAGACACACTAGCAGATTCAGCAGACAAACTCACCTAAACAGTCCTATAATCACTAAAAATACCAACAAAAACAAAGCCATACAACTCACTCTCACCAACTGCACACCAGTCACAGCGGGGTGGGGATGCAAACCCTGGTTCGGGTAGGGGGAGAAATAAAAGAGGTAAGATAGGCGGGAATGGGATTCAAACCCTGGTTCGGGTAGGGGGTAATGAAAGTATAGAGGGTGCCAGAGGTGGAGGCAGAACAAGACACACTAGCAGACACACTATCAGATTCAACAGACCTAACTATAAGCTTTATAAAAAAGGAAAGTTTTAAGCCTGGTCTTAAAAGTGGAAAGGGTGTCTGCTTCCCGGACATTTACTGGCAGCTTATTCCACAATAGAGGGGCCTGATAACTGAAGGCTCTGCCTCCCATTCTACTTTTAGAAACTCTGGGAACCTCAAGTAAACCTTCAGTTTGGGAACGAAGTGCTCTGTTAGGAAAATATCTTACAATGAGATCTTTAAGATATGATGGAGCTCGGTCATTAAGAGCTTTATATGTAAGGAGAAGAATCTTAAATTCTATTCTGAATTTAACAGGGAGCCAATGAAGAGAAGGTAAAACTGGAGAAATATGATCTCTCCTGTTAGTTCTCGTCAAAACTCTGGCTGCAGCATTTTGGATCAACTGAAGGCTTTTCAGAGAATATGTGGGACAGCCCAATAATAAAGAATTACAGTAATCCAATCTTGAAGTAACAAATGCATGGACTAGTTTTTCTGCATCACTCTGAGACAAGATGTTCCTGATTTTAACAATATTACAAAGATGAAAGAAGGCAGTCCTAGAAACCTGTTTTATATGCGAGTCAAATGATAAGTTCTGGTCAAAAATAACTCCAAGGTTCCTCACTGTAGAACTAGAAGCCAAGGAAATACCATCTAGAGCAGGGGTCTTCAACGTTTTTCAGGCCAGGGACCCCCAAACTTATGGAGAGTTGGAGCAGGGACCCCCCTACTATTTATATGGCATACAATTGTGTTTTATATTTAACGGGACCTAGTGCCGTGTATAAACCTAGCTACTCTGTTATTGTACATTCAATATTAAGCTATTCAAATAATACACAGGTTAATATATTCATGTTTTTATTTTAAACATGTGCAAGGTACAGGGTGGCCGTGCCACTGCCATTTATAAACAAACATCTTGCATACAACACTGAGCTATTCAAATAATCCACAGATTTTAACTTTAAACATGCATGTAGATGGGACAATGAATCCTCAAACCATCTGTGGATGGCACACGTTTGCACACAATTTGTGAGAAAAAACTGTTTGAAAATTTTTATTTTTTTATTTATTTTTTTTTTTTTAAATCGTCTAATCAACCAAAGATTTCGCGACCCCCCTGCAGTACCTCCACGGACCCCCTGGGGGTCGCGGACCCCCTGTTGAAGACCTCTGATCTAGAGTAACTATATAGCTAGACAATTTCTCCCTGAAACGCTCAGGTCCAAAGATAACGACTTCAGTTTTGTCTGAATTTAGAAGCAGACAGTTCTGAGTCAAAAGATCACGCTATGTACATCAACAAAGAATGCCAAGTCTTTATAATGAGGGGACAAGCTGTTCATTTGCATGATGTATACAGACAGTTTCCATTACATAATAATACTGATTTAAAACAGGAGAATTAACACTGCATTTCATTTTTAGGTCTGCTGTCTTATGACTTTATGTTGGTTGTGAGTTAAGGCTGATTCATACTCGGCGCAAACGCGCAACTGTTCTGGCTCGAGAACCATTAATGACGTCATCGAAAGCACCAGCCCCTTCACAGTTCCTTCAGCTCATAAGCGCAGTTTGCGCCGAGTATGCGTCACATTTGCAGTTCTCTCCAGACCAGCGGGCGTCACTGTTGAGGAAACAAGCTGAAAAGCATACGAAGAAAGCATACACAATGCCACCTGTGGTGTCACGTCAGCAGAGGCTGGCACATCTGATGCGGAATGAATTTACTCTGGGTGTAGAACTGTATATGTATCTCAGAGCTAAGCGGCTGCGGCAAAAACAGAAGAGAAGGTGGAATGTTCGTCCTTTGCACCAGAACAGAGAAGAGACTGGTGAGTTCTTTGTCCTTGTTCTGCCAATGAGGACGATGGACGAGCAGAAGCACTTTGGGTACTTCCGAAAGTGTTCATTTTTTGTTTTTCTTGGTCAGCTGTTTCCGGTTGAGCGCGCGCGAAGTCAGAAAAAAAGTTGTGTGCGCGACCTTGCGCCGCGCGAGGATTTTCTAGCTTGCGAAGGGGGGCGTGGCGGAATTTTGGGACACGTGACTGTTTGCGCCATTTGCGACCAGCTAGTATGAGCGAGGTTGCGCCGAGTATGAATCAGCCTTTAAGCAGCTGCCTTCTGGACCTTGAAGCTCAATGTTGTTCCAGTGTCAACAATTCTGACTACCTTGATTAATTTATCTATTCAAATGATTATAAATGATGACGATATATATCAACACTTTAATATTTAATATACTGATACTGTATATCTCTTTAGTAATATACTATTTCTAGTGACTGGGGTGTGAGAGCCAGGGATGCTCTGGAGGGTCCCAAGGGATGGACAATAAAATGGAAAAGACCTTAGTAATTCAGCTCATTCCTGCCTGGATCTGCAGACACTTAAATTGAAGAATCCAGTGCTGGTGAGTTTGGGTAGACTTTATTTTCATTATCATCATCATCAACAGCAGCAGTAGTAGTTTACACTATATTGCCAAAAGCATTTGCTCATCTGCCTTTACACGCACAATGAACTTAAAGTCAAAGTCAAATTTATTTATATAGCACATTTCATGTACAAAACAATTCAAAGTGCTTTACATAAAATAAAAGCATTGCAGCGGGGAGTGTAAGAAGCATTAAAAATACATAAAAGAATATAAAGAGAAACAAATAAAATAATTCAAATGAATTAAAAAAAGTTCACCGCCAGAGCTGTGTGTCACTCGGAATCTGGGCGAGAAGATTCTGTAGGAACAGATTGCGTGAAGACGTGGGGATCTTATACTGGGGCGTGCACCCTACATCATCACATGGTCACACGTGACTTTGTTGGTACAATAATTCGACCTGCACATATGTGAGATGGAGATTTCCAGTGCTGAAAGCACCGCCCTCTGGCCCTCATCCAGAATTCATAGAACCGTAGTTACATCCGTAACTCTCGTTTTGAAAGCTTCAGGAAGTCCTTGATTTCAGGCAGCAGCTCCGTAAATCTGGCCAAAATTTACCTCTGCTTAACCACCTAACATCAGGTCTGTGTGCTCAGCATCATTCTCCTCCAAGTAAGCACGGAAAAGCCTTCTCTGCAGACTACCTAACTGAACACACATCTTCATTGCAATATCCATCACTTCTTGCATATTTAAAATCTTTCCACACAACGCTTGCTGGTGAATTATACAATGATAATTCAGGAAATCCGGGAAAGATTCAATGTCTTTGCACAGTGCAATGAACCCACGGGTGCGGCCCAACATAGCAGGCGCCCCATCAGTTGTGATGGAGATCAGCTTGAAGAGCGGCAGTTTTGTCTCGCTAACAAATCCCATGAAGGCATTGAAAATATCCTCACCTCTGGTGTGTCCTTTTAATGGCAACATGGTGAGTAGCTCTTCCTTGGTGCTCATGTCTTCAAAAACCATCCTGATGAAAACACACAATTGTGCCACATCCACCATATCAGTCGACTCGTCAAATTGGAGTGAAAAGCCCTCACACGCCAATATCCTTCCTCAGTTGCACTTCCACATCCACTTCCTCACATCGCCTTGTGGTAGTATTGCGGGAGAGTTGCACTTCTTTAATGGCATTCATGATCTCTATTTAATTTTTAAAGTCGTCAAAAAGGCTATCCGCTGTCTCGAGAAAGGCTTCCTTCACAATTTCGCCGTCTTTGAACGGCTTTTTGTGTTTAGCAAGGACGTGACTGACTCCATAGGAAGCAATAGTTGCGGCCTTACCCTGGGTCTTCTGTTTGGTGAAGACTGACTGCCGTACTGCAAGCTGTGCTTTCAAATCCCGCACTTTTGTGGCGCGTTAAGGCGTTTTTGCGGGGAAATCTCTCTTGTAGCTCCCGTGTAATGCCGCTCCAGATTCCATTTCTTTACCAACGCCACCGTTCCATTGCAAATCAAACACACTGGCTTTGAATGAGAATAAACAAAAAAATAATCTTCTTCCCATTCTGAGTTAAAATGGTAGGTCTTGGCGCGTTTCACCTCAGCCATGTTTACCTTTAGGAGTGGTAACCGCTCTGATCGCAGGAATGGGGGTCTTTCATTAATAATATTATCATTAGTGTTGTTGTTATTAATAACTGCTCTGCTTACTCATGGGTGACGTGCTTGTTTCCTGACGTTTCCATAGCGATAGAGGTGCGCCAGAGAAATTTATATTTTAATTTCTTTTCAGTGTGAGAATTATTTTTTTCATTTTTTTCCTACACCCCTCGCGGTCGACTTGGAACCAGTCCAAGATCGTACTGTTGTAGACGGTGAAGCACGTGGTGAATAGGACTTTGTGTTCTGTGCATGCTCAAGATTTTTTCCCGGGGTCGTGACCCGGAAGTCGGCAGAGACGATATTACTGTTGTTGTCACCTCCGTCGGAAAGAAACAAACAATGCGATGGAGAATGCGCCGTTGTACATTGCGTTAAGCGTGCAATAAGCATGCTCATCACAAACGGAATGTAGAGGGACGTAGCTTCATCTTTCTCTTCGTTTGCCATCTTTCTTGAATGCCTGAGTTTGTTGTTGGTGGTGAAGAGGTCAACCGGAAGTGGCTCTATTACCACTAGTTGAAATGGGTACAGCGCCACCTATCGCACCAGGGTATGACATGCTTTGTGCCAATGATTCCATTTATTCACCCCCATATATAGTTGGATAATTGCCCTTGCCCAAATAAAGAGCATAATCCAACTATAGCTATAATCGAATTAATCTCAGAATGTAGACCCACTCATGAGTACTGACTCATGTTCACATTTTCACCGATTGTATGCTTGGATGAAGCGATCTCTCCATACTTCAAGTGCTATGCTCGGTAAGCCGGGACCTTCGGTCGCATCACTTGCCAAAGCACTACCAAGGTATGAGGGCCTTTATCGCTGCTTGCAGCTTTAATTTACTATTACTCTTCTGACTGATTCATTCATTCATTAAATGCATGACAGTGTCACTGAATTATAAGCTGGCCATGCCAAAATCCATCTGAAACGAAGTTTTCAAAAATAGAATAGAAAAATACTTTATTCATCCCCCAATGGGGGAAATTCAAATTAGTCAAGAAGCTCAAAAAAATTATAAATATTTACAATGATTGTATATTAGCAACAACAATACCAATTCTAATAAAAAATACTACTAATTACTACTACTACTACTACTAATAATAATAATAATAATAATAATAAATGACTAAATAAATAAATCAATAAAAAAAAAAATTAAAAAAAATCAATCAATCAATCAATTTGAGAAGAACTCAGCAGTCACTGTTAAAAAGCCTTATGGCTGTGGGAACAAAGGACCTCCTGAACCTCTCAGTCCTGCAGTGCAGAGAGATGAGCCTCTCACTGCAGCTGCAGTGAAAGGAAAAAAAAACACTTTTTTCATGTTCTGTTTAAACCTAAAAGCTAATGCTATTCACTTTAGTATGATTAAACTGAACTGAACCAAATGATGCTTTATAATTTCCCTTTTGCGATCAATAGAGTTGCACTATAAAAACAAAGTTAAACTATTTATCAATCATTATAAAAAGTCATTGTGTAGGGCCACTGCAGCAAATAGGAGTAAGCCTTAACAAAGTTATAGGGACCCTCGGTCACGTCACTAACATAAAGTTATAGGCTTACTTATATGAAATGCAGGCTAAAAAGAAAAAAAAAAACCACACGCAAGGAGACCCAACTAAAGCAAAAAAAAAAAAAAAAAAACCAGGGCCTAAAAATATTTAAAGCCTCCTTCAATGAACTTGTGTCAAAGCTATGTGCCTTTTGTAACTGACCAGATCGAGTTTACAATTGTCACAATGAGTGGGATTGGTCACCATCTAACAACAACCTACAGATTTCAATAAAGAACTGAATGTGATACTGAAAGTGTCAATGTAAACATTAATATATCGCCAACTTTAATGACGTCCGTGCTTAAAGCTAATTTTAATCAGAAAAATTCAATATCAGACATCAGATAAAAACCATAAAAGCCAGGTGTAAGATATAACAAACGGAAGTGTTTTTAGTGTTGTCCAATATGAAGATGGGAGATGGGGTTGGACATTCCAGAGACTTCTTCAAATTTGAAGCATTTCTTGAACTAAGTGAAATGCTCAGTTTGGCTGTGGCTACCACCCTTCCACTGCTACAGAATTAAACATTCTGGCAACTATGGCAACTTCCCACTTCTCTTAACTAATGCTGTCATAATAAATAAATTAATCATTGAACCATAAAAATAAGCGGGTAATGAAACTGAAACGTACAACATAAAAAGCCTGCTTGACTGCGCTACATTGATGTCAAGAGGGAGGCAGGCTCTAATGTTTTTGATTGTATTCTTCCAAGTAGCAATGAACTTTCACTGCCAGAATTTAGCCCTCTGAGCCTTATTCCCTAACTGATAGATAAACAAACAAATAAATGATGCTCATGGAGTCATAACTACTGAGAGTTTAAGGAATACATGGCTCAACAGAGAGAGGACTCCAAGCATTTTCATACCAGCATAGTCCAGGGGTCTCTCTTTGATTGGGTGGGGAATGCTGAAAGATTTCACACTTTCATTTGGTTTGGTTTGCTTTCACACTGCAGTTTTGAAAATGTACCAAACCGCCTGGACAAAGTCACACAGTTACAACAGCTGCTCGTTTGCGGCGGTATTACCCACAACGAGCACTGACCTGGGCTGAAAAAAGCATGAGGAAGAAGATAACCTGGCCAGGACCAAAACGGAACTCCATCCCCTTCAGCTGGCTGTTAAAAAAAAACAATGGAGCAACACGAAATTCATGTAGTCTCGGAGTTTGTTTTTACTTTGGTGTTAAAACGTAATTGCCTTTTTTAAAAGAAGCTGCCCAGAATGAGCAGTATGCGAGGCAGCGAGCTATCCATCATGTTGTTCTGTACATGTCACTTCCTCCCTTTGGTTCACTTGCCTTTCTTTGGTTTGCTAGATGGGCCATTTCCATTTCCAACTGTAAACTAACCACACAAGGGTTTATTTGCAAGCGAACCGAGACCAACATTTTCAGGTGGGCCAGAGTTCGCTTATTTGGTCAGCACCAGAGTTCAGATGAGCTTTCACACCTGCCCAAACAAAGTGGACTATCTAAGGAAACAAACTCTGGTCCGTTTAAAGTGGATCAAACAGTTCTGGTGCGAAAGCGTGAACCTTAGTCACCCTGACTACAGTGCTAAAAAGAAAACCTGGGATTTTTCTTTTTTTTTTAAATCATCAATAGCCCCTTTCACACTGCGACCCGCTACCTTAGCGGGTCCAAATTGCACCTTCGACCCGCGTCGAGCAATGTGAACGCTTGGCGTGTCAGGGTGACCCGTGTCGCCTGAAGCCGAGTTCAGGGGGAGTTGCCTAGTGGCAGTCACACGAAACGCATAAAATGCTGGGCGTGTACAATGACGTAGGCACAGGCCATGCACCGGAGGTAGGGTGAAATACACCTGTCTGAATCAAATTTTTCAAACAAACGATGGCGGGACACCTTGAGAACTCGTTTTTGCAATGCAGTTCATGGAGATGTTACTTTACGGTGCGTCTTGCTGCGTGGGAAACCGAGCTCTCCCATCTTTCTCGCCAGCCCTTCCAGCAGATGTCCATCTTTCACCGTCCCCGACATGTGGCGGTAAATAACGTCCTCTGCTCGGGGGCTGAGGAGCTCGCGGACCTCCTTGTCTCCCCAGTTGGCCATATTAAAAAATGTCTCGAACTTGATGTAGGCTAAAACAGAGTAAAACTTGTCCTCACCTGTCGCTGTTGTTCTGAATCAGCTGTCCATTCTGTCTTTTAAACTCCTCACGTCACGCCCACGTCCGACCCGCGTCGATTGTGTTCACATCAAACTCGGCTCGGCAAAAAGACCAGGGTCCGACGCGGGTCGAAAGGCGAGTCGAGTTGACGCGGCAGCCCGGGTCGGCAGTGTGAACGCAACAGCGGACACGCTAAATTCGCGAATTAAACGCGGGTTATTCGGCAGTGTGAAAGGGGCTAGTGATGGCTTAATAAAGGGCTTTCTTGTATGTTATCAAACTACTCTTGCAAACTAAGTGAGACTCTTCTAAAGTGGAATGGCATTTTCTTTCCAGCTTCTTTGTAGTCTGCTTTAAAGCGAAAAAATCTATGAATGGAGCCTTTCTCTTCGAAAAGATCATCTTTTTCAGAGGGGAACATTGTTCAATTTTGTATGCATTTAGGGTTGTCGCGATGTCAATAAGACAATCAAGTTGTGCATGACTTAAGTTTAGGCAACTATCCTTTGTCGTATTGGCACTTAACAGTAAAGAGAATGATAATAGAATTGATTCTTTGAATTTGGCAAAAGCTTTTTTGACAGACACCAACTATATATACATTTCTTCTCAGACACTGTGTAGTCAAGTTACGTACACTCAAAGGTTACCAGAAAAATAGTCAAAAATACAGGGTTACGAGGGAATACTATTAATTATTCACTCTCAATGCCATACGTTAGTACTAGATCAAGGATATGATAAGAGAGTGAGTAGGTCTTTGAAAACTTTGAGAAAATCCAAATGAACCTAATATAGACTTAAAGTTCATATTTAGGCTGTCATTTTCGACATCTACATGAATATCAAAGTCACCCACTACAATGACTTTATCTGTACTCAGCACTAACTGACATTAAAAAAAATATGAGAATTTAGACATAAACTCAGAACAAGGGCCAGGTTGACGATACACTATAAACAGAAGAGGCTTTTGTGATTTCCACTTTGGATGAGAAAAACAGTTAGGGATTCAAAAGAGCTAAAACTACTCTAGGTTCTCGGACTGATCAGTAACCCTGATTTTAAGATAGCTGCCACTTCTCCTCCCTTTCTATGGTTCAAGGGCTGTAGTTCCTCCAAGCTGGCACAAGTTTGAGTCTCGGCCAGCCCAAGTTTGAGTCCCTGCCTGCCCAAGTTTGAGTCTCGGGCCAGCCCAAGTTTGAGTCTCGGGCCAGCACAAGTTTGAGTCTCGGGCCAGCCCAAGTTTGAGTCTCGGGCCAGCACAAGTTTGAGTCTCGGGCCAGCCCAAGTTTGAATCCCCGGCCAGCCCAAGTTTGAGTCCCGGGACAGCCCAAGTTTGAGTCCCGGCCTGCCCAAGTTTGAGTCCCTGCCCGGCCGCCCAAGTTTGAGTCCCGGCCTGTGGCCCTTTGCTGCATGTCTGCCCCCACCACTTTTTCTGCCCCCTTTCCTGTCTACCTACTGTCAAATAAAAGTCACTAGTGCACAAAAAATCTTGACACAAAAAAAATGATGAAGGTCTTGGACACCGTCATTATGTTTTTTTTTGTTTTTTTCAGGGGTTAGCAGCAAGTGGGACGCTGCAGAGAAGAGTTTAAGACTACAACTCTGCATCCTGGTCTCAACCCTTCGATAGCAACAAATTCCAGGTCCATTATTCTCAGTCAAAAGTCCTTGCATGTCCAGCTAGACCAAGTGCTAGCAAAAGCCGCCAACAACATCAACAACAACAGTTTAGTTAAGGTTATCACAATGTGGTCACACATACACTGCGCAGCAACATCAAGCCAATGTGCTTGCACCAAACAAAACTAGTTCCCTCCAGATCCCAATCTGTGAAGGCAGAAACAAGAGATGCAAGCCACCACACCTTCAGTCCTGAATCGCTTGGCCTGAAGCTTAGGTTGTAAGGTTTCCTTATTTTTTCAGACCATTTTTCGAACACTTCATGGAAATTAAAACAAAATAGTGTCATAACAAGATAAAGGTCATATAAACTATTTGGTGTCCAATAGTTTAATGATAATTAAATTTTAGCCTTCAGCCCCTTCTTGGGGCCTTCAGGATAAGTAAGGATAAGTTACTAGTGGCACGACCAGTTCAATGTTACCTGCTCTTCTTGTGTTGTTTTGCTTTTTTGTTTAGTTTGGTTTTTTTTTCTTCTTATGCAGTGATTTTAGTGTGTATACTGAATTTTTTTTGGTTATTCCCCATTTTAATTTTGATTTTATTTTGGCCATCAAAAATATAAGAACTATTTTTTTTCCACAGTTGCAAGTCTATCTTCAACTATTTACTTGTGTATATTCTGTATGCAGCTGATGGATGTAGTAACATGTTGAAATTCCTTCCTGAATTTTTGCGAGTCAGAATTTTTAAATCCACCATCTCTCTTTTCCAAAGCTCCAAATTGACAATAAGCCAGAGCCACCATTCTGGGTTGATAACCAAAGGTTTCCGCAGTATTTAAGCGATAAATTGAGTTTTCTTTACAAAGCTGAGAGAAAATGTCTCCCTCCAGAGAATGACAAAAAACTATGGAGCAGATTGATGTCTAAGGTTTTATCTTTTCAATAACCTGCTACCCCACATTCTCATACGAAGATGCTGAGTTCTGCAACCAAACTAACCTGCTTCTTGTCCTGTGTGTCCATGGCAACCACTCCACATGCTCTGCTCCTCAACAGGCCAGTGCAAACTAGCAAAGACCTGTCAGTGCCACCCTGCAACTTCCAAATGTTACATGGATACTCCCAACATAGGACTCTCAGCTGGATCCCTCTGAAGCCACCACCTGTGGAGGCTACACATTAAGTGGCTCAGATACAGACAGTAGAAGCTGGAGAAGGCAACACGATAACACCTCTTGTCCTGCCACTTCAGCTAGTGTGACAGGAGACACATCGACACCTGCGAGGACCAGCAAAGATGAAGGGCACTCTGGGATATGACGCTCTTGATTGAAGAATTTATTGCTGCACAAAGATCCTCTTCAGGGCAACCATGTAGACGTCTGTGGACAAATGACATGAAAAATCTGAAGATAATATTTATATTAGCCCCGTTGATAATTAGCATCAATGCTTTTATTTTGTATGATGTCAGCAAGAACACCCAATGTTAACATAAGAGCTGTATGGAAAAGTACAGTATTTTCCGGACTATAAGTCGCACTTTTTTTTTTTTTTTTCCCATAGTTTGGGTGGTCCTGCGACTTATATATCAAAATATATATAATTTAACATCTTTTGTAAATGTTAATTCATACTGACTGACATGAAACAAGGAGTAAACATTGCCATCTACAGCCGCGAGAGGATGCTCTAGGCTTGTGACAACTGGATTCTGCTGCTCCTGTACCACTGAAAAAATTAACTGAAACATTAACTCAAAGACAACTGAGAAAGACTGAACAACAAACAAAGTGCCACCAAAAAGAAAATCCTATTCTGCAGATTAGAAACTGCAGGTAATAAACAAAAACGGTAATAGAGCAGCAGTAAGAAAGTTTTACAACTCGATTCTTTAGGGCAGGGGTGGCCAACCGGTCAGAGACTAAGAGCCGCATTTTTTACTGTGTTACCACAAAGAGCCACATTATTTTTGAAAAATGACCGAATTCTCTCCGTTCCATCCGTCTGTTCTTGACTCGCTCTCGTCTTGGTCACGTGACGCTTCAACGCTGATATTAAACCCATGAACCGAGCAAAATGAGTCAAAAACAGGCGTGTTTGGAAAGCTTCTTCCAAGTGAGGAGACATTAGAAGAGGCTGTGACCACTAAGAAAGGCATGTTTAAGCGTTACCATAGCGACCAGAGAGCGTTAGGAGGCAGAGAGGATGTTACGTCAGGAGGACGCTGCTAATAAAGTTACATACAAGTACACAGTGGATTAAAGTTTATTATTATATTTACTAAATACCACAGAGTCTGTGTTAGTTGTATTATTTTATTTTGTAGTATTTATCCACCACACCTGAAAGGCCTATCTGTGAAAACATTGTCTGACATTAAACCGGTCCATGGAGCAAAAAAGGTTGGAGACCGCTGCCATATTAAACTAAAATTTTGATATGAACATAAGAGCCGCATGAAACCAGACAAAGAGCCGCAGGTTGGCCACCCCTGCTTTAGGCCATAACATACAACAGAGAATGACACATTTGCTTTATATAATGAGAGTTTTATTGAATATCTAAAAAAGTATAAATCCATGGGAAGCACTACAAAAAATGATCTGCATCTGCTTAGCTTCACTTGTGAAAACAATATAACAAAGCCCATGCACCTCTCAAATGTTGCTTCTTAAAGTCATGAAAGAATCCTTAAAGGCCAGGGTTTCAAGATTCCATTTCATAGTATCTCGTAAAAGAACTGTACAGATATGAAGGATCCCTTGGAGAACATAATCCTTTATTCTCTGAAATTTCAAGGATGTATTCCTTGCTGTTCTCAAATCACCCAGAATCCTAAGACAATGTAGGGAAAAGATGCACCAAGGTTGGCAAAATATGCACAGAAAGTTCCAGTTTGTTTTCACATTATTCGTTGCGACAGTAAAGGTTTCTGTAAATGACAGCGAAGTATAAAGTGCCAGTATGAATGGCTGTTAAGTCGTCAGCTGACTGAAAATATCAACATTAACAATGAACTGTCAACTAATAAGTGTATAATCAACATGGATCTGCCAAAGTCATAAAATAGATTTGAAAGCTATTTAGGACTTAGCGCTACCTACAATCTTTATAGCTTTGAAATAGTGCAACATGTCAGTGCACATAACAGTCAAAATGAAAAGATTGTGGAAACTTCCAGTTGACGTGCTTCTGCTATATTAGAAAACTTAAAAGAGAAAAAAAAAAAACATCGCAAGCCATGCTTGTTGTATCTTGTATGTTCCCATTACAACCACAAGCTAAAATAAAAATTCAAGACAAGTTGGCTAGCATAACAGCTGAACGCCACCATCTCATTATGTTAAAAGCAGACGCGAGGCTTCGAACAATCTCGTTTTATAGTGATGTAATTTGTGCTGAAAAAAAAAAGAAACAGTAATTGTCTGTAAGAACTCACCTTTCGCTAGTCTAGTTCAATGTTGACATCTTCTTAACAGTATGTAATAACGTATTTGAAAATATAGGCAGCTTCTATGAGTTCATAGTAGGGCAGCCATATTGGAGAGCGCGGTTTCTTTTTCTTCATGTTGATTATGGGGATGTAGCAAACTACTCTGTGCATAACCGCCCCCTTTGGTCTGGAGTATTTATTGCAAGGGCCTAGAAACATCAAGTCCAAATATACACATATGCCGGTATGTATATATATAAACACACACACAAATATATATATATATATATATAAAAACACACATATGTGTATGTGTGTGGAAACTGCCTAAGAAATACAACTAATTCTCCATGTCTGAGATACTGGAGAAACAACCGCCAAACAACGAATCACAGCTGTGGCTACCCACCTGAGAAGGTACACTGAAGAATGACGAAGATGTATTAGCATTCTCAGACAGCAGGTGCCAGATAGAGATTGGGTTTGGGGCACATACACACAGAATGATATCAAGAGGTATAAGAAGATCTCACAAACTAAGGTCATTGGGAATTTCCACGCATGCTGAAATGTACATGTCTCTGTGTCGTTCTGATCAATAAATTCCCCATAAGAGGCTGCAAAGGTGAGTCCGACTACTCTTTTCTCCACAACATAATGGTGACCCCAATTTCGTGAATTTTTCTTCTGCAACCCAGCTGAGTGAGTCCTCTGTGCCCCTCCAGCCGAGATCAGTCATGAAAGCCGGCTGGCAGGTATGTTTTCTTCTAAAAATTTAAAGCGGCAGATGTTTGCTGTAGAGGTACAGTGTGTCGGCTTCTGGGGTTCCTTCAAATTAAGAACACAGGAGAAGGTGGGGGCTCGGCCTCGTAGCCTCTTATTTTTCCTCTGCGCAGGGGGTCTGCTGAAATTATTCAAAGAAAACTGTTGAGTATAGAAGTGCTGAGTGTTTGAATTAGGACAATAATTGGGCAAACAGCAGCTTGTGAGATGTGTTTGTGAAGCAAGTGGCTGTGAAGGAAGCCATCTATGCTGTGTTGTGAGTGCACTGTATATTGTAGTGATTGTGAAGGACTAGTCGCTCACTAGACAAGGAGCAGACGGATACTGATGATTGATTGACCTGAGAACAGAAAAAGTTTGAAGGTGGAATCTCAGAATCTCAAGTATCTCTCCAGTAAAACTCTTCGGAGTTATCTTTGACCTCGGGATCGGAAAGATTTTAAGAAGAGAATTCAAATTGGATCATGAATTGGCCACAGGAGATATTAAAAGAGGTCACAAGTGAGGCTGATAAAGTGCACGTCAGCTTCTTCTGATTCCCTGAATAAACCACAGGGCTTATAAAAGAAATGTTTTAAATCTCATATGTAGTCTATGACAATATCTCCTGAAAAGTAAAAGACTAAATAAAAGGAACTAAACAATTTAAAATTGTGAAGAATTAAATAATGACTGACGGACTGACTTGGTGTGTGTGTGTAAACCGGTTTGATTGTACTATCTGTGATTCTGTGTGTGAAATCCTGCCGTTGTGTGTGGATTTGAAAAAGTTCTTGTGTGTGAAAATCAAATTTCCGACCAAATTTCTGACCAATCCCTTGACTCTCTTTATTCTTTTTACTGCTTATTATATGACTAAAGCACACAGATATTTACTACATAAGGCCTAAATAAACACACACACACACACACACACACACACACACACACACACACACACACGCACACAGTGTTGTAGTTTCGGCTTTTGTTTTGTGTTCCTGTGTAAGAAAATGATTTTTAAGATAAGATTTTTGTTATTAGCTATCACTGCACACTAGTGATACATATGCTATTACACAAAGGACTTACAATAAATAAACTTACATTACACATTTTCATTTCTACATAAATGCTCTTTAATGGTGTGTTTAGCCTTGTTCAGTTTAATTTATTTTGTGTCCTGTTTTTTGTTGATAACCTAGTTAGGCCTGTTTCTGGTTTATATTGCTGGTTTGGGTGTTATTGCATTGGGGCCCTTGAATGCTTTAATACTTTTCTATTCTGTAACTGCAAATGTAATTGTTACAATCATATTTTTATGTTATCATGTTGTTGTTGTGTCTCAGGTTTCTAGAACATAATAATCACAGGTCAAGCCTCTCTGGAGTCTTGGAGACTCTGCCTGACTTGGTGGTGGTTACAGAGGGATCCTTGGTTGCTCTGAAGTGAAGTCTGTTTCTTCTTAGAACCCCCTTGTCTGTTTCCACCAAGTATGATCTTGGCATGTTTGCAGTCCCAAGCACAGTCCCTGGAGCTTTCTCTGTGGTGATCCACACCTTTTGTCCTGCGTCGAGTTCTTGAAGTGGTCTGGCGAAGATTGTAGTGTGAAGCTTGTTTGCGCCGTCCTTCCTCATCCTCCCTCCGAAAAGCCTCCAGGTCAGGCCATGGCGTGAGCTGACCTGTAGACTGTGGGAGGGATGTGCGCAGGTGTCTCCCCATCAGTAGCTGTGCAGGTGAGTATCCGTGCTCTAATGGTGTGGCCTAGAGAATGGCAACCCGACCGAAGCCCGACGGGCCCGGTCGGAACCCGACGGGCCAGGCCGGACTCGGACAAAAAATTAGAATGTCTTGTCGGACTCGGGTCGGGCTCGAAAGCAAGCAGACATCGTGAAAATTATAAACAGCCAGAGGACAGGTTTCAGTTAATTGCAAACGTCAGTTTTTGTGATAAACATAAATAACTGAATATGCATAAATGAAAATGTTGGTGGGCTATTCGTGCCTCATGCCGTGCAGCATGCATCTGTGTGCATCTGTGGTGTGTGCATGCTCGGTGCGCACGCACGCATATCGAACATTCGAACAACTTTACATTAAACACGTGCGATCAGTGCAGCCGAGCTCATTTGGCTGGAAGCGCTATGGAGGACATTAAAAGAAAATAGCTTCTGGAGAACTGAAAGTCGTGGGAAATGAGAATGTTTCTACTGTTTTATTAGTCAACTTTTTTTTTTCTCTCTGTATTGAGTTGAATGGGTGTTTATTCTGGTCGAAGAGTGCTTGTGCATTTGTTATGGTGCACCGCCATTAATGTGTATGTTTTATAATGGATTATGGTGGATAATGGTGCGCTGTCACCAATGTGTATTTACTGATTAGGGTGCGCCGTCTTGCGTTGGTCACTGGTCTCGGGCTTCCGGCGGGCTCGGACACAAATATTTTAATTAATCTCAGGCTCGGGTCGGATTTGAGAACTTTTCTGTCGGTTGAGGGCCGGGCTCGGACAGAAAAATCCGGCCCGAGCCAGGCTCTAGTGTGGCCCTATATGCTAGTAGTGCTCTGGTTTGGTCAGTCTCCTTTTTCCACAGACTTTTGATTGTTTGCACGGCACGTTCAGCCTCACCATTTGCTTGTGGGTAGCGAGGGCTGCTCGTGACATGTGCAAAACAGGCCTCTTTTGCAAATGTTCTGAATGTCTCTGAAGAAAACTGTGGTCCGTTGTCGGATACCACAGTCTCCGGGTACCCATGATGTGCGAAAGCCTTCTTCACAGCACGAACCGTGACTTCCGATGATGTGTTTTTGAGCTCCACGACCTCGATGTATCGTGAGAAGTAGTCGACGATGAGAAGGTAGGTCTTGTTCGTCCACTCAAACAGATCCATTCCAACTTTTTGCCAGGGCCTATCAGGGACACGTGACTGCATGAGGGGTTCTCTGTGCAGACTTCGGTATCTCTGACACATTTCACATCTGTCTACAGTCTCTTTGATTTGTGTGGAGATACCTGGCCACCACACCGAAATTTGAGCTCTAGCGCGGCATTTGGAAATTCCCTGGTGCCCGTCGTGGAGTTTGCTCATCATTTCGCCTCAGAGTGTCTGGGGAATGACGATTCTCTCCCCTCTCATCAGAAGCCCTCCTACTACGTGTAGCTCTGCCCTGACTTGCCAGTAGGGTGCGATGTTGGAACTCACCCTGTGTTTCTCTGGCCAAGTTGTTTGACAGTAGTGTGTAACGGTTTTGCATGTGTCATCTGTTTGCTGTACCTGCTTGATTTCTGCCAGCCGTGAGTCCGTAACTGGCAGCGAAGACACCACAGCATCCACGAATACCTGGACGTCCTTCTCCAGCCGCAGGTCATCCGCCGATGGAGGGTCACTCAGTGGAGCTCTGGACAAAGTATCAGCAGTGATGAGGCTTTTGCCTGGCACATGAACAATGTCGTAGTCATACCTGAGGAGTCTCAGTCGAAATCTCAGAACTCTGGGGGGGAGGTCGTCCAAACCTCTGCTGCTCAACAGAGGGACCAGGGGCTTATGGTCCGTCTGCAGAGTGAAGTGCAGTCCTAGCAGGTATGAGGTAAGTCTCTCACACGCCCACGTCGCCGCCAGCGCCTCCTTTTCGATTTGCGCATAGCGCTTCTCTGTGTCTGTCAATCCCCTTGAGATGTATGTGACAGGTTGCCAGGTCCCATCTGTTTGTTTTTGCGTTAGGACAGCACCTATTCCGTATGGTGATGCATCTGCAGATACTTTTGTCTCTGCTGTGTTTGTGTACTCAGCAAGTCCCCTTTTCAGCTTTTCAAAAGCAGTACGCTGCGGTTCATCCCAAACCCACTCGTTTTTCTCTCTCAGCAGGTCTTTGAGTGGCGTTGTGATGGTGGCCATCTGAGGTACAAACTTGGAGAGGTAGTTTGCCATACCCATTAGACGGCGCACATCCTCCACGCAGGTAGGCTCAGGCATCTGTAGGATAGCCTTCACTTTGTTTGGGTCTGGCTCAATTCCTTTTGAGGATACCTTGTGTCCAACAAATGTGATGTGCTCTTGTGAAAACTCACACTTCTCATTAAGCGTAAGTCCTTCCTCCTGCATCCTCTGCAGCACGCGGTGCAGTCACTGGTCGTGTTCCTGTCTGTCTCGTCCATACACCAACACATCATCTGCATGTTTAACAGCAAGATCAGACGTCAGATGTCAAACAGTTTCTTATCATCTTAAAGCAGTAAAGGTTAGCCTCTATTGTTTTAGAGATCATATTAACATGACTTAAAAATTTAGCTGATCTAAATATTTCTCCTCTGCTTCTTGCTCAGTGAGATCACCTTTCATCAGGTGCAAATGGTTTTTAATCACCAAGTTAAGCTGATATTATTTTCTAAATTTGAGGTTAGCTCTTCTGCAATAACATTACAAGTTTTACCAGAAACATAAGCAGAAAATGTAGAATTTGACTTTGTATTGTTTGCTTTCATTACATCATTTTTCCATGGAGACGGCGCCGCGGATGGCTGCCTCGGTACTTCGCTCTCTCGTGTTTTTTACGTTTTTGTGCATTTGTCGTGTTTTCTGTGCTCCTTCTCTGGTCACTTACTCCAGAGAAGAACTCCTAAACATTGGTATAACCACCAGCAAAGTTTTTTCTTCGGTTCTCATCGATCCGGAAAACTTAACAGAACTACTCATTGGATGAGCAGCAGCTCTCTGTGGTCTCCGCTGGAGACGCCGGACACATCGGGGGAAGCGAGCCGGCGCACTTGTCAGATTGCGGCAGCGGGGGTTTCGCACTGCGCTCCCGTCTATTCACCTGGCCAACGTCCGCTCTCTGGCGAACAAGGTGGACGAACTGCAGCTCCTCAATACAACCAACACGGACTTCAACAGATCTGCTGCCTTGTGCTTCACCGAAACCTGGCTCGGTGAGCACATCCCGGACACTGCTCTCTACCTGCCTGGATTTCACCTGCACCGAGCGGACCGGATAACGGAGCTTACGGGGAAAACGAGGGGAGGCGGAATCTGCTTTTACATTAACGAAGGTTGGTGTACTGATGTCACGGTCCTAAACAAATCATGCAGTCCTCAACTAGAAACACTCTTCATCAACTGTAAACCGTTCTATTCGCCGCGGGAGTTTTCCTCGTTTGTTCTGGTCGGAGTCTACATCCCTCCTCAGGCCTGTGTTACTGAGGCGTTACAACACCTGGCCCACCAGATTAATAACGTGGAGAAAAAACACCCGGACTCTCTGCTCATTGTTTTGGGGGACTTTAACAGAGCAAACCTCAGCCACGAACTGCCAAAATATAAACAGCATATTAAGTGTCCCACCAGGGACACAAACACTCTGGACCACTGCTACACTGTTTTTAAGAACTCATATAACTCTGTCCCCCGTGCAGCCCTGGGACTCTCTGACCACTGCATGGTTCATCTTATCCCGACCTACAGGCAGAAGCTGAAATCTGCTAAGCCTGTGGTCAAGACGGTGAGGAGATGGACCAACAACGCCAAAGTGGAATTACAAGCCTGCTTTGACTGCACTGATTGGAGTGTTTTTGAGACTGCAGCCTCAGACCTGCATGAACTGACTGATACCGTGACATCTTACATCAGCTTTTGTGAGGACATGTGTGTGCCCACCAAAACCTTCCGCACATACACCAACAACAAACCCTGGTTCACTGCAAAACTCAGGCAACTTCGTCAGGCCAAGGAGGAGGCCTACAGAAGTGGGGACAGAGTCCTGTACAACCAGGCCAGAAACATGCTGACAATGGAGGTGAAAGCAGCCAAGAGGAGCTACGCTGAAAAGATTAAAAACAGCCTTTCAGCCAACGATCCAGCGTCAGTGTGGAGAGGCCTGCAGTCCATCACCAACTACAGGAGACCATCCCCAAACACTGCAGCGAATCATCAACTGGCTGACGAGCTGAATGTGTTCTACTGCAGGTTTGACACATTCACACCTCTCCACCTCCCCCCCCCCCCCCCCCATTGACATCACCTGCCACTCTGCCACCTCTCCCCTCTGACCCCCCACCAGCACTCACGATCTGTGAAGAGGATGTTCTGTCAGTCTTTCACAGACAAAAGATCAGGAAGGCACCCGGCCCAGACGGTGTGTCACCTTCCTGCCTGAAGGTCTGCGCTGACCAACTGGCCCCCATCTTCACCCGGATCTTCAACAGATCCCTGGAGCTGTGCGAAGTCCCCTCATGCTTCAAACTCTCCACAATAATCCCGGTCCCCAAGAAACCCACCATCACAGGACTGAACGACTACAGGCCTGTTGCCCTCACATCTGTAGTCATGAAGTCCTTCGAGAGACTGGTGTTAGGGTACCTGAAGGACATTACAGACCCCCTGCTGGACCCCCTGCAGTTCGCCTACCGAGCGAACAGGTCAGCGGATGATGCCGTTAACATGGGACTGCACTACATTCTGCAACACCTCGACTCTGCAGGGACGTACGCCAGGATCCTGTTTGTCGACTTCAGTTCGGCGTTCAACACCATCGTCCCAGCCATCCTCCGCAACAAACTCACCCAGCTCACTGTGCACTCCTCCACCTGTCAGTGGATTACAAACTTCCTGACTGACAGGAAGCAGCAGGTGAGGCTGAGGAGCATCACATCCAGCACCCGGACCATCAGCACAGGTGCCCCCCAGGGGTGTGTACTCTCCCCACTGCTCTTCTCCCTTTACACCAACGACTGCACCTCAAGAGACCCGTCTGTTAAACTCCTGAAGTTTGCAGATGACACAACAGTCATCGGCCTCATCCGGGACGGTGATGAGTCTGCATACAGACGGGAGGTTGAACGGCTGGTCTGCTGGTGTGGTCAGAACAGTCTGGAGCTGAACACGCTAAAAACAGTGGAGATGACAGTGGACTTTAGGAGAAGCCCCCCCACTCTGCCACCCATCACCATCACCAACAACGCAGTGTCTGCTGTGGAATCCTTCAGGTTTCTGGGCCCCACAATCTCTCAGGACCTGAAGTGGGAGACCAACACAGTCACTACCATCAAAAAGGCCCAGCAGAGGTTGTACTTCCTGCGGCAGCTCAGGAAGCTCAACCTACCTAAGGAGCTGCTGATCCAGTTTTACACCGCCATTGTTCAGTCTGTTCTCTGTTCATCCATCACCGTTTGGTTCGGATCAACCACCAAACAGGAAAAAAACAGACTGCAACGGACAATAAGGTCTGCAGAGAAGATTATTGGTGTCAGCCTGCCCTCCATCCAGGATCTGTACCTGTCCAGAGTCAGGAAACGGGCAGGTTACATCTCTGCAGACCCATCACACCCTGGACACAAACTGTTTAAACTCCTCCCTTCTGCAAGGCGCTACAGAACTCTGTACGCCAAAACAACAAGACACAGGAACAGTTTCTTCCCTCAGGCTGTCTCTGTGTTAAACAGCTAAAACCGGACTTCAGTGTTTCATCCTTGCACCATGCACCAATTTGCACTTCTGATTTAATCTTGTTCTATGTCTATTTTTTGTCTATTTTTTTGTAATTGTTGCACTAAAGAGAGTGAGGTGTAACCGGAGTCAAATTCCTCGTGTGTGTCCACATACCTGGCAATAAAAAGCGATTCTGATTCTGATTCTGATTCTGATTCTGATCTAATTGATTAACTTTCCTTTCCAAGGAACCTGAGTTTCTCTCTGTCTCCGCCCTCTTTCAGCCACACACGCCATTTGATTTCCTCATTCATTCAGTCAGCAGGGCGAGTTTTGGTGTAGCCTAGTTCTTCTAGTTCTAGATTAGGAACAGTAGGAGACGACTTTTTTCACAAACATGGCATGTCCTGACAACGATCCCGTGGATGAAGGTGCAGCATTATTGCGCAGAGAATTAAATATTTGTCGGGAGGTGTTTATCAGATAGATGTTTTAGCATTTCCAGACAATTATCTTTTTGAGCGGCACCATCAGAATTTTGTTGGGACAAAAGAAAAAAGACATACATACATATTTGTATGAACAGGCTTAAAAAAGATATATATAGGCCTATTATATTTCATAAAGGCATTTGTGTCTTGGGGGTGGACTCCCTCCAGGGATTCCCTCAGCCACCTTCCATTATTCTGGTTTAGGGCCAGCTACTAAGCCTCTGTTAGAGGTGACGGTGCATGGGCCACCACCCGTTTTACGGGCATCTGCCTTCTTTCTGTTGGCTGAGTAGAAGTCTGTGTTAGTTTAAATAGGCTAAATTATTTAACAGAACATGATATAGATGAGAGGACATTTATGTGTGTGAAAACAGCATTATGTTGGGGATAAAACAACTACACAGTGAAATAGCCACTTAATATTTACTTTACAGTGTAAAACATGATCAAAATGAGGTACCTCCATACCAAAGTCTCAACTGTTTGAACAATGGGCCTCATGCAAGAACCGTTCGTACGCACAGATTCGTTCATACGCGTCAGGCTCTTGGAAGAGACCGTGTAGAGACAAACGAATGGCTGACATCGCGATTTAGATTGCCAAGGACTGTGCTGCTGCAAATATGCAGCTTGCTAGAGCCACAACTCCAGAGAGAAACACGCCAATCAAACCCAATTCCACCACACGTCCAGGTCCTCACCACTCTTGGATTTTTGGCCACGCAACCTTTCAGAGGGAGATTGGAAACAGATCGGGTATGTCTAGGGTTGCCAACTCCCTGAAAAATAAATAAGGGACACCTCATTAGAAGGGCCGGCTGAAACCGATTGCCTTCACCCTTCCTTGTCTGGTGAATTTTTTAGCCCCTTTTTTTGTGAGTGAAACAATTTTTTAACTATTTGACTCGAATCTGAATTGAGTTAGATGCATATTTTTGAGTGACATGAACACTAGGAAAACTAATTATTATCCAGCAATTCACTTTAATATAAAATAACAAAATTAACTGAATAAAATAACTGATGGACTAACTGATGTATGGCGGGCCCTGAATGGATCAACCCCAGAATACACCTTTTATTCTGCAAGACACACAGCCTACTCAAGGATTGATTTTTTTTATTTTATTTTTATGTATAATAAAGACCTACATAGACTGAAATACTGCAGAATTGGGGACTCTTTCAGACCATTGAGGGATTTTTCTAACTTTACACTTAGATGGTAGACAGCGAAAACCTTTGCAGCGACTTAATACTGGTATGTTGAATGATCCTACACATCCGACAATGATGATGAAGAAGTAAACCCTAGTATATTATGGGATACAGCTAAAGCCGTTCCCAGGGGGAAGATTATAGCCAGGACAGCTGCACTCAAAAAAAAGGAAACAGGAAAAACTGAGAGATTTGGAGCAAACACATATAAGAAATTTCTTCAAGGATGGATTTTAAAATTTTGGTTTTAACTTTCAGAGCATTGCATGGTCAGGCTCCACCTTAAATCAGTGATCTGATCCAGCCTTACACCCCAGCTCGAGATCTGTGGATCAGAATCTACTGATGGTGCCATGCACTCGTTTCTGGACCAGAGGAGACCAATCCTTCCAGGCTGTTGCTCCCAGGCTTTGGAACGATCTTCTGCTCTCTCTGCGTTCGATGGAGTCTGTTGACGCCTTCAAAAGGCAACTTAAGACCTATTTATTTGTTCAGGTTTTTGCTTAATTGTCTTCGGGCTGCTAAGATTGTCACTGAGTTGCCTTGGCCTTATAAACTTATACTTGTATGTACTTCCTAACTGTGTGTTTCTGTTGTAACTGTAAAGCGCTTTGTGACCCTGGTCTGTGAAAGGCGCTGTACAAATAAAGCTTACTTACTTAGGGCTTACTACATAAAGAGCCCTCTGTTATACAACAAATCAGACATACCAAACAGGAAATAGATCAAATATTAGGTAAGGAGGTGGAGAAAAATACAAGGTTCAATAAACCAAGATATTATGAGACTGGCCTAATAGCATCAAAACTGTTGGCAAGAGCTCTACGTGCCATAGAATGGATTAACAAGGACCAAATTAGTGCCATTATCCTCAGGTTAGATGCTGAAAAAGCTTTTGATTCAGTCGGGTGGGAATTTGACTTCAGTAAGGACTTTATACACTGTATTCAGGCACTTTACTCCACCCCCTACTGCGAGAATTAAGGTTAATGGCAGTCTGTCTAATTCCATAACTTTACAACGTGGTTGCAGACAGGGCTGTTCTCTCAGCCCCAACCTTTTTAATTTATTCATCAAACCTTTGGCCCAAGCAATACGTCATGAAAGGATTAAATGTTATTTCCATGAGAGGAGTGGAATATAAAATAAGTCTATATGCGGATGATGTATTGATCGCAATAAAGTATCCAAGTTCAGGCCTGCCTCTATTAATGAAAATGCTGGAAACATATGGAGAGTACTCAGGATATGTCCTAAACATACATAAAACACAGATTATGACATTTAATTACACACTTACAGAAAAATTAAACACAAAGCATAGTTTTAATTGGAACACATCTTATATTAAATAAGTAAGTTTGCCTAAAGACATGTCATAGTTATACAATATTAATTATAACTGTATTAGCAAAAAAAATATATATATAATGACCTTGGTGGGTGGAGCCTGCAGCCTCTTGAGTTTGGTAGCAGAATTAGATTAATAAGAATAAATATCCTTCCTAAATGGCGGGCGGCCAGACTTCCTGCGACGTGACGGCAGGAGGCGATGGTCTGGCGGGTGGCCGGACATCCGACGACGTGGCAGGAGGGGAAACCGGAGACCGTCCGGTGAGGGGGGACCCCCCCCCCCCCTTAAGGGATGGCTCCCAGACATCCCAAAAGTCTGAGGGTGGGAGGGAGGGGCTCCAAACTGTGGGTCCGGGGGCCCCATGGGCTCTGTGGGGGCCAGCTCGGGCTTTGTGGCCTCTGAGGCTGACTTGGGCTCTGTGGCTGTGGCTAAGTCAGGCTCTGGGGCCAGCTCGGGCGCTGCGGCCCGACTTGTATATGCTCCCTTTGGGTCAGATATTGCAGAACTTTAACATCAATTATCACAGTTATGCAGACGATACACAACTTTATGTGTCTGTCACCAGACGACTGCTGCCCAGCAGACGTACTGTGCCAGTGTCTGGAGAAGTAAACACCAGGATGAGAGATAATTTTCTACAATTAAATGAAGACAAAACTGAGATCATTCTGTTTGGTAGCAAAGAGAAGAGGGTCAGCGTTGGCAAATATCTTGAGACTCGGGACCTTACAATCACTGACCAAGTTCGTAACCTCGGAGTGTTGATAGACTCAGATCTGACTTTCAGAAGCCACATCAAAGCTGTCACCAAGGCAGCTTTTTACCATCTCAGAAACATCAACAGAATGAAAGGTTTCCTCTCCCAAAAAGACCAGGAGAAACTCAACCATGCATTCATCTCCAGTAGACTCCATTACTGTAATGCTCTTTTAACTGGACTTCCCAAAAAGAGCATTAAACATCTGCAGCTCATCCAGAACGCTGCTGCTGGAGTTTTAACCCGGGCTAAGAGATCTGAACACATCACACCAGTTTTAAAATCTTTACACTGGCTTCCAGTCAGTCACAGAATAGATTTTAAAAGCCTGCTGATGGTTTACAAATCCCAGAACGGTTTAGGGCCAAAATCCATCTGTGATATGTTCAGAGAATATAAACCTAGCAGAGCTCTTAGATCCAAGGACTCAGGTCAGCTGGTCCAGTCCAGAGTCCAGACTAAACATGGAGAAGCAGCATTTAGCTGTTATGCTGCAAACAAGTGGGACAAACTGCCAGTGGAGATTAAACTTTCACCAAATGTAGAAATTTTTAAATCCAGGTTAAAAACATTTCTTTTCTCATGTGTCTATGCATGAAATCTGCAAAATCTGCATCTTTTAACTTATCTTGACTGTTGCTTGTTTTTAAATCTTCTCGCCCAGATTCTGAGTGACACACAGCTCTGGCGGTGAACTTTTTTTAATTCATTTGAATTATTTTATTTGTTTCTCTTTATATTCTTTTATGTATTTTTAATGCTTCTTCCACTCCCTGCTGCAATGCTTTTATTTTATGTAAAGCACTTTGAACTGTTTGTACATGAAATGTGCTATATAAATAAATTTGATTTGATTTGATTTGATTTGATTTGATTTGATTTGATTTGATTGACTATACATACATCATCATTTTTCCAGGGCGAATTGGATCAAACCATCTGTGTTTGGGATTTGCACATCATTCGACCGTCAAAGAATGACAGAACACTAAAGCCCCGTTTCCACTATGCAGTCCGAACGGTTCGCTTATTTCAGTGTTTCCACTACCACGAAAGCGCACCGGTCCCATGGTACCCATTACCATTTTTGTAACCCATCTGCTTGGGGTACCTAGCACACAGGACCGGTTCCCTTGAGGAGGAGCCTGGAGTGCTGAGGAGGTGCAGGCTCTGCTCTCCGTTGTTGGTGAGGAGGCTGTGCAGCGGGAGCTCGATGGCGGTTGTAGGACACCTACTACAGACGCTCCATTTCAGCTGCGGAGCACCTGTAGTTGGTGTCCTGCCGAGAGATCACGGCATCGATCCTCCCGAGCAGGTCATCAAACTGGGTCCTGGTGAGCCTGAAATACCGCTGGAAGCGGCCGTCATCCAGACGCAACTCCTGGAGAAGGCGGTGAAATTCTCCGAGCTGAGTGCACCTCTGGATGATGTCACTGACCCAGACACGACTCCATTTCAGCTGCAGAGCGCCTGTCCATTTGTCTCCGGTGAGTGGCAGATAAATCAATTAAAAAGATCCCGGGACGCATGACGTCACTGTCGTCCAGAATCGCAACGCTGATAGGCTGTCGTGACGCGAATATTTCGCCAAAGTTGGATTTTCTGAACTTGCGCGAATTCGTGTCTCGTCATTCGCGCCGCCGGCTAGAATTCGCGTCTTTGCATTGACTTTGTATGTAATCACGTCACGCGAAAAATTCGCACCGCGTTCGGTCTGAACGCACAGTTAGTTTGGTGCTCCAGTATAATCAATTCAATTCAAATTCAAAATTCAATTCAATTCAAAAATATTTATCCCAGAGGGAAATTAAATGTTGATGTAGCTCAATTAAATCAAGGAGTTATTATAGATGCTGATGGCTGTGGGCAGGAATGATTTCCTGTAGCGGTCCGTTTTGCATCCAAACTGAAGAAGCCTTTGACTTAAGAGACTCTGTTTTCTGATAACAGTCTCATGGAGAGGATGTTCAGGGTTGTCCATAATTCTCTTGATTTTATGCAAAATCCTTCTTTGCATTATTGTCTCCAGAGGTTCCACAGTCGTCCCCAGAACAGAACCAGCCTTCCTTATCAGGTTGTTGAGTCTTTTTAGGTCCCTGGTTCTGATGCTGCTGCCCCAACAGATGACGCAAGAGGAAATGACACTCTCAACAACAGACTTGTAGAAGATCTGCAACATCTTGATGCAAACCTTGAAGGACCTTAGCTTCCTCAAGAAGTACAGTCTGCTCTGTCCTTTCTTGTAGATTGCTTCACTGTTGTGTCTCCAGTCCAGTCTGTTGTCCAGATGAACACCAAGGTATTTATATTCCTCAACCACCTCCACTTCTTCTCCCATGATGGAAACAGGGTTTGATCTGACCCTGTTTCTCCTGAAATCTAAAATCATCTCCTTTGTTTTGTTAACATTCAAGATGAGATGATTGTTCCCACACCATGCCACAAAGCGGTCCACCAGCTCTCTGTACTCAGCTTCTTGTCCATCTCTGATACACCCGACAACTGCAGAGTCATCTGAATATTTCTGTAGATGACAGGAGTCTGACTTGTACTGGAAGTCTGAAGTGTACAGAGTGAAAAGGAATGGTGAGAGTACAGTCCCCTGTGGTGTTCCTGTGCTGCTGATCACCTGGTTAGACACACAATTCTTCAGTCTGACAAACTGTGGTCTGTTTGTCAGGTAGTCATTAATCCAGGTGATTGTTGAGGCCTCCACCTGAGTCTTCTGGAGTTTCAGACGAAGCAGATCAGGCTGGATTGTGTTAAATGCACTGGAGAAATCAAAGAACATGATCTTCACAGTGCTGCCTGCTTTGTCCAGATGACAGTGGGTTTGTTGAAGCAGGTGTATGATAGCGTCTTCAACTCCAACTCCATGGCGATAAGCAAACTGCAGGGGGTCCTGATATGTGCTGGTTTGCTTACACAGGTGGGTCAACAGGAGTCTCTCCAGGATCTTCATGATGTGGGATGTCAGGGCAACAGGTCTGTAGTCATTGATGTCTGAAGGGTGAGTTTTCTTTGGTACCGGAACCAGACAGGATGTCTTCCACAACAGTGGTACCTTCTCTTGGGTCAAGCTAAGGTTGAAAAGGTGTTGCAGAATCCCACAGAGCTGCTCTGCACAGGCCTTCAGGACTCGGGGGCTGACACCATCTGGACCTGCAGCCTTGTTCCGGTTCAGTCTCTCCAACTGCCTCTTCACCTGACTTCTAGAAACAGAAAAGTGGGAGGGGGAGGCAAAGGGGACAGCAGCATCTCCTGATTGGGTTGAAGACTGAGGTGGAGGTGGAGATGTTACAGGAAAGCTGTGGGTCAGAGGAGGGTGGGATGTCTCTTTGGCTGGGAACAGGAGGGGAGGATGGTGAGCTTGTTCTTGAACTGAACCTGTTGAAGAATGTGTTCAGCTCATTTGCTCTGTCCAGACTTCCATCCATCCGATCCTCCCTCTGCTTGAGGCCTGTGATCTTCTTCATTCCTGACCACACATCTCTGATATTGTTCCTCTGCAGTTTACTCTCAAGCTTCTTTCTATACACCTCCTTGCTCTCTATGATCTTGACTTTGAGCTGCTTCTGTATACTCCTCAGTAACTCCCTGTCTTGCTCCCTAAAGGCTCTTTTTATCTTGTTCAATAGTTCCTTTAGCTCACTGGTGAGGGTTTGTTATTAGGGAAGCATCTCACTGTTCTGGTGGGGATGGTGTTGTCCACACAGAAGTTTATATAGTCAGTCACACACTCAGTCATGGCATTAATGTCCTCTCCATGTGGCTTACAAAGAGAAATCCAATCGGTTGCATCAAAACAACCCTGTAAGGCTTCTTCAGCTTCCTGTGACCACTTTCTAACAGTCCTTTTTGTGACAGGTAGTCTCTGGACAAGGGGTTTATATGCTGAACAGAGAAAAACAAGGTTGTGATCTGATTTTCCCAGGGGAGGTCTTGATTTGGAAATGTATGAATCCTTGACATTTGTGTAAAACAAATCCAATGTCTTGTTTTCTCTGGTAGAGCAGCTGACAAACTGTTGAAAAGTTGACAGTGTAGCAGAGAGTGAGGCATGATTAAAATCACCAGATATTGCCACAAAAGAATTGGGGTGTTGTGTCTGTATCTTAGCAACAACGGAACTGATGACATCACATGCAGTGTCGGCAACAGCTGAGGGTGGAATGTAAACAGCCACCAAAACAACACTGGTGAACTCTCTTGGCAAATAATATGGACGAAAACTTACTGCCAATAGTTCAATGTCAGGACTGCAGAGACAACTCTTCACAGTAACATGTCCTGGGTGACACCATCTGTTGTTGACAAGCACTGCCAATCCACCCCCTTTCCTTTTCCTGCTACTCTTTAAATCTCGATCTGCTCGTACAGTCAGGAAGCCCGGCAGAGAGACGCTGGAGTCGGGGATATGATCCTGCAGCCATGTCTCAGTAAAACACATAATGCTACATTCCCGATATTCTTGCTGAGTCCTTGTCAAGGCTAGAAGTTCATCCAACTTGTTAGCTAACGATCTTACATTGCCCATGATGACGGATGGCAGAGATGGTTTGAACTTCTTCTTTCTTTCTCTCCTCTTTGCTCCAGCTCTGCATCCACGACGCCTCCTTTTCAATTCCAGTGGGATTTCTGGCTTCAGTTGTCGAATTATTTCTGCTTTTCCAATGTTAATCAGCTGCTCCCTGTTGTAAACCACCTTGTTGCTATGGTTATGCATCATAACAAAAGAGCAAAATATACAAAAGTATTGGGAAAAATCAATCCAGTTGCACAGCATCCAAGGCAGGAAGGAACAGTTGTCCAAAAAAATGCAATTTCTTCCAAGAAAAAACAGGAATGAAATTTAGAAAAAAGAATTAATCTCAATGTGAGGTACAGAGCTACTCCAACGTCCTGCCACCTCAGCAGCGCATTCTAGAACAGTATCAATAAAACAGTAACAATCGGTACGCCTGAAACTCGTCCAGTGAGAAACATTCAGCGGTGCAAAAATAATTGCAATAATTTTAATGTTTGTCTAATTAATTAATCTTAATTAACACGTTAAAGTCCCGGCCCTAGTAATAATATGTATGTCTTAATGTATCATCAAGTACAGCAGCTTTAGAAGTATCTTTAGAACCTGATTTGTATTTAGACAGTTTCTGTCCAGTCCATGTGTAACTTTAGTTTTAATCTAAACATTTTTATTTTCTTCATCATTGTCAGGTCCTCTTTTTTTCATCCATGGTTGAAACCTGGGCCAAATTTTTATATATTTGTATCGGGCACCGACAATATTCCCAAACTTCCCCACCACCGAACCATTCGGTTTTTCCAAGCTGATGATGGGACTCGGAGACTATTCCCCCGAGGCCAATACTTGTGAGATGACCCTGCATCTGCCGCTGCATCCATCCTACTATCTTTGTGGAGTATATGGAATCGGGGATCCTGCAGGCTCCAACCTTTGAATTTATTTGAACCTTTGCTAAGGTAACGAGTGCCCTTGCTGCAAGTCTTGTGCTGAGAAATGACAGATGTACAGACAAACTTGCGACCAAAACAACACTTAATCGAGACAACATTGCTTAGGAATGAGTCAATAGACTGGGTTTATGTCACACTGCCAGTTTGAATATCAAAGCTGAACATTAATGCCTTAAACATGGACATATCAATGCAGTTCCGGTTTTCCAGATCAGGCTGGTTCCAACATTGGAGCTGTTCTTGAGAAGTGTTGTGAACCTGTTCCTGCCTGGCTCATTCTCCATTATGTGTGAAATTAAACAAAGACAAACAAATTGACTGTATTCTTCTTCCATGGACATATCAATGCAGTTCCGGTTTTCCAGATCAGGCTGGTTCCAACATTGGAGCTGTTCTTGAGAAGTCTTGTGATCTGTTCCTGCCTGGCTCATTCTCCATTATGTGTAAAATTAAACATAGACAAACAAATTGACTGTATTCTTCTTCCTTGTTCAACTTCATGCATCTCCTCTGTGACATGTGTCTATGGAATTCAGAAATGTTTTTGATTTCAAGGGTGCAGTGACTTTTGATTGTATAGGAGTCAGTATTTTAGTTTAATGTATTTTGGGGGTTAATGTTTCCTCACTCTCCCTCGTGTATTACAATTTCATGGGAGGATCATAGCCAGTTGGGGATTTGTTACCATAGTAACAACAAGCGAAGTGACCACTCAAACTAGTTTACAATATGTGACACTAGGAAGATTCAGTGCCTTAAAGGAGAGTTACGACACTCTTTGAACTAGCCGACACACAGTCACGTGTCAAAACGACTACTTTCTCCGCATATTCTGCTGAATATTGACCAATAATGTGCATTGATTGCTACATTATATATTTTATCAAAGCATTATTTTTGGGAGCAACAGACTCAACATTTATCACTGTTCTAAAAATAGAGGGAAGCGAGACTGCAAACACATCATTGAATACATTTACAGATTATATTTAGCACTGAAACATGTTATGGAATACAGTGATCAATATAAGCATGTCTGCAGTGGATTATGATAAGGTTAGACAAAAAGAATAATAAGTGCTGGCAGTCAAATAGCTGCATATGAAATATTGCATCACATATTACACGTTGTGAAAAAATGGAAAATCTTGGTTGCATTGTAAAAAGAGCAGCCTACAAAAAGGACAGTCATTATCAATTATAAATCAAACAGCTTATAATATCTTGTTCTTAATGGTGTGTATGGTGAATTTCAAATGTAGCTCTTACAGACACAATACCTGTTAATACCGAGCAGTGAAACCGTTTTTTCATTTTATATTTAGTTATTGTTTATTTTAGCATTTAGGAAATATACCTTCTTGTTTTTTTGTTTCTCTCATGAAGTTACTGTATGTCATTTGCAGCCAAACAATTACATGTAACAAAATTAGGTGAATATGTGTGTATCTAAAATTAGTTGGTGATTATCATGTCATCTCTTAAACATATAAACAGATCAGATCTACTATTCTTATGTATTTGAATGAAATGTCACTTTATAGATTTATGTTGAAATGCAGTTGTCAATAAATGCAGTTGTTTCTTCTCAGTTAAGTTTAAAAATCATCAGATGAACTATTCAACAATCGAGAAGGAAACCCTGGCGATGCTGCTTGCTTTGCAGCACTTTGAGGTATATGTTGTTTCCATTACCCTCCCAGTGACGGTGTACACCGATCACAACCCTCTAGGTTTCTTGGGGCAGATGTACAAACATAAACAACTGTTAATGCGGTGGGCATTATTGGTGCAGGAATATAACATACAAGTCCAATACAAGAAAGGAGTGCAGAATGTGGGAGCAGATGCATTGTCTCGTGTGTGAGGTAAGGGCCTTGTGAATTTTTTTTTAAAAACAAACCAAAGTTTGTTTTGTTTTTTATGGGTGGGGGTGTTACGACCCGAGGGTCGTTTAGAGTGTGTGTGTGTTAGGGCTGCAGCCAGGTGAGTTGTCTCAGCTGTGGTTGAGTAGGTCTGATCAGCTGGGCTACTTTTAAAAGAAGGTGGAAGACGCCACCCGGGGCCAGCTATTGTTGGTGTTTTTCAGTAGCTTGTGCAGGGTGTTAAGCGTAACTCTTTCAGTGGAAGGAGGGTGACAGTTTGACTTGGTTTTGTTCTGTTAATCATTTAGGCTCTTGTTTTTCCTCAGCAGTTTCCGTTGGGATTGTGTTTTTCCTTTAGGTTTTGTTTGAATAGTGTTACTCTTCATTTCCAATAAATAACCATTTAACATCACACATCACCCATCAGTTCTCATTGTTTTATTTCCTCAGCCCGGGACACATTATTGTTACCCCGTAACAAAGCATATGATTATCTTTTATGAGGGCATGCATCTTTCCTTGAGTTTACACACATTTGATAACTTTAATATTTCACCATACATGCACCCCATAACAAAAGGAAAAATGTCATGTCTCACCGAGCAGGACTCCTGAACTACATGACTCAACATTAAAGAAACAATCTGTTGAGAGTTGAACAAAATAAGACAGCAACCTGTGATTCTGTTTTTTAAAAAAAGAAACACCTCAAAGTACCTTTTAATGTAAGGAGCAGATTCACAAACATTATTAACAGTTGATATGAGGTAGAGATTCAAATTATATTATGATTTAACAGTGAAAATATAACAAAATGTCCAAACATTCTCATCATATACTGATAATAAAAGTGTCTTACATCAAAATAAATTGTTAACTGTTTCTTGGTATGATAGAAAAAAAAATCATTCTGTGCTTATCACACAGCCCCTGAGCTAGTAGTCACATATTCTTCTTACATGCTAAGTAAGTTATTGTTTTCTGAGTATCATACCCTGTGTGTAACTAATTTTATGCCTTACATTTATTGACCCTCTACGGTAGAAAGTTGAAGATTTGGCATGTAGGCCTACAGGGCAGGAGCATGGATCAGGAGTCCCCCATGGATCTACGAGAGACTGACTTGCAGGTTGGATGTTCTCGCGGGATTTTGATGTATCTCCATAATTCTGAAAAAAAAAAAAGAAAATTACCCCGAAAAACAGGGTGAAAAAAATTAACACGAAAAACAGGAAAACATATTCAGAAAAACAGGGGGGGGGAATTACTCAGAAAAACAGGAACAATTACCCCCAAAACAAACCAAAAAATAAATTACTCAGAAAAAACGGATTTTTTTCAAATTAATGTAATACTTTTCCCGTATCTTTCCACCTCTTTTTAATTTTATTAAGTTTTCCATCGAGGTTAAGGAAATAGTTTCGGAAAAGATGATGGGAGGTAATTGTTTTTGTTTATCCTATCGGACCCTGAGATAAGCTGGTAAGAGGCAACAGCGCCTTCCAGAGTCACAGAAAGCAATGGTCACTATTCGATGTTACAGCTGTCTGTTAGCTCTTTGCCTGGCTAGCTTGACAACTGTCCCAGAGAGCAGGGTCGACTAGAGGAGCCAGAGTCTCTCGGTATGTCATTAATTGTAGCATGTCATTAATGCCAATTTAAATGATGTGACACATTGTAAACATTCCATGGTGACTTGTGATGTGTATTTTCCTCTACCTTTTCGGAATGACTGATGTGTATACCTGAACCAGCGACTAGCAGTTGTTAGCCAATAAGTTAGCTTGTTGGAGAAAATTCTCTGAGCATTAATAGGCGAACAGTATGTTGTTAACACCGATATGTTGCAATGTAAAATGTCCCAGGAAGCCAAGGTTTTTCTTGCATATATGTACGTGTGTGTGTGTGTGTGTGTGTGTGTAGTCCAGTCCAGTCCAGTGTAGTGAATAAGAAATCTATTTGAAATCCAATTTCATCAATATGTATTTAGCAGATGTTTTTGCTTAACAGGCAAGGGTTTGTTGAAGGGTTTATTTTTTCGGAAATTGTTTTTCAGCTGCTTTTTCCGACACGAATCATTAAAACAACATGGATATCTTTAATTCCATGACAGCAGATTGAGATGATGTAATTTGACTTGCACATTAGAACAGCAACTAAATTCACAATTATCCAGCACTTGTTTCCAAAGTGAACAGTGCACTACCAACCCTACCTGTCATATAGTTTAAAGCTGCGGTCGGCAACTTTTTTTTAGTCATATTAGCTTGAACTGTCATGGGATTCTGGAAGTAGAATATTAAATAGGCTGTTTAGGAAAAATAACGAAATCTGTAGCTCCCTCTGAAGCCTGTAATCATGCTTGCAAAAACCGAGCGCTCCCGGCTGTTTTTAACCAATCAAGTTAGGGTGGAGGAATCCTACCTGTCAATCACAGCTTGTGCACACGCTGCTGAGCGTGAGTCTGCCCCAGCTTGTGTGCGCTCACACTGGTGTGAACTCACGTGCACAACCTCGTCCACAGAGGGGGAGGGGTTTGGGGGGCGATTCGGAACTTGGTAGAGGTTGGGGGAGGGACCTGAAAGTTGTATCAGTTCGAATTTTCCGACTTTAGACTCGCAATTTTGAAAACCTGCCGACTGCAGCTTTAATTAAAAAATAAATAAAACAATGCAGCTAAATACTGCTATTTTATTTAGTTTTTTTCCTCTGTAACATGTGGTTGATAGCTGAATGTAAACATTTTACATAGTTAGTTTCAGCTACTCTTTCCAGTGTCAAGAATTTGAATTACAAATATCTTTCAGTTATCAGTGGAATTTCTTTCTTTTTTTTTTTTTGAGAAGTTTGTATCATGAACATGTTTGAGAACCCTCAAATATTAGAGTTCACTGTTTTAACTTCTGTGCTACATTACTGCAGATCTGCTCTACATGGAAATAGAAAGGCTGAGGATTGTACTTGAAATCAGCTAAAACCATTGCCATTTGTATGGTTTGCAAAAAGAAAGAAATCCCTGAACTTTTGCGGTTGTGTCACAAACAAGATTTATTAATTGGAGCTGAAAAGGAGATAATTGTCACAGCTCTAATACCAGTACTGGAAGAAGACTAATATCTCTGTTTAGGTGGAGCATCATACTGGGCATACGGTTCATCATGGATGCAGTGAAGGAGGGTCATGAGAGCAGCCTCAGCTCAGGCAAAATGGTGGCTTTGGTTGCTGGGCTCTCTGTTGGGGCCACAATGGGCTACATCATCTATCGCCATATTAGCAACACCAGCAGCCGTAAGTACTTGCTGTTCATCAGTTATAATAACAAGCAAATGTATGTTTAATTCATTGTTATTATTATTATTATTATTATTGTTGTTGTTGTTGTTGTTATTATTGTTCATAGTGGTAGAAGTACTTGGTCGTTTATGAATGATTTCCACTACAGGTCATGCACTCAGCATTGAGGTATCCAAAATGACTCTTCCCATAGAAGTCTACAGGAACATATCCAGATGCCAAGCTACGTTTTTGGATATGGTGAGTAGATTGTACTTTCTCTACAATTGTGAACAGACTGGCCACTCACTGACATAACTGCATGATAAAAATAGAATGTCTCTACTGATCATAGTTACAGGTAATTATATAAATTCAGGTTTCATAAAATGAGGCTAATCCAGCCAAAAAAAGCAGGTGGTAGCAGCAGATCGGAAGCTGCAGAAAAGTGTATACAGCTCTACACTACAATCTAATATATAATATAATCTATAATCTACAGCTCTGCGTCCAGTCTCAACCCTGGGTTGTCATGTTTTTGGACTATTAACGAATTCGGCCATATTTCTAGATTTTCAATTTCCCTCACTGGGGATGAATAAAGTATTTTTCTATTCTATTCTATTCTATTCTATTCTATTCTATTCTAGATAGTGGGATGCATGTCTCTCCTAATCGGACTTTGTTTTTCACTAGAAAGATTGCAGATTACGTATGTAGCCCATGTTGTTTGCCGGACACTGCCTAGACACCCAGTGGTTGAACGATAACATGTGGCTAAACATATCATCTCTTCACACATCCTCCTTTCTTCATGATTCCTTCATTGTGGGAATGGTGTTAATTGAGTTGTAAGCCTCTCCTTTCGCTCTAGTTTTGTCTCATATGACCAAAGGACATGCTTCCAAAATGCATAATTATCAAGTTGCGCCTTCACTATGCAAATTCCCCAACTTTAAAGGGACTGATTCTCAACTCGAAGGGAACTGGATTCCACTCAAACATTTTCTCCTTTATCTTTCTTTATTTACAGTTTCAGACAGTCAGGAGATTCTGTCAGCTGTTAGTCAGTTCGCTAAAATCATATCAAACAACAACAATCAGATCTAAGACTTTTGTAATCAACTAATTTCATTTATAACAAATGAATTTTATTTTATTTATCAGTGCAATAAATGTGTATTTTATCTAAACAAATACAAAATAAATAAATAACTTTATATGACCAAATGGATTATTTTGAATCAAAGTAGTGTTAATCAGTGTAAGGCTATTTATTTACTTAAATTACCGATAGATCAATTTTTTATTCATTGTTTAATCACTAATGTAGCAACGCGCAAAACCATCATTTCATTCAGATTTTTACACACACACACACACACACACACACACACACACACACACCTGTAACAGTATAGATCAAGGTAGAATATTGATTAATGGCAATTCTGTGCGACTGCATGTTAAACCTTACGTAGTGGAGTAAATCAAGCAAATGGACAGCATCTAAACTGTATGCTAAACAATGAACAGAAGCGTTATTAAGGTCCAAATAAAGTAATAACGTCTTGCTGGCTGTCTCTTCGGGTTTTGCAGAGATTAAAGCTTTGCACGCGCAGATTGCTTATCCTATCCTTTTCTAATGGTGCCTGCCTTTGTTGTGTTGAAAAACTGGCTGGAGACGTCATGCGTCTCTTCAGCATGCAAGATGCAGGTAATTAGCGGACCTTTGAACACAATACTTTTTTCTTTCTTTTCCTTCTAGCAATTTAAAATGGTTTTAATTTTTAAATTTAGGTATCTAATTACAATTTTAAATTATTTATTTTTATCTACTTTTTAAATACACAAGAGCAAACTCTCAGTTTGACTTAATCTTTCTCCAGGTTGTCCAGCGTACTTTGGTCTGCCTTGAAGGTGTCTTTCCTGTAGTTTCTTGGTCTGCATCCTCGCAGTCCATTCCTGTGCAGGATTCTAGTGATTTGTCTTCTTTGAGACTAAAATTCCTGTCTTGGCTTAGTATTTCACTATTTAGACACATATCCAGGGCTTAATTTGAGGGGGAGCAAGCCGGAGCGCGCTCCGGAACCTCTGACGTTGGCTCCGCCAGCTATTTATAGCCGTCATCTGCGATCCGCCACCTCTCTTGACAAACAATATTTATTTAAAAAAAAAAAAAAATCAAATAATTAAACAAATAAATTAAAGTTTGTTTAGTGTCAATGTCTGGTTTTGATATCCGTCTTGTTGGTGATTTCTGTCATGAAACGAGATACTGAAAATATCTATATTACGGAAAAGGAGGGTGCACACTTCCGTTCTATTGGACAGTTAGCCAGAGAGTTTGTAAAGCGGCGCCGGATTTGATGTGACTATCGTTATTAGGCCTACAATACATGCCTAGATTATTTTCGGTGTGGCGCACAGGGTTGCTCGAAAGCGCCCCCCGCACCCTTTTTTTTTCGCACCAGAGCCACTCATCCTCTGCACTCCGGGACCTCCCACTTTACAAATTAAGCACTGCACATATCTCACTAGTTTTCTTTCCAGTGTCCTCAAAATATTTTGCTTTCTTCATCTGCCAGACTTGTTCTGTACTTTGGCTTTTTTGTTATTTTTGTACATGGGCCACACCCTCCACTTAAATATCCTGAAATTTCTTCTTTGCTTCCTCAAAGAGTCTGTTTTCCCTAAGTGCTCCCCCTGCTGGGCCCCCAGCTACTATTGCTTCTTCTTATCCAAATCCACTGACTGGACTTTACTGCCTCATCTGACACTTCCTTCACTATTTTCCTCACACTCTGTCCACTTACACCCAGCTCCCTCAACAATTAGACGACAGACTTTGCAACAAATCCTCTGCATCCTACTTCCACTGGACAGATCCTAACTTTCCATCCTCGTTGCTCTGCTTCTGCCCCTATCTCTACATACCTAAGCGTTTTCCTTTCATATGCTTCTGCTACTAATTCCTCCCAAGGAACAGTCAGCTCTATGAAATAGACTCTCATTCTACTCCTAGACCACAAGACTATATCAGGCCTTAGATTTGTAGAGGCTATTTCCTGGGGAACAACAAGCTTATTTCCTAAATCTACCTGCATCTCCCAATCACAAGCATCCTCCAAGCTGTCTTGCCTCCTTATCGTCTTTTTAACTTTCTCCCCCTCTTGAACAAACTGAATTGCCACTCTCTTCACCTTAGACCCTCCTAAGTTTACCTGCCTTTGTTTATCTTCAATACCTGCAGCTAAGCTTCTTAATACAGTGAACCCTCGTTTTTCGCGGGGGTTACGTTCCAAAAACAACCCGTGATAGGCGAAATCCGTGAAGTAGTAACCTTTATTTTTTTTTACAATTATTATACAATGAAATACTCCATAATACTTTGAAACCAAAGAACAAAACCTTTTTACAGGCCCAAGCATTTGTTTAACAAATAAAAGTACTGTATAAACGTTTTTTTTAACAAATAACTACTGTACTGTAAAATAATCATTTTAATCATCAATACGAACTGAAGGCTTCAAATTGCGGAGATCAGCACCGCCCCACCGCGACCCGAGTCATTGGATTAGAACGTGAGAAAATGAAAAATGATTATGAAAAGAAATACAAAGTACAGTAGGACAAATAGTGACTCGCGTGTATTTCACTGCTCTTCTGACTGAGCTGCTGCATCCTGACTCCGCTCTGTAGCGTTTTTTTCTTCTAACGCCTGCGGTGAAGGTGTGTTTTTTCGAGAGAAGAACATAGTTATCGGTAGTTGTTGTCGCTCTTTTTTTTTTCTTCTGGGCAAAAAGATTTTTATATACCGACATGCCACCATTGATTATGTTTGAGAACTGTAATGAACGTGTACGTGTACATATTAAACCGCAACGTTATTGACACACAGGTAGAGAAGAAGCGGAGAGACTGTTTAGCCAATCAGAATGCAGAACACAATGCACGATGCAAATCCGTGAAGCAGCGAGACCGTGAAAGGTGAACCGCGTTATAGCGAGGGTTCACTGTACTTGGTCATGTTGTCAGGTATACCGGCCTTGTGAGAGACTAACCTTACAACCTGACAAAATATGCCTTAGAGTTGCAGTACCTGAACATAACGAACATAACGGGTCTTCATTTACCCAGAGTTTTAGGTTCTGGGGAGTTGGCAATACATCATATGTTGCCCCTATCAAAAATCTAATACTCCTTTCCTCCATACTCCACAGCTCTTTCCAACTAAGCTTTTTCTTTGTTGGCAAGTGGACTGCACCATATTTTCTTATTCTCTCATCTGGGTGGGGCTTCCTTTTCTTTATTTCCAGAGAGAACTCTTCATTACTTGAATCATTCAGGTCTTGTTGACATGTTTGCCCCTGGGTTATCAGTTCCTCGGCCAAGAGAAGTTTGAACTTCAGGTTCTGTGAGGTGTTCTTTGCAGCTCGTTGCAAGACCTGGCTGTCGGAACTGAAGCCACGAGTTGGCGATGGCCAAATCAGTGAAGTGAAGTATGGTGCGAACAGTCCACTTCTTGGTCCTGCTGGACATTCTGTAGAAGCTGAGCATCCGATCACACATGTCAACCCCTCACATGTTCATGTTATATTCTGCAACCACTGCAGGTCTTGGGACTTGGATTTGCCTGTTGTTTCTTTGACCATCTGGAACAGGTATCCTGGGGGTTAATTCCATGGGCGGTCGATGCCATGACAACAGGCTTGTTCTCCATCTACTTGGTGACTGCTTATTCATCATGTCTCTGAACAATCATTTATAATGAGTCTCTTGGTTTTCTGGTCAGGACGTTGTCAGCAGTGAAGTGGCACTGTTTTTGGATTCTGTTCCTTTGAATTGTTCCAGTAGCAAGCAGGCCTGTTTCTTAAAGAGCGTCAAGAAGACTAATGGTGGTAAAATACAGGTCAAAGTAGACCAATGATCCTCTGGGAAGTGTCTCAGTCAAACACAGGACTGCAATTCCACCTATTCCCATCTGTCGGACTTGAGTGAAGGTGTTTTTTCCCATGTAGATTTCAAAATCCAGTACCAACCACCTGGACTTGCAAGAACTAACACCTTTAAACCTGTTGGATTCGGCTTCCCAGGCACAAACTGACGAACTGGACAACGGCCGGTGAATGGAACAATCTGTTCATCAATACAGACCTTTGTTGGCCTTGGTAGGTTGCGACAACCTTGGAGGACTCTTTTCAGAACTGGTTTGACTTTCCACAGGGGAAAGTTGTTTTTTTTTTTTTCATCATCTTCTGGCACGTCCAGATCATTAACCACTTTCAGCGAAGACCTGATCTTGTAAAAACGATAATGTGTCATGGAATCGGCTATAACTGGAACTCTTGTTTTGGCAGCCCAATACATTTTAATTCTTGGATATCCAAGGCATGCCATGTGCACTGAGATTCCTAAAAAGGTTTTTTTTCCCTAAAAACTCTTCTGGCGTTGTGTTTAAACTACCCCGACTCCTGTACCATACGCTGGTTGGTGAAGAAGAACAAGTCCTGAATCAGTTTTTTGTCAACGTACTGCTGGAAATACTGCTGTGGGCTCCAATCACTACGGGTCATTAGGATACTGTCATCTACAATTCTGTGTTCTTCCAACACAGGCATGAACTTAAGAGACAAAATAAAATAATTTAGCAATACACCATTTAGCAGAATTAATATCTTAAATCTTTCCTCGGATATCTGGGATAGTTCATGTTCAACTCTTTTACAAGAAGTAGAAGTTAAATACATTTACTGGACTACATTTCTGTATGTTACCATTCCTTTTTTGGTCAAAATCAAAAATCCCTACATGTTGGTTTTGGCCCAGATAGGACGACGGCACACATCAGCTGGCTCTGTGTGTCTTTCTCCACTACATCTGGCCCTGCATCTTGGTCATCCTAGTCTGGTTCCTCATCTGGGTTCTCACCCTCTCCTACCCGGCTCACTTGAATCTCATCTTCTGAAAGGTCTGTCTGAATCTCCCTCAATGATTCTATTAAGAATTCTTTCTGCCTCTGTCAGAGAGCTGTCTACTAGAAAAATTTAAAAAAAGTACAAAGTCCTGACGTGCACTACAGTACACATTGATAAATTACTAATTTGCCCTGTGAAACTAAATAAGATAAGTTATAAAAACTCACTGGAATGACTTATTAGATGTTCATTTTGGAAAATTAATTAAAAAAATACAACTTAAAAACATTTTAAATATAAATAACACACTCACCTTTCTTTCTCCGATAAAATGTACTTTTTGGGATGGCAGCCATTTTTAAACGACAGGAAACGGAAATTTGGCATGGCTACACCCCCACACATGTGACATCATCTTAAAGATACAGTTGTATCTCTAAGAAGCATAAGGACTTAGCAGAGTGGCATGTGTAGTATGAGAGATAAAAGCAAAAACAAAGATGAACACATTACTGCTGCATGTTGTTTATTTCACTCGAGTCATTATACAGAGCACAAAAGGGAAATGTCTTGAGTATATCACCAAGTGTCTTTAGTTTTATTAGAACAATGAACCAGTACTGGAACTGTTTTTGTAGAACCCCCCCCCTACAGAGCACTGTGAAGCACCAGCTACCTGTTGCAGCTGTATGAAGCCACTTGAGTCAAATAGCAAAACTATGCAGAACAACCTGCTACCAGTTTCAATAAAGTAGCTACTCTCATTTATAACAAAAATTGTCAAATTAATTCTGAATCAACCAACTTGAAGCTGCTGTAGTAAACAGACATAATAACTAAACTGCTTTTAACTTTAAGTCCTCAACAGTATAAGTATGTACTGTTAAACTTGTCGGCTTCATTGGTCGAAGACCCCCTGTTCAAACTCTTTCTGTTTTTCACTGAGTGTAAAGCAGCTGGATGCATCACTGTTTTACGATGGGTGGGCTTGGCATTTGAAGTTGTTGCAATAATCAGTCACAAGATCAGACGGAAGATAAGTCAGGTGAATTGACTGGGTCCACTGCCGTTTGAAAAAGTTGAATTATTCTCAACATTCCATTGCAAGTTACACTCGCGAAACAGTTGACCAAGAACTCAGTTTGGCAAAGTGGGATGTCACCCTGTTCAAAGTTAGTAGGAAGCAAGACTGTTGACAACTGAAAGGTGTATGTATGAATCTGGCCTTAGTGATAGGGTGAGAAGCTCAGTAATCAGGGAGGTGCTCTGAGTAAAGTTACTGCTCCACCACAACAAAAGAAGCCAGCTGACATGGTTTGAGTGTCTTTTCAGGATGCTTCTCTAACATCTCACTGGGGGAGGTGTTTTGGACATTTCTAACTGGGAGGAGGCCTCTAAGCAGAACCAGGACCTTGTAGAGAGATTATATCTCTCAGCTGACTGTGTCCATCCAGGGGAACTAGTGGAGGCAGCTAAAGAGAAAGAGGTCTGGGAATCTCTATTTAGACTGTTGTCCCTGTGACCCAGTTCCTTATAAGCCCGAGTAGCTTACATGGTAGCACATCAGACTTTTAATTCCAGGGTTCAAGTTCCTGTTCAGTTACTTTTAAGACAGTTTTGGTAATTCTACTGACTTGTGATGCAGGGGACATTTATCTTTGATTTTACATAGAATCTCCTGTGCTTTTTCCAACTAATTTTTTAAATTCTTTATTCTATTTTTCAATATTTTTAGCTGCATTCTATTTTTTTTTTGCATTTTATTATTCAGTCTGATTTTATCATCATAGAGAGCTGATGTAATCTCTATGGTGTTGTGCATAATATTTTGCTGCTGTTTCATTTTGCACTTTTGCAGTGTTATTCCAACATAGTTGAGTGCATTAACTTGATGACAGTGTGAATCATGGAACAGTTAGTCATGAATCTCCCAACAAACAGAAAGTCTGTGTCTCTTTGGTTTAGGTGACCCAGAAGTCTGGAGCTCATGTGAGGGTTTTGTCTGATTCAGGGGAGCCTGGATCAAAGACGGCCATATGTTTCCTGCTGCAGGGCTCAAAGGAGCAAGTCCTGATGGCCCGTTGTGTCTTGGAGAACCTGGTCACCGACTGTGAACCAGTGTCTGAGGTTTTGGAGGTTCCTCAGACCTCTTTTGGACGCATTATAGGTATACTGATTGATAAACCTTTTTCTTCAGGACCTTTTTGCTTTTAAAGGAAGCATATTGTGTTTTTAATCACAAGGTCACAAAATTGTATAAGGTCTTAATGAACTGTCCAGGCCATGCTTTAGTTAAAATAACACACACTACAGAAACTAATTTTTATATATTATATTATATAGTTATATATCTATTCAAATTGATTATACAGTGCACAGCTTGAGAGCTCAGATCACACACCAAAGTGAAATAAATCAAAAATACTTGACTGGTGATTTTATTCTCTAATGCTTATATTTCCCTTGTCTGCAGTCCATCCGTGGTTAGCAGTGGGGCACTGTAAGTTAGCAATAGACGCTAATAATAAATACTTTCTCCTCAATCATAATGAATCAAGCTAGAGATGTACATAATGTAATATGTAGCAATCTATGTGTACCATTAATTACTGTTAAAACATTTTGTATGTATTAACGTAATCATCTCTATTGGAAACATGGCGATAATATAATGTGATAGTGGTACATTGCGTGCAGTGTGCCAAAAACCACACTTTTCCACATAAGGGTTGACCAAATTACAAAATGTCTTTAAAACATGCATCGCAGAGCGCCGTAGCTTGGTCACATGTCGACTCCATAAACTCTGGGCTTCATTGTTGCTCCATTCATCAGTTTTTAGCTGCTAATATGTCTGTTGCTTATAAGGGCAATATTTCACCACTGTTACATTTTATAATGGTTATTACCAGTGCTGTATTGATGGTGTATTCAAAATAAATAGCACATCAGAATTTCTAATGACTGACTGGTAAAAAATGAAAGAATGGCAATGAGAAATCAGATTTCCTTGTGGGGATGTAAAATATGAAAGTACGGGTATAGGATTGTTAGTTATTTTTTCATCAAGTGTACTATGTAACTGATGTTGAGATTTGATTTTGATACCAAAGCATAAAGCAAGATGTAAAATTTTTGACATATATCAAGCTAAAGTTGGAGGATAACTTTGTTTTTTTCTTATACATGTTGAACAATGAATGTATTGAGTGATCTGTTTGGTCATTAGTTGGGCTGCTGACGGGTTTGGATTTGAAGGTACTCATTTTAAGCTTCTCTGGAGAAATTTACCAAGGGGTAGACAACAACAATAACTTGTTGTCTTTCCTGAATAAATGTGATACAGCTTTATGATGCCTAAAACCGCCTAAATAGACGAGATAAGTGGATAAGTCCTTGACTGAGGAAAAGTTTGTTGCTTGTCACTACCCCCCTTTGTCTTCCTATTTATTCTGCATAGAGATGTGAATTTCATATGAATATACCATTCCAAATCACATGAAATTACTCCACCTTTTTAACATGAATGATAACCCTTAACCCTGTGACTCATGCAGGCGCACATAAACACGCATACAAAACCGCGAGTGACAGCCATTCACCCTTATCACAATGCATGTTTCTTTGCTCTCACTTTCGTTCATGATGCAATGTCATAATTGACATCAAGCGCAAACTGTTTCATACATTGGTTAAAAAAAAAAAAAAATGTTTGCAGGGTGCTGCACTCTCAAATGACAAAAGCATAGTCGTGGTGAACTATTTGCAGGCGAGCTTTGCTTGTTTTACCTGGAAGAGTTTGTACTGTATCTGTCTGGAAAAGATGTTGGCTGAACTTGTAATTTATTAAAACTATGTGTTTTCTTACAGATACAACCTATTTAACATGGGTTAATATTTAACATACAACCTATTCAACAACTAACACTAAGAAAAACAAAACTTCTGGGCACTTTCATTGTAATTGTTGTCTGGTCCTAGATTTTTTTGATTTGTTCATTGTTGAGGTGGCTGTAGCTCAGGAGTAAGAGCAGTCGCCTACCAATCCAGAGGTCGTGGTTCAACTCGTGGCTTTTCTGGGCCACGTGTTGAAGTGTCCTCGGGCAAGACACTGAACCCCTAGTTGCCTACCAATGCTTAGAACAAAGCACTGTGTAGCGTGCTGTATGTGTGAGTGAATGGGTGAATGTGGCATGTAGTGTGAAAGCGCTTTGAGTGGTCAGATATACTAGAAAAGCACTATACAAGTACAGGCCATTCATTTTTTGTCTAGTGTTATTTTAAGATTAAGTTTGAAAGTCTTCCCAAAATGTGTTTCATAAATTCACTTCTTTAATTGAAGTTCATCTGAAATCAGTGATATTTTTTTTTCATATAACTAGCTGTGGAATTTTTTCTACAGACATTAAAAGGATTTTATATGTCAAGTGTGTCTTTCTGTTAATACAACAGTGCATGTCTGATTGAGTCAAATTGGGGTAAGTGTTCACGGTAATAGATTAACACATGACACACTTGAACAATGTAGCTAATCGGTACATTTCTAATTGGTTCCCGTACAACAATGGAGATGGACACAGTACTTTATGTTGGACTATCTTTGAACAAAAACAGACAGCATCAGCTTTATGTTATATAATGTCTCATAAATAGTTGATGAAGGAGGACATGTATCCATACTTCTGTGTGTATGGATGTGTGTGCGCATGTGCTGTTGCAGGCCGAGGTGGTGAGAGTTTGAAGCTGATCATCAGGACCACAGGAGCCAAAGTGGCCTGTTCCAAAGAAAAGATGCAGAGCCTGGACGCAAAGGGCAAAGTGACTATTACAGGGGCCAGATGGGAAGTAAAGCAGGCCAAGGTGAAGTAGGCTGTCTCGTGCAGGTTATCTCTGTGTGTGCTGTGACGCTTTCCTTCTCAGATTAAGTGTGACTTCTACTTTTGTGACTTGTTTGCAGGAGATGATTCTAGAGAAAGTCAGAGAGAACTTGATGGTTAGGACAAAGATTTCAGAGTCATCAGCCCTACGCCAGAAACGTGGTCATACTGTTGTGGATCAAAGGCCAGACTGCGTGGAGACTAGATCATCGCTAGGGCTTAACAACAATGGCCCCATCTTTCAGACAGAGAAGAATGGGCTTATCCATGTTAATGTAACCACTGGCACACTGCACAGTATTTTTGACAAGATGGAAGAAGTGAAAGTCATGGAAGGCAAGGAGGAGGAGAAGGAGAAGAGTTTCTCAACTGGATCACCCTCGGAAGTTTGCAAGTTTGAAAGTTAGTCACTTTTAGTAAAGAGCATGTTTATGACTGCAGGTTTCCTGTGAGGTATCTTTTAGCCCTGTCATTTAACACAAATATTATTATTGTGTCCCAGTTCCCAGCCCAGACCTGAGCTTCCAGCCTGATGAACATTTGGAGGTTTATGTTTCTGCATCAGAAAACCCAAATCACTTCTGGATCCAAATCTTAGGGGTTCGTTCCCTCCAGCTGGATAAGCTGATAGAGGAAATGAACTCCTTTTACACCAGTGGAAATTCCACAGTAAGAACATTTCCTGATGCTTTAATGCTTGTGTTGCACTAGGAGTCTATGACAGTACTGTGGGGTTTAAAGTGGCAGGAGAAATGTAAGGCATTGATTCAATTAAATTCAGTTATAAATCAGTTTATCAGTTTATAAATCAACAATCCTGAAACTCATCAGATTATTTCCATGTGAATTATCTCGAAGTTGAGCAACAACAATGTTTTCATGAACTGTTGATATAAAATGGAAATTTAACATAAGTCTTAAATTAGCAAGCCACAGTATTTTTTTCTTCTTCTCTTTTTTTTTTAACTATAGGTTTAATTATACTAACCTGAATAACCTGTGGTACATAGCCTTTCAACAAAACCAAGCTAAAACTAATCTTGGGTCTAAGACTGATTAGGAACCCTGAACTCAGAATTTTCCACCAACGGTTCTTCTATTTCAGCAACACTCTCCCCTGCGTTGAAAATGTGTGATTTACAGCTGATGTTGTGGCTCTGTAGGATCGGCGGGTTGACACCATTGTAGTAGGAGACATTGTGGCAGCTCCGTACCGAGACCATGGCATGTGGAACAGAGCTAGGGTGCTGGGAGTCCTTGCCTCTGGACTAGTAGATCTTTATTATGAAGACTTTGGTGACAATGGGGAGCTCCCCAGGGACAGCCTCCGCTGCATGAGGTAAGGCATGTCACCATGGAGGGAAAACACTGTTTCAGTGGCAGACATCTGCTACTTTTTCTTTAATTACATATGGCATATATACTACCGTTCAAAACTTTGGGTTTCACCCAGACAATTTTGTGTTTTCCATTAAAACTCACACTTTTATTTATCAAATGAGTTACAAAATCAATAGAAAATACAGTCAAGACATTGACAAGCTTAGAAATTATGATTTTTATTTGAAATACTAATTTTGTTCTTCAAACTTTGCTTTCATCAAATAATGCTCATTTTGCAGCAATTACAGCATTGCAGACCTTTGGCATTCTAGCTGTTAATTTGTTGAGGTAATCTGTAGAAATTTCACCCCACGCTTCCTGAAGCACCTCCCACAAGTTGGATTGGCTTGATGGACACTTCTTGCGTACCATACGGTCAAGCTGTTCCCACAACAGCTCAATGGGGTTGAGATCTGGTGACTGCGCTGGCCACTCCATTACAGACAGCATACCAGCTGCCTCCTTCTTCCCTAAATAGTTCTTGCATAATTTGGAGGTGTGCTTTGGGTCATTGTCCTGTTGTAGGAGGAAATTGGCTCCAATCAAGCGCTGTCCACAGGGTATGGCATGGCGTTGCAAAATGGAGTGATAGCCTTCCTATTTAAAATCCCTTTTATTTTGTGCAAATCTCCCACTTTACCAGCACCAAAGCAGCCCCAGACCATCACATTACCTCCACCACGCTTAACAGATGGAGTCAGGCACTCTTCCAGCATCTTTTCACCTGTTCTGCGTCTCACAAATGTTCTTCTGTGTGATCCAAACACCTCAAACTTTGATTCGTCTGTCCATAACGCTTTTTTCCAATCTTCCTCTGTCCAATGTTTGTGTTCTTTTGCCCATATCAATCTTTTCTTTTGCTCTTTTCTCGGATATGTTTTTTTCTTTGCCACTCTGCCTAGAAGGCCAGCATCCCGGAGTCGCCTCTTCACTGTAGACGTTGACAATGGTGTTTTACGGGTACCATTTAAAAAAAGTTGCCAGTTGAGGACCTGTAAGGCATCTATTTCTCAAACTAGAGACTCTAATATACTTGTCTTTTGGCTGAGTTGTGCACCAGGGCCTCCCACTTCTCTTTCTCCTCTGGTTAGAGCCCATATGTGCTGTTCTCTGAAGGGAGTGGTAGGAAATATCAGTTTCTTCGCAATTTCTCGCATGGAATAGCCTTCATTTCTAAGAACAAGAATAGACTGGCAGTGTTTCAAATGAAAGTTCTCTTTTTCTAGCCATTTTGAGAGTATAATGGAACCCACAAATGGTGCTCCAGATACTCAACTCGCTCAAAGGAAAGCCAATTTTATAGCTTCTCTCCCCAGCAAAACAGTTTTCAACTGTGCTAACATAATTGCACAAGGGTTTTCTCATCATCAATTAGTCTTCTAAGGCGATTGGCAAACACAATGAACACAATGAATGAAGAAGACTGGAGTGATAGTTGCTGGAAATCGGCATCCATACACCTATGCAGATATCTCATTAAAAACCAAACATTTCCACCTAGAATATTCATTAACAACGTATAGAGTGTATTTCTGATTGATTTGATGTTATCTTCATTGAAAAAAACAGTGCTTTTCTTTGAAATAAAAGGAAATTTCTAAGTGACCCCAAACTTTTGAACGGTAGTGTATACATGGCATTTGTAAAACTATATGGTGATGATCAGCATCAACATGTAGGAGAAAAAAAAGCATCTAAAACAAGGTAAGAAGAAACCTGCTTCTTTAGTTAGCCCTTCTTATCAACTGATATGCAGGGAAAAAAATAAGACGGGCAGCAGAAGCTCACATACTCAGGATACTGAAAAAGCATGGCAGAAAGCTCTTGATTGGAACTCTTGATTGGTTGGTTAAAAACGTAAGAAACATTCTGAACGCATTTGGGTAAGAGACAAGGCAGTTGGAGTTAATATCGACAGAAAGAATGAGATTGTAAATACAAGTGGCCTAAATGACATTTATGGGTAGGGTGTGGAGCTGAATCATCAGCAAGGGGCTCAGTAGAGCCGCTACTCCTATTCATTCAGAGGAGCCAACTGAGGTAGTATCTAGTCAGGATTACTTCTGAATTGCTTCCAGGAAAGGCATTTTAGACATGTTCTACCTGAAAGAGGCCTCGGAGCAGATCAAGAACACGCTGGATAGAATATATCTTCTTTGGAAGACCTGGGGAGAAGTAGGTCAAAGAACGTCTGCTTACACTATTGCCCCCACAACCCAATAAACAATCAGTGTAAGAAGATAAATGGATGGTTGCATGAACAGATGTTTCAAAACAGTGAATTAGACTCTCTACCATGCTGTAATCCCACTACTAGGTGCATGTTTTTGTATATAGTTTGAGTTTGAAAACAACAAAGCTAAGTATTAACAGCTGCTGCATTAAAATTTCAGGAGTGACTTCCTCAGCTTACCATTCCAAGCTATTGAGTGCAACTTAGCTGGAGTGAGTCCAAAAGGTAAAGGCTTTGTCGTCTTGATAATTTTTATCACACAAACACCTGACTGAGAATAAGGTTAAGGTTTCAAACATTTTCCTCTGTTACTGTGGGATATTAGTTGATTATCCTTTAATTTAGCCTCTTTCCCAGTATTTATGTTTTGATTTGACCTGCCTTTCTGCCATTTTAGGAGAGATGTGGACTGAGGATGCCCTGGATGAGTTTGAACGTCTGACATATTGTGCCTCCTGGAGGCCCCTGCAGGCCAAACTCTGCAGTTACTCCCACTCTGAAATCTCCTCCTGGCCCTGTGTCAAGCTTTACGACAGCAGTGAGGGAAAGGTAAGAAAGATTTTTCTTATTTATCTACACGTCTGTCTTTGTACACAAATATTGTTACATAAAACCCACAAACTTGTCCACTATAGCTTGTGGATATCGGTGAGGAGCTCATAAGGTTGGGCCATGCCGTCAGCTTTCAGGAAGTGTTGAATGGGAGGACTGAGCGAGACAAACTGGGCAGTCTGCAAAAGATGCTGGTGAGTCACTGAGTTGGAGTTTTTCAAAATGTCACTAGTTCTATCATAGTAGAGTAGGTTGCGATGAAGGTTTTTCTTTGTAGAAATGTAGATGATTATGGAAGCTATTGTTGTCCAAGTGAAAACAGCCACATCTTCACTGACATAAGATCTTACACACAATGATATAGGAACCAAATATGCAAGAACTGTGTAGTCAAATTAAGTCCCATCATTAGGGCTTTTAGAAGTGCAGATTTTAGTTTGAAAGACTAATCTTAACTCAAGCTCTACTTACTAGTTTATCTTTTACATTTCATTTGCATCTTAAAGTTGCTTCTGTCGTGTTTTATTTGACATTTTGTACTGGATGTTCGTTGATATTACTCCGCCACCGCTAAGAAAATAGTGCGAGCATGAACGAGCTGCCAAATAAAACACGACAGAAGCAACTTTTCGCAACGAAATTTGATATGGATTGCCAGTGCACACCAGTAACCACTCCGGTGAGTTGATTATTTTGAAAACGGACGTTTATTGTGCTTTTACGGACCTTTCTAGACATGCGCATGACTTGCCATTCTGAAGCAGGTTGAGAAGAATCAAAATTAAGCAAATACCGGAGACAGCAGTAAACATCAAAAAAGCGGTGAGGGGGGTTCTAAAACATTGCAGACGACTCAGAAAAGAGGCTTAATGTTGAAAATACCGCAGTTCCCCTTTAAGACTAGTTTTGTACATTTCCACATGTTTGATTTAAACTAGAAAAACTCAGGAACAACTAAATATATCTGTTTTCTTATGTGTAAAAGTTTTGTTCACAAAGACTGTTCTTGGCTCTGTAGATAAGTTGTTTTTCTCGGAAAAAATCTCAAATTTGAAGACAGGTGAGCCATGTCCCTGATAATGACTCTGTAACGGTCAAGATGTAGTTAAAAAAGCTAGTACTTGGACTTGAATATGGTGTTGTTTGATCAAACTGAAAACATCATTTAGATCTTAAGCGATATACAGGCTTCCTGTGATAATTGAAACCTTGACCGAACCATTAAAAAATATCGTTGATTACTTTTATTTTGTGTTCTTGCAGGATGATGTAATAGGAGCATCATCAGAGCTTAGTCTCTCATGCATCAGTTTATCAGGTGAGTTAAGACAATCAGATCTACCATGAAGCTGGTCAGTCTGTGTGGTTACATGGACATGGAATTGTACTCCTCCTCCTTTTGAAGAATCGGAATATACAAACTAGAGTCATGTGAGGAAAAGCAGGGCACTTGTATGTTAACCCAGGTTTCTGGATGTTGCAAGACTCTGCAGAGGTGTTGCTTCAGCTTCAAGTGATCTTATTTATATAGTGTCAAATCACAACAAATGTCATCTCAAGGCACTTCAAAGATACATTGCAATTCAAGCTAATAATCAAATTAATTGTAATCAAATCAAATTTATTCAAATCCAAGTTTGAATAGTCCAGTTCATACTGTACATTGCCAATTCAAAAAAATTGTCTAGCCAAGGAAACCAACAGATCCCCAAATACAAATCTCCAGTCGTGAGCATGTATGAGGGTGAGGTAAAAAGAAAAACCTTCCTCATAACAGGAAGAAACCTCCAACGGAACCAGACTCAGGAAGGGTGGCCATCTGACTTGACCAGTTGGTGGTTGAGAGGATAGGGCAGAGGGGTCAATAAGCACCATAATACCAGGCACACCTGCTGAGAAAAACAACAACACAAGTTTATGACAAGTTACTGAACAATAATATCATATGGACATGGAGAGTAAAGAGAACAGAGTGATAAAAGGTGCATCATGGGAGGTAACGCAGCAGTCCAGGCTCACAGCAGCATAACCAATGTTTTAGGGTCACCTGAGCCATTTCTTACAATAAGATCTATCAAAAGGAAAGTTTTAATCCTAATCTTAAAAGTAGTAAGGGGCCTGATACCTGAAGGTTCTGCCTAACATTTTACTTTTAGAAACTCAAAGAAGTTTGCAGTTGAGACCAAAGTGCTTTGTTGGTAAAATATAGAACCATAAGATCTTTAAGATATGATGGAGCTCAGTCAGTAAAGAGCTTTGAATGTAAAGAGAAGAAATTCTATTTCTGTTCTGGATTTAACAAGGAACCAATGAAAATAATTTGAAACTGGAGAAATATCCTGACAGTTCAATTCTCACATCAGCATTTTGGATCAGCTGAAGGCTTTTCAGAGAATTTTTGGGACAGCCCAAAAATAAAGGATCAATTCAATTCAGTTTATTTATATAGCGCCAAAATTACAACACATGTCATCTCAAGACACTTAAATAATATAGTCCAATTCAAGCGAATTGGAGTTCAATTCATTGTAATCATAATTTCAAAATAATCCAATTCATTCCTATAGAGCCAATTCAAAAACAATTTCCTCGCTAAGGAAACCAACAGATTGCACCGAAACTTGTCTTCAGTCCAATCTCCCGTCCTGAGCATGCCTGAGGCTACTGTGGAAAGGAAAGACTCCCTTTTAACAGGAAGAAACCTCTGGCAGAACCAGACTCAGGAAGGGTGGCCATCTGCCTCTACCAGCTGGGGTTTGAGAAGACAGAAAAGAGGGGGCAACAAACACTGGAACAACATTTAATGGATACCTGTTGGAACAGGGAAACACAGGTTAATGACCACAATAATGTCACATGTACATAATATCATTTGAGAAATTAAACGAGGGGGGGGAGCAACATTTATACCAAAATCACAAATCTTCACTTTTACACTAAATTCTGCTATATTTTAAAATAAATTGTTTTGTGTACGCCTTTCTAAACAAAAATGCAAATTAAACAAAGATAAACACATAAAGCCTACTCTTTTGTTTCTTCCCTGACATCTTTAAAACGGGCAAACATTCCTCATTCCTCTTCTTCATTCTCTTTAGGCCTAGTACTCCAACGAATATCGGCAAGCATTGGTCTTTTACATAGAGTAGGAAAATTATAGTAACTAATAAAAGATTAAAATAAATGAAGATATTACCTGATGATGATCCTGACGGTTCTCTTCCACCTCCAGCTCGTTTACAACTTCTGCACGCATTCAGAGCATAGGTTACGTCTGCTCTGCATTCATGGAACGTGTGCTTGCAGCTGAAAGCTATTTCAGACCTCACCCGGCAACAAGAAATTCTGTTTTCTGATTGGTTGAGAAATTCTTTTTTGTGATTTGCCGATGGGTTGCTAAATCAAGACAGCGGTACAGTGCACACACTGCACAGTAACCTGCCATTTACTCGTTTATAGTATAGGCCATTTGAATTTCTGTGCGATGAAGTTAATCATTTCTCAGCGTTAGAAATGCCATGTATGGCGTGTGAACTTGTTGAATTGCGTGTGTCACGCTCATTGCGTGAGACTTGAGAGCCCTGATGAATTCTAACATGAATGTTTCCTTTTTGTACTCCAGAGGTTGCCTCAATCTCAGGAAGCATTGATGATGTCATAGAGGATGAGCCACTCTGAGACAGCCAACAGAGGTATTTCCTGTCACAAGTGCAACAAAATGAATCTATCACAGTTATGTTTTGAAAAAAAAAATCTTTTTTTGTTCCTCCTCTTATGTGCAAGCATTAACCACCGAAACACATGAGCTGAATAGTTTTGTTTTTTTCTTTACCCAAACTCAAATGCATAAATCCTCATTGTGGAGCCTTACCTGCTTGTGTGTGCCACACTCTTTAGAGCCACATTCGCTCTTTTTTTTTTTTTTTTTTTACCCTATATGCTGTTCTCTTGTGCTGCTTGGCTGAATTTTAATGTTACTATAGTTTACTTTCAAGAAATAAGAGGGGAACAACATATTGTCAGTATTATCAGTGACAACTGATGTGTCAGTGGGTAACAGAAGGCATCTCGTTGGTTGCTAATGTTTTTGTCATTTTCTCTGTAATTGTATCTTTGTTTAAGTTGATGATACTAAGTTGATTGTTTTGAGTTTAAGAAATAAAAACAAATGGTATTATTGAATGTGGTTAATTAAATTGTGTTCAGTATGAAAATATGACATTCAATGTATCATAAGCTTAGGACATAAAATGTTTTTTTTAGTTGTGTGTAGGATTGCTCTGTATTGCAATAAAGACTTTGTTTTATTTCACAAGTAAAATAGTCTTTTACTCTTTCTTTTTCCCATATTGAAAATGCATATTTATATTTCAAAACAAAAATATTATGAATAATGAAGAGCCAACAGCCAAATGTTAGAATATGAAATAAGCTACAAAGCTACACCGCTTTTACCGAAATCTTAGTTACTCTTCATGAACTGAAGAGGAATTTCATTCATTTATTCAGCAGTCCTCCGTTTAATTTCTGTATCGGTCTATGATCTCCATTCATGATTGACCAATCACACGAAAGTAGGTTACGCATGCTCATGCGCAAAAGCTCTGAAGTAATTTGTTGATATCCTGCTTGGCAGTGTTATTTTGGACTCTAGTGTGTCGTAGCTAAACTAATCCCCACTGTGGGAGTTTTATTTGCATTGGACAACAGAGCCAACTGAAACTTCATCTATATGAAGAGCTGATGGAAGACACAAGAGATTTGGTGAGTGAGTTTAAAACAATTTCGGGCCGCGAGCCTCCGGCTCCTGAGGATTTTTAAGCTAGCGCTGCTCCTTTGTTGTTAACTGCTTTCGGTCGCTCGGTTGTGCTTTAGCCAGTGTTGATTTTCTAAAAACTCTAAAAAAACAAACAAAAAAAAAGCAAAAACGAAAGACGTACAACAAGCAAACATTTGTGTTAACTTAAGATGAATATATGCTGATTTAATACGTATCTGAAAATGCCCACTGCTTTTGTTTCTTTTGTGAAAACAGGAAAAACAGGGTTCCCCTCGCTAATTGTGCTAGTGCTAGTTAGCATACTTAGCAGGTCTTGCAATTTCATATAAGACCACCCCTGACTTGCTTTTATTTTTTTGAGTGCAGTTTGCTGTTATGTAGATTAATTATCTGCCTAGAATGTCTGCATTAATTTCTTCAAGTTTTATTCGTTACACTAAATGCTAGCGCAACCTATTCAAATTTCACCTGTGAGTATGAGAAGAGGAAGTAAACTGACTGAACGGAATATTTGAACACTCTTCGGATACTGTATATTTACAGGACAAAACGGTGCTGATATTCACGACTATAGCACTGGTTAAATTAAACGCATGTAAACTAATTTAATTAATAATTTCTTCTAGGTTTAACAGCCAACATTTCAGGTCCAAAATACCAAAGCAGATTACCTAATAAAGATAAGATATTTTGAAATTGAGAAAAATGTAGAATCCCGAACTTGAATTTGGAATTCGCTCTTTGAAAGTGTTCCGAACCGAATGGCATACAGGTGAGAATAATTAATTGTTTTATTAGCCATTAATAAATTGAACATTATGCAGCAAATTTTTGTTAGAACAAACATTTTCTTCCATATTCTAACATTTTACTGAGTTCCTGCATAGTAGAAATAAATATGTTTGATCTTTGGACTTGCGGTTGAACATAACTTTTAACATGCATTCAGCCTCTATTTTGTTGTCTTGTGAAGGCTGAACGCACCCCACGTTCAGAGCGGAAGAGGAGAGACTCTTTTGGGATGTTCGATGGCTATGACAGCTGCAGTGAGGAGTCAACTAGCAGCTCCAGCTCGGAGGACAGTGAGGATGAGGTGGTGCCCTCCATTCCTGCCAGCCTGCCCATCATCAAGAACAATGGTCAGGTCTACACTTACCCTGATGGCAAAGCTGGAATGGGTCAGTAATGGAAATGTTTATTTTTATGTACAGCTGAAATTTAATTTTGTGAGTGAGAACTATTTGTTTTTCACAGCCACCTGTGAGATGTGTGGAATGGTCGGAGTACGAGATGCTTTTTACTCCAAAACTAAACGCTTCTGCAGTGTGTCTTGTTCCAGAAGTTATTCCTCGAATTCTAAGAAAGCGAGCATCTTGGCAAGACTCCAGGTGTGTGCGCGTACAAACACACACACACACACACACACACATACACACACGTATGTATGTATGCAGAATACATATATATAGATATGTGTACATATCTATATAAATGGATATATACATTGGTGTGAAAGTGTTTGTCCCCTTTCTGATTTATTTTTTATTCTTTGTATGTTTGTAATGGGTCTATGGGTTGTAACAGTCACACCTAAATGTTTCCGATTAAACTAATTAAATATTAGACAAAGATAATACAAATAAACACAAAATACAGTTTCTAAATGGTGTTTATTATTAAGGGGGGGGAAAATCCAAACCTACATGACCCTGTGGTTTGTATTTTTTCCCCCCTTTATAACAAACACCTTAATTTAGAAAGAGCATTTTGTGTTTACTTGTGTTATATTTGTCGAATATTTAAATTTGTTTGATGATCTGAAATATTTAAGTGTGTCAAACATACATAAAAAATAGGAAATCAGGAAGGGGGAAAACACTTTTTCACACCACTGTATCTATATATATCTACATAGATAGATAGGTAGAGTTACATATAGATATGTAGATGGATAGATAGCTTCTCTTAGTGTACCAGTTTATGTAAGATCAGTATCTGATTGTACAAATATTGATTTCTGCTTTGATTTTCACAAGGGCAAACCTCCAACAAAAAAGGCAAAGGTCTTACAAAAACAGCCTCTGATGGCAAAGTTGGCGGCTTACGCCCAGTACCAAGCAAGTCAACAGAACCAGGCCAAGTCGAAAGCCAGTGAGTAATCAAAAATCAGTCATGAAATTTAATGGTCTAACAGATTTCAGATTTTCTCCAGCTCTACACTCTTGTTTCTATTAGTCGTCCCCGCAGAGAGCTTTGACTGGGGAAGGTATATCTGTAGCAATAACACGGTTGGAGCTCCTGTCAGCTGTTTTAAGCATGTAAGTAAAATCTGGACTTTAGATGGTGACTAGTTATTTTATGCTCTTATGGTTGAATAACGTCAGTGCTTCCTTTGTGGGTCAGGCCCCTATGGGGACATCCTGGGGAGACATAGAAGAAGGAGTGAGGATTGAAGTGCCCAACTCTGATACCAACCTTTCCACTAAGGTGTACTGGATAGCAGAAATTATAAAGCTAGCAGGTATGACTACAACAAAAGGACAAATCAACTCTTTTATAGGGCCTGATATTCAGTTTTCAAAATGGTGGGGAATTTTCCCCATATCTGCTTCACAATGGCGGGGAGGAGGGGGGTGTAATCTGTGATCTGAGCTGCAGGTCTGTTTGCTGTCCTATGCATACTTCAGATCACATTTTGTTGCATTTCTCCAACTTTAGGATTTCTCTTAACTATATAGTGTTTTCTAAATTGTTACTACTTTTCCTCTCCTCTCTTAAGCTTAGCTCAGACTAAGCTACATTTTCAAGTTGCAGGCCCATAACAGTGGCAAATCATTGCTTCAGTTGGCGGTTCTCAATTTCTGTGTGTGAAAGCCTCTTTCCCACATCGGTTGTGCCTTATAGGTTTAAAAAACAAAAAAAGACATCCGTGTTAACCCACCGCTGTTCCCTTTTAGTAATTCACACATGCCAAACGCTCAGCCCTACATCGCTGTGTCCATTTATTAAACTTATGTTGTGGATTCAGGTGAGTTACAACAGCTCTGTTGGTTAGAGTGACATGTTCCGAGATGTCAGCTTGAAATGTGTGGGCAACAACGCTTACCCATTTCACCTCTGTTTTAATTGACCTTACTGGCTCAGTGGCAGATCAACTTGGACCCCCTATTCTGCCTCTATACTTTTATCACATCACTCAGTGCACAATGAAGGTGCATCATTCCTTAAAAATGTATATTTGAGAGAGGCTTATGAAAGAGCAAGTAACTGGGCGAGGAGACCCAACAAGGCAAAACCTGGAAAATGAAAATATCAAACAATAACAAATTGGAGATGACGATGAAGAAATGGTGTGCTCGGGAATCTAATCAGAATTTGGTTAAACGTTGGCTTGGACACGAATGCTTACTTGATGTTTCTAGCCTCTAGAGAGAAGAGCTGTGGAGAGAAACTGTCACTTTTTCTTCAACTACTAAGTCTGAAAAATGTGTGTGTGGCCGTCTGTTACAGATCAGTTGTATATCATGAACACACTATCACTATAACTTGAGAATTTTTGAACACGAGAAACACGTTTTGTAGTATGGCCAATACAATGTTAAACAACACAAAGCAATACTATGTAACATTTCTACCTTAAAATAACAGCTTGAAAAAATTTGTGTGGCTAGAATGAGTTTTAATATTACGATTGGCCTGTCTCCTATGCCCTTCGGGGGTCTGAGTTGGAAAAACTGCGCTATGTAACTTTGCTGGAGCGGCCCGGTGGTGGCCCGGGAGCTGAGCGGAAGTACTTTGACTTGCTTTCTGGCACACCTACTGCAAAAACAAATAGACCCCTCTCACGCTCCCAGGTACATTTGATTACTCTTACCTTCTTGGTCGACATAGCTTGCACCTTCTAACTCCTCGCCGGTTCGTCAACAAATGTGAAAAGTGAAAGTGAAAGGGTGTTGTATTTACGACAGTGTAACCGTACATTACCTCCAAGCCTGTAGGGGGAGCTCCAGAGTGGTCTTTTTGAGAAGTTACATTGTATCGCTTTAAAATTGTAAATCGTATTCAAATTGAATTTAGTTTTGAGGTGGTTGTTAGACTTAGACATGTATTTGAACATGCTAACAGTGTGCCTTAAAAATGTCTTATTTTTCATGATTTCTGTTTTGTTGGCTTAACTTCTGTTTAAGTTTGCACGTTAATTTAAATTTAAAAAAAATATTTTGAGTTATGTTTTGTGAGCTATTCTATTTGAATAGTTTTAGTTTATTTAACTAATTGTTATTTACATATCTACAGTGTGCATGGGGAAATGTGTTATGTGTGGGCATATACTTCATTAACATTAAATCTTAGCTACTATTACAGTATCTTGGTTGCTAAAACTAATGTCGCAGTTTTTAGGTGATAATATATATCAAATCCATTATAACAGCTCATGGGACATGCACTGTGCCACACAACTTTTGTAGACAGCGGTCACCTATAAAACTTTCTAAAACAAAACTGCTGTAAAATCTGGTGCAGAAACAGCCGGCCAACATTTCCACTCAAACACTGTTCAACATAATGCTATATCAGAATCGAAGAAAAAAATCAACATGAAAACCAGGAAAGCGGGTATATTTTTTTTGGTTTAACAACTGGGCATGTGCTTGGCATTGTGTTTTTTCATGAGTGTGTTAAATGCTGTGCCAGAAAAGTGCAGAGAGAAAGTTTTACTTCATCTGGACTTTAGAAATGTCCAGATGAAGCATATGAAGAATGTTTCTCTCACTGGAATAGCTTTATATGTTTATAAACTACAGATTGCAGGTAACTTATATCCATGAATGAAACCTACAAAGAATGGTACATTGCTTTTGACCCATAATACAACTCATAAATCATTGCAATGAGTGACAGTAACCAGGAGGTTCCATTTATTAAGCTGTGCACGTTCCCATGGTGGACCTGCAGTTCTCAGTATAACGCCACTTGTGGTGCACAAAATTGTCTACTAGCTATCAAGCTAGAAATTTGCTTTCCAGGACAGAAGTCAGTCCGTCTTGCAGTGTTTCTCTTTACTCTTCATTTACTCTGCGCTGTACTGAATTTCAGACCTTATAATAGTTTCGGTTTACAATGTTTCAAACCTTAGTAGCAGTAAACGACTACTTGCTGGCATGGGAAGATGGAGCTGTGTATTTATGTTCTCACCCCTTTCCCTGTGTTTATCAGGTATTTCCGGCTCATAAACTATACTCTTTGAAAGCTAGGCGGTGAAGTTGGTTAAGAACCTATTCTAATTTGCAGTGATGTCCTGGCCAAGAGGCAGCAGAAAAGAGCAAACTACGCAATACAGATAAGAAAGGAAAAAAAGAACACATAAAACAATTAAAAACCATGAAGACCATTCTCACACAATATATACATTACATTCAACAAGGAAATCCCAAGAGCAAATAAACATTGGAAATGTTGAGAAGTGAGGAAAGGTCTAGAGGGGTTTTGCCAATGATGGTTTTGTCAATGAACTGGTACCAATGCAACAACCTGCGGGAATGGAGTGATGGCCAGTTAACAAGTGAGTACAGATTGCAGTGATGAGTGTTGAAAGGGGGCCAGTAACAATACGGGTTGCCCTATGATAGATGGCATTTAGGTTATTGAGAAGGTTTTTGGAGGCAGTCCTGTAAATTATATCACTATAATCTAGAATGAGAAGGATTTTCATTTTGACCAGGGTGTGTTTTGCGGAACGAGTGAAGGATGATTTGTTGCCGTACAGGAAGTCGATTCTCTATTTGACAATGGAGATTAATCTATTGATGTTGATGTCAAAGTAGAGTGAACTGTCAAGCCAAATACCAAAATACTTTTAGGAGCTGACAAGTTGTAATGCTGAACCATCCAAGGGGGGATATTGAGATGACTGAGGTATGTTACAATTGAAAATCACGAGTTTGGCTTTGTTTGTGTTTTAGGAGAGGGTGAAGGTTGGAGATGTGTTGAAGCTGTGTTGCAAGGAAGTCAGGGCAGCATTTAGGGTTGGACTAGATGTGTACATAATGGTGTCACCAGTATATAAATGGATGTGAGAACTGCCAGCAGCATGGACAGTGTTGTTTATATAGCTTTTGAATAGGGTTGGACCTAATATAGACCCCTGAGGAACACCCATAGATGGGGCAGAGAATCAGGCTGGTAACCCCCAGGTCGCACCAATTGTTCACGACCAAAGACCAAAACTTCTGAACCATGCCAGGCATTTCTCCAAAAGACCTGTATTTGTGAGCCGTCTTGAGTAAGATGTTAATGTCTATTGAGGTAAAGACTTCAGCCAGATTGACAAACACAGCCAAATAATATTTCTTATTGTCAATGGCACATATGAAGTTGTGTGCTGCAATAATGTGTGGTGGTAACTCCAGGAAGAAGGGATCAAGAGCATCCATTCCAGCTGATTTGTGTGGATCCAGCTTGAGTAGCACCCCAAGCACCTCGCAGGAGTGGGTCACTAGTGAAGGCATGACCAGACTTACTGAGATGTTTATTGAAATTATCAACCACGGTGATTTTATCTGAGACTACAATGTCCTCAGATTTGATAGCATCAGGCAAATGTGTAGCCGAGTTATTTTCCGAGTTTGTTTTTTTTAACTGATATTTTAGTCTGTTTCTAAAGCAGTGAGTAAGTGCTTACATGAAACAACAGAGCTGGGCAAATCAAAACAAAACAAAATAAGAACAGAAAGACCAACATTAAACAGTACCAGGGTCCCTCAAAAGACTATCCTTACAACGAAAGCCATTCTTATTCCGCAGGCATCTCCGCTGGTGTCTCCGTGAAGGGATTTTTAAGCAGTCCATTTAGTGTATTTTTCAACATAAGTTTGATTTTCGAATCCTTACAAATGTGTGAGTCTTCTAAGGTCCAATATCTCCTTGACAATATCCTTCAAGGTTTCCACAATGGGAGGTTCTACTGGTCCCCATCTACTGGTGATTGATTTTTTTATTTATTTATTTATTTTTTTAAATTTAATTTTAAATTGTTGCAAGTAAGATTTTAACATGTCTTTGTCAGGGACCTCTTCCTTTTCAGGTTCCCCAGCTAGAGTATCTCAGATGTCTTTGGCAATTCATATCCTAGTGTCTTCTTTAATTGTGACCACAACTTATTCCAGAATTTCTTAATTTTCACACATTACGAAAACACGTGTGGTCTACATTCTCTGTACCACATCCTCTCCAACTCGTATGATCTGAACGTTTACTTTTGATTTTGGGTATTTTTTGCAATGTTTTTCCAACTAAATTTTATCTAGATCCTTGAGCTGTTTGCGGATGTCTCTGCTTGGAAACCAATCTTCCGTTGAATTTTCTTTTCTTTTTCCCATGCATCTCTAATATAGTGTGTGGAATTTTCGCCATTCGGTTCTAATCCTTTATATACGACTGATAACACTGTCCGTGTTATTTTTAGAGGCTTTGCTCAGTATTAAAGTTAACCTGGAGGACTCCTTAAGAGTTGGCTTGATGAATTTTTCAACAAAGTTTCTGACTTGGAAATATCTAAATAGATCCTGGTTCTCCAAACCAAGTTCTTCTTTTAACTTTTGGAAGCTTTTGATTGTTCCTCTATCGAGTAATGTTGGTCATGTTGTTATTTTTTTGTTTGACCATTGTTTAAATGCGTTATCTAGGAACCCTGGTTTTCATGCAGGGTCGTTTGTCAACCATCTCCTTCTCCAGCTTACATTTTTTGACCACTGTGTACCAGATTTCTAATGTGAACTTAGTTATTGGGTCAAGCAAGTTTGTGCTTCCCTTGTATAAGTCCTTATTTGGAATCATACTTTGAATGTGGCATCCTTCCGTTCCTTTTTCAGTTGCTTTCCATTTTGCAGTGTAACTTGAGTCATACCAGTATATCGGGTCGAATTAGAGGGGCAGAGTAGTATTCTTGAATATGTTGTAAAGCCATCCCCCCTTTGTGGTGTATTTTATTCTTGGTTTTATTCTTGGTCTATTAATGATGGCTGTGTAGCTTTTGTATTCACAATTCAGTATTGAAATTTGGACTATAATTTGACTTCTTTGTTTTTTGCCTTTTTTTTTGGGATTCCAGTGATTTTAGCCTGTTTCCATGAGGAAGGGATTTTCCCTGCTCTTAGTCTAATTGAAAGAGGGCCAACAATATGGGAGTTAACTCTCTTGTACCATTTTTCCTGGTATTATTTTAGTCTTGTCTTTTTAAGATGGGTTGTGTGAGATATTATCTTCCCTCTTCTCACTGCTTTCGAAGCATCCCAGAGATTTACAGCATCCACTTCCAAATTGTCGTTTTCCTGTCTGTGCAAAATTATTATTATTTTTTTTTCTCCACATATTCCGGATTATTGAGAATAACTACATTCATCCGCTAAGAGGATCCTTTTCCTCCCAATCAAGTCGACATTCAATTACACAATGTTACGGTCTGATAAATCTGCTTGCACCTATTTTACATTCTGTCACCCTAAAACTTTCTGTGCATTTTAGTAATGAAATAATCTACTCTGGTATACACTGAATGTAGGGCAGGATAAAAGGTATAGTCTCTCTTTTTTTTCGCTGTCTGGTGGAGCATAAATATTTCACAAGACCATTTGGTCTTCCTTTTGACCTTTTAACACAATGTATCTGCCCTCTTTGTCTCAGACTTCTTTGATAGGTTAAAATTTTGTTGCATTGGATTTTCAACTGCTTTTTAAAAGAGATCAGAGTCCATGGATCTCATCCTGTGTGCTTCACAGCCAGCACGCCCTGATCACATGACTTCAGGAAACTGCTGGGGATGTGTGGCTGCAAAAGTTCTCTGATGTAAGTTGGGGCTTGTCCACATAGAGCTCTGTGTGTTAAAACCAACATTTTAAAATGTACTCTGTAGTGGATGGGAAGCCAGTGCAGCTGAGTTAGCAATGGAGTGAAATGAGAATATTTTGAATATTTTGTTAGCAGACTGAAAATGATCGAGAATGCTGTTTTATCCTAAAGCGGCAAGGGTAATTATCCTTGGATATATGGCGGTGTATGAATCAAATCATTGGCACAAAACATGTCATACGATAGGTGGCGCTGTACCCATTTAAACTATTGCTAATAGAGCCACATCCGGTTGACACATCCTCTTCACCACCAACAACAACAACAAACTCAGGCATTCGAGAAAGATGGCGAATGAAGGGCAAGATGAAGCTATGTCCCTCTACATTTCGTCTGTGATGAGCATGGTTGTTGCACAAACACGATGCACAACGGCGCATTCTCCATCGCGTTGTTTGTTTCTTTCCAACGGCGGCAACAACAACAGTAATATCGTCTCATTTGACTCTCGTCTCTACTCCTTTGAAAAGCAGCAGATTTACAGGACATACTGCTGCTGACAGCAGCCTCATTAGTTGTGACAGCGTATTTCCAGCAGAGAGTCTCCCGCCATGAAACAAGTGGCAACAGGAGATGAGGAAAAAGTCCAGACTGTTATCTATCTGTCTGTGAAAACTGGTCATGCAAGTCGCTCAGAAGCATGTTCGTGTGGAAGTTATTCAGTTCTGGTTGGGATGACCCAAAGCCTGCAATTTGTAATATCTGTAAGGCTTTCATTCATAACCATTATTTATGCAAGGAAACCAGTTGAAAGCCTTCCTCCCTTTTGAGGAAGCCAGGTTTACCAAGAAGAGCTTTATATAAGAAAAGGATGCAATGCTCCTCTTTTCTTTTTATTATTATTATTAAAAAATACATTGATGCGTTCTAAAGGCATTTGTACTACCTAGTGCAGTATTGGAGATATTGTAAGTATTATTTATATTTTTATACAATACAATTTACTCACAATGTAAGTTTTTATTTTATTTTCTATAATTCTAAAAAAAAATTCAGTATCGTTTGAATTTGAGACTCTTTCCAAAACTTACTTCGTCTGGCACAAGTCACAAAACCAGCCATCTCATTACAAACTTATTCAACTGTGGTAGGACGCCGCTGTCCCCAAGGAGACACAGTCTTGTTTATCTGGATAAATCACACTTGGCCCATACAGTCCAAAACATCTGTCTAAAAAGGAAAAGCTTTTAAACATTCTTATACTGCATACACATAAGTGCCTCTTTCTGTCTTATATTTCCAGCATAAAGCATCCTTGATTCAGCCCATTTTATGTCATCTGAAAAGAGTGTAGTAATAGTAATTGTTTTTTTTTGTTTTTTTTACATTTGATCAATTTTATCCTTGGCTTCCCTGACACATTTTCTGCATTTGGAAGTAATGTTTTCCTATGATTCATCATCAAATGTATAGCCATCTTTTTCCAAGATCGTCCTGAGCTATTGATATTCTTTTTTGTCCATGGACATCTTTAATATCACATGGATTCTTCATGGTAAATTGTTGGAAGTTGCAAATAACCCAGTATATGGTTAGTGCTTTGATGTAGCTTAGTGCTTCTAAAAAAAAATCTCTCATTTATAAGTATTTCCAGAAATGTCGAGGTCCTAAAATTTTTCCTCAAGTAAAATATGTTAAATAAAATCATCATCTTCAAATAACTTTCTTGGTGTTCTGACACCATTTCTCAACCATGTATATATGTGTGTGTGTGTGTGTGTGTGTGTGTGTGTGTATATATATGTGTGTATGTAACTTTGGTAAATTACATTTCCAAAATGTAAACAAATTAAGGCAGAAAAGCAACATTTTACTTTTGGTATCTTTCAAAAGGTTGGTTCAGACAACAGAGGAATTACATAATTTATCTTTGGCGTTGTTCTTTCATTGAGCAGTGTTTTTTAAAAAAAAAATTATGCTTTCCAGGGTTCAAGGCACTCCTGCGGTATGAGGGCTTTGACAATGACACCAGTAAGGATTACTGGTGTAATCTTTGTACCCCTGAGGTGCACCCAGTTGGATGGTGTGCTTCCAATGGCAAACCTCTTGTACCTCCAAAAAGTGAGTTGGATACCAAAATTTGCTTCTTGGAAATTTGTAGCAACTGTATTTATATCTGTGGTCTCCCTTCCAGGCATACAGCATAAGTACTCAAACTGGAAAGCTTTTCTTGTGAAGCGTCTCACTGGAGCAAAAACACTGCCACCTGACTTCAATGCCAAGGTGAGACACACAACTGCCGAGAACAGCAAGTCGCATAAAATGTATGTACTTATAAGCAATGTACTACTGATAGTATAGATTGTCACCTTTCATGTGGGTGACTGGGGTTCAAATCCTGACCCTCCAGCATGAAAGGCACTACTAGGGGTTCGTAGGCAAAATCCCCCTAATGCTACCTGCCTACCTGGGATATGAGTGTATGTCGCTTTGGATAAAAGGGTCTACCATAAACATAACATAAACATAATGGCCACACTGTAAGTATTTTTTTTAATTGTAATTTCATGCTGAACCTGACATCACAGTTGGAAAGCTTTCACCATATGGTATTCCATTTCACACGTATCACTTTTTTTTTTTACTTTAGGTACATGAGAACATGCAGTTCCCCTTTAAGAAGTTGATGCGTGTTGAGGTGGTAGACAAGAACTACCTGTGCCGGACACGGGTGGCACTGGTTGAGCAAGTGATTGGTGGTCGCCTCAAGCTGGTCTATGAGGAAAACCAGGACAGCTCAGATGACTTCTGGTGCCACATGTACAGCCCCCTCATCCACAGTATAGGCTGGTCACGAAGTATAGGGCACCGCTTCAAACGATCAGGTGGGTCTATCTAAATTCTGTTTCCAAATCCTGAGGATTGTTGTAGAACTGGGCGATATGGCAAAAAATATTCTGATAATATTTTCTATATTGATTGATCTTGATCGCTATATAGAGAACTAATAATGACCACAACATAAAAAAATATACCGTTCAACAAAATAATTTATTAACCAAAGTTTAGTGATGTTACTCAACTGTGCTAACATACTTATTAACAATACAAGTTTTCTCCCCTTTTAATTAAAAACTACTACTGTAAAACCTAAATATATAAACGTAATCACGAATTCTAAATAAAAGTATGGATCACAAGACTGTTGTACATTTAAATCATGTGTTTTGCTAGGAAATATGAAACTATGGTTGTAAACGCTTTGCTTAATTTTGAATGGATTTTTTTCTGAAGCTTGCACTGCAAGAATTGCTACACCAAACTGGCCTGCGTTTTCATGCTTTCTGTGTAGTCACTGGGTTGACTTTTCAGGTGATTAAACAAATTAGTCGTGTTTCCTGTTTTGGCGTTCACCAACCGACGACCACTTTTTCAAATCTGTAATTCATCATTTTTGCTGAATCCAAACCACTTCCATTTAATTTAAAGGGTTAGTTCGCCATTTTGCACATTAAGCCCTGTTTTTAGGTAGTCTGGGGTGAATTATAGATGTTCTGATCACAATTTGGACATTTGGTGCTGAACGGAGCATTTAGGTATCCACTGCTGCAGCCCCCCCACCTTTGCATTGAGTCAATGACCACTCAAGCAAACAATCATAAAACGGCATTAAACTTTCGTTTGAAAAGACATGGAACTCACCGTGTGGTCAGTGGTGGACAGCGATAAATTGACCCGAAAATCGCAGCGAAATGTGCCTTCTAACAGTTGTTTTAGCATTTGGTGGACCTATTTTTCCGGACACCGTTGAATAGCAGCAGCAAGACATCCAGCGACATACAGCGCGCGGAGTAATACTAGTCAAACCAATACAAATCAATGAAGACGGACAATAATGGTAATATAACTTCTCTGGAAGCGTATTTTGCGGTGATTTTCGAGCCAACGTATCGCTGTCCACCACAGACCACACGGTGAGTTTCATGTCTCTGCAAACGAAAGTTTAATGCCGTTTTATGATTGTTTGCTTGAGTGGTCATTGACTCAATGCAAAGGTGGGGGGGCTGCAGCAGTGGATACCTAAATGCTCCGTTCAGCACCAAATGTCCAAATTGTGATCAGAACATCTCTAACTCATCCCAGAATACCCCCAAACAGGGCTTAATGTGCAAAATGGCGAACTAACACTTTAATTTAATTTCGACTACTTCGGCATTCGTGGGAACATAACATGAGGTCAGTTTCAGCCTCACCCCCGCTTTTGAGGCTCTCTTTAGCTACAGTTTCCTTATTCAGTCTGCTGCAAGGCCATTGTATGTTTTGTTTTCCTTTTGGCTTTTCTTGGTATATACTAGTCAACTCAGAGGTATATTACCGCTAACGAGTGGACAACTGTCTCAATAGATAAGTCGACTAAAAATGTTGCATGCTGATCACTGAGATTGACATAAATATAATCGAGATCTAATTTTGCGATTGTTTTATTGCCCAGCCCTAGATTGTAGTAAAAAAGACACTTGCAAGCATTTTATATTACCCTTGTTTAAAAAAATAAAATCTTCAAAGATGCCCTTATCTACACCGCGTTACAAATTATTATGAAAATTGTATTAAAGTGTCATAAAGATTTATTTTTTTGTTGTCTCAGGGCTCTTTGGATCATTTAAATCAATGTCAGACACTTGTGATAATAAGTTTGACACATTATGTTTCACATTATTAAGCAGTCCATCATTTTCAAGCAATATGGGAAAGAAAAGGATCTCTCTGCTGCTGAAAAGCGGGAAATGGTTGAATGCCTTGGACAAGGTATGAAAACCTTAGATATTTCAAGAAAACTTAAGCGTGATCATCGTACTGTTAAGAGATTTGTGGCTGATTCAGAGCACACATGGGTTCGTGCAAATAAAGGCACAATGAGGAAGGTTTCTGCCAGATGAATACATCGGATTAAGAGAGCAGCTGCTAAAATGCCATTAGAAAGCAGCAAACGGGTATTTGAAGCTGCTGGTGTCTCTGGAGTCCTGCGACCATCAAGGTGTAGGATCCTGCAGAGGCTTACAGTGATGCATAAACCTTCTATTTGGCCACCTCTAACCAATGTTCCCTCTAAGCTGCGCACCTGCGCAATCGCGCACTGCTCGCACATTCTCAGCGCACAAGAAAATCTATGCAGTGCATAAAATAAAATTCACCATAAACGTATTAATATCTAATACTAGACCTAATCTAATTAATTAGACCAATAATGTGTTTTCCAAATCGCTTATATTAAAAGTAAACTAATGAAAATTGCTGCTGTGATTTGATTATTTTAATAAGCCATGTAACTTGCTATGATCCAAGGTTTTGAACAGGTGTGATACTGGTGTGATACTGGTGTGATACTGGTGTGATACTGGTGTGATACTGGTGTGATACTGGTGTGATACTGGTGTGTTGCCATAGCGTGCACATCTGATGTTGCTCACAGTGGTCCTCAGTATGCTCAGGGAGCTTGTGTGTATGCCCAGACACATGAAAAATTATAGGGAACATTGCCCCTAACCAATGCTCACAAGCAGAAATGGCTGCAGTGGGCCCGGAAATACATAAAGACTAATTTTCAAACAGTCTTGTTCACTGATGAGTGCCGTGCAAACATGGATGGCCCAGATGGATGGAGTAGTGGATGGAGTAGTGGATGGTTGGTGGACGGCCACCATGTCACAACAAGGCTGCGACGTCAGCAGGGAGGTGGCGGAGTCATGTTTTGGGCCAGAATCATGGGGAGAGAGCTGGTAGGCCCCTTTAGGGTAGTTTCTAAATGACCACTTTCTTTTATGGTACAAAAAGAAGAACTGGGCTTTCTGTAACAAAATCATCTTCATGCTTGACAATGCACCATCTCATGCTGCAAGGAATACCTCTGCATCTTTGGCTGCTATGGGTGTAAGAGGAGAGAAACTCATGGTGTGGCCCCCATCCTCCCCTGACCTCAACCCTATTCAGAACCTTTGGAGTATCCTCAAGCAAAAGATCTACGAGGGTGGGAGGCAGTTCACATCCAAACAGCAGCTCTAGGAGGCTATTCTGACATCCTGCAAGGGAATTCAAGCACAAACTCTCCAAAAACTCACAAGTTCAATAGATACAAGAATTGTGAAGCTGCTGTCAAATCACTAGTCCTATGTTAAAGTGTAACTTGACCTGTTAAGAAAATATGACCTCCTAAAGCTGCAAATTCAACAAATTGCCATTTTCAATTCTTTACAAAAACCATCACTTCTGTCTGTTTATCATGAAAGTTTAAAAAGTTCAGAGCCATCCAGGCATTTATGTCATCAAGACACTTCAGTAGGATTTTAAAAGAGTGTGTGTCATTCTTTTTAAGAAGCACATAAATCTGGCAGTCATCAGCCAGTGGAACAAAATGCTATACTTCCTAAGTATGGAGCCAAGCGGAAAACAAGTGGAGATAGAAGAGAAGGGGTCCTGGAACTGAGTCCTGTGGGACACCACAGGTGAGAGGAACCGAGGAGGATCGAGAGTTACCAAGGCTGACACAGAAAGTACGATCTGCCAAGTATGACCTGAACCACTCCAGTGTCCCTGATGCCCACCCACTGCTCCAAACGTGATATTAAAATGTCATAGTCCACTCTGTCAAAAGCAACAGTTAAATCTAAAAGCACAAGAATAACACTGTCACTGTCAGAGTCGGTAGCTAAAAAGATAAAAACTCTTAAGTGCTGATTCTGTGCTGTGCAGGGTTTCAAAACAGTGAGAATGCTATCCTCTTTGAGAAAGGCCATTAGATGACAGTGGACTTTTAGTACCTTTTTAGAGGATTTTTTAAATTAAAGGTAGTTTGGAGATTGGCCTGAAATCGGCAAGAACTGCAGGGTCTAGACCAGGTTTTTTAATCAGTGGTTGATATATGCATGCTTAAGATTTTCAGGGACTACACCTGAGGACAGACTGCTATTTATGACAGGAGTGACACATGGCCCTATAGTGGGAAAAACCTCTTTTAAAAAGTCGAGGAGGGACATCATCATCTGGAGAATCCGAGGGCTTAAAACGACCAACAATCTCCTGTAAAAAGGAGAGTCACTGGCTCAAACTGGTTAAAAACAGCAGAGCAGGGAACAGAGATTGAAGGGTAGTGATATAAGAGCTCTAGTAAAAGAAACCATATCAATAAAAAAGTGCAGAGAGGGCTCCATACAGACAGTTTGCGGGGCATTAAGAACCCAGTTTATGGTATTAAACAGAACATGGGGCTTGTGACAGTTTGACAAGATAATGTCAGAGAAATATTTTCTTTTAGCATCTTTCACTGTTCACTGATAGTGACTCCAGCAGTTGCGTTTAAAAAGACTCCTGCAGTTTGTCCTTCTTTCACTTGCACTCAGCTCTATGGCACTCGGGTCTGATAGTATGAGTTGTGTCATTTAGCCAGGGTCCAGGTTTAGTTTTAGGCTGCCTGGTTTTTAATAGAGCCACAGTGTCTGAAACAGTTTGGCTTATGGAGGGAAACAGTGAGCTAAGCTCTTCTGTGCGGCACACAGACTCTGGGAAGACGCAGTTCTGATTAAAACCAGCTGAGAAATGAAGAGCAGTGAAAGGGTTAATGATGCGACAGCAGCAACCGTGCCAGATTTAACTGCATTACAGTCAAGAGCAACCTCAATAAAGAAAACACTGCGTCACAAATCTCAAGGTTAAAAACCGACAACCCATGTGATAAAATGAGATCCAAGTGTGTGTCCACGTTCTTGTGTGGGTCCAGACACAGAATGCACAAGATTAAGAGTCGATGAGGTCCAGGAACCAGGCTTATCAGGACAACACAGTGAACATTGGATGGCCACCCTTCCTGAGTCTGGTTCTGCCAGAGGTTTCTTCCTGTTAAAAGGGAGTCGTTTCTCTCCACAGTCGCCTCAGGCACGCCGCTCAGGCCGGGAGATTGGACCGAAAAACAAAAAGTTTTCAGTGCAATCTGTTGGTTTTCTTAGCTAGGAAATTGTTTTTGAATTGGCTCTATATGAACGAATTGGATTATTTTATGAATTATGATTATTATTAATTAATTGAATTCCAATTGGCTTGAATTGGACTTACTATCTAAGTGCCTTGAGACGACATTTGTTGTATTTGGCGCTATATAAATAAAAATGAATTGAATTGAATTGAATTGAATTGAACATTAAAATCGCCGACAATGGTCATTGTCATATTTAGGCATTATTTCAGCCAGGTAACAGAAAAATAATTTAAAAGGTCCTTATTGTATTTGTGAGGCCTGTGGACCACAGCACCATTTGAGGGTGACCGAGCTCAAATAAACTCAGCTCAAAGCTGGTGAACGAGGCTGATCGGGATAACTGCTGACATTTAAAACGACTCGTAAAGATGGTCCCTATTCCTCCTCCTCAGCCCGACATCTGCGGGGAGCTTAAGTAGCGGCAAACGTGGGGTAAAGTTTCTGTGAATGCTCTGGACTCACCAACACTCAGCCACGTCTCAGTCACACAGAGAAAATCCAATCCTCGGGATGTGAAGAAATCCATAAAGATGAAAGTTTTGTTCGCTTTACCAGGCCAATCCTGGCAGCAATCGGCTGGTCCACGACTTCAGCTGTCCAGGGAGCCCAACACACAGGCCGTAGATTGCGGTGATTCACTCCACGCCAGCGGAGACGAGGAGAGTAGCGACTGCGGGACAGAAACGCCTAGTCCGGGCTAACGACAGGTATCACACAGACGTCCGTAGGGAGGTGGAGCTGGGTCGAACGCCTGGAGATCGAGGCAAGACACGGTTCCAAACTCAGTCTTTGGAGCCGAAGCAAAGTGCGCCAGACATGCCTTCAGCCTCACCAGCCAACCCCGGCGGTGGGCGCACTTACGCCGAGGAGGTGGAGCCAGGGTGGGGCACAAGTGAGCTGGGATTCCCGATAGGAGTGGAGGCAAAATTTTATGTCCAACATAATTTGACTTTACTAAATCTTTCGCTTGGAATCTAAGATCTAGAAGTGACTGCCGTTTGTACACCAGCAGAGAGTTGACATTAAGAGTTAAAAGTACACAAACGGCACAAACACACACAGGATTGTGAATGACATACAGCAGGCCACACACACTGGCGCATTCTTAAAATTATCAACCCTGTGGTGGTCAATGATGTGGTGGTCAATAGTGTTGTGAATGATGCAGACAGGTCAAGGAGGACAGGGAGTGAAGGTGAGCCTAAAACAGCTACTTTTAGTAGCTGGTCTTTGGTGATCAGGGTTGTTTCTGTGCTGTGGGCGGAACGGAAACCAGACTGAAGTTTAACAAACAGACTGTTGTGTTTGAGGTGGTCCTGAAGCTGGGCATCAACTACCTTTTCAAGGACCTTGGAGATGAATGGGAGATTGGGTATGGGCCTGAAGTTTGCTGGGACTTCACGACTCCATGAGCTGTTAAGCTGTCTAAACCTTTTGGACATTAAAGAAAAATTCTACATCTAATGCAAACACATCTCATCACCCCCAGAACACTGGTGTTGGTGGCAGCATCATGCTGTGGGGATATTGTTAACCGGCAGGGACTGGTAAGCTTTTAAGAATTGTGGGAATGATGGATGTTGCTTAGGAAAAAAATTTAAAATTAAGGAAAATTTGTTTTAGTTTTCCAGAGATTTTAGACGGTGGTTCAACTTCCAGCAAGACAATGATACCATACTGCTAAATCAAGACTTCAGTTATTTAAAGCTATGGTAGGTAATCCTAGAGAGCTAGCAAGAGAGCTAGCAAGATTCGAAAGTGTCCACTCCTCTAAGCTCCACCCCCCCCCTCCCCATTCCGTCAGTGCTTCATCCAAAGCCGGTGGAACCGCATGCGCACATGGAGCAGGGAGCCGGCAGAGGGGGGCGTAGGCAGAAAGCAGAGGCATCTGATTGGTTTTTTGTAGGCGACCAATCCGAGATCAGCGTCCCGCTGATCTCGGATTGGTCAGCTTTTTCTCAGTCCTGCAGCTGCCACAGAGGTCTGATTATTTTCGTCCCTTTTTCTAAATACATCTTGTATAGATTTCTCTCAGGATAGACGGACCATTTCACCCAGTATTACAAAATGTGTTTCTGAACAGGATTACCTACCATGTCTTTAAGGGGATTATTGGAATAGCTTAGTAGTCAAAGCCCAGACCTCAACCTAATTGATAATCTAGTGCATGATTTAAGATTACTGTAAACCAATGAACCTATCCAACGCATTTTGCTCTCTAACTCCCAGACAGTACATTGCACAAATTTTTATGTCATCGGGGTCTCTGAATATTGTTGAATTTGATTACACAATCCATGCCCATTCAGCAGATATTAGATCTAGAGTAGCTGAAATATTTTATTTCCAACAAGCTCTCACCTTTACTAACACCTATTGACATCAATTTCTTACTTCAAAATCTTACTTTATTTGAGGTTTATTAAAGAGTTATTTACAGGACTGAGTTTAATATATTGGTTTAAGACTATACAAAGTTTATCTTGCTAGCTATCAAATTAGAAAATGGTGTACATCTCACTTTTAGAAATGCCTACGCTGTAAAATTTAGAAGTATATATTGCATTTCTGAGCCCTTTTGCTTAAACCCCAGTCCCAAACGCACACACTCAGAGACTACTCAGAGGGCCAGTGCAACAAATTCCTCTCCTTCTTCAAAGCTAAGATCAACACTATTCACTCATCTCTCCAGCTATCCAGCTCAAGCCATATTGTCATCCGGCCTACAGTCCCTCACCCTCTCCAGCATTTCTCTGAGGTCTCACAGAGTGGAATAGAAGTGCTCATCAGGAAAATGAAACCAACCACCTGCATCCTGGACCCCTTTCCCACAACACTGATCAAATCACGCCTCTCTGCCATAAGTCATCTCATCACTAAAAAGATAAAGGCGTGTATGAGCTATAACTTCCTTCAACTCAACTGCACTAAAACAGAAGCCATACTTATTGGCACCACCCACCAGGTCCAATCATCCACAATATCTACCATCACCTTTTCTGGACAAAATATTACCATTTCCTCTGTTGTCATCGACCTTGGTGTGAGAATGGACCCTCACCTAACCTTTGAAAACCACATCAAACATCGGTACAAATCCTGTTACTTCCACCTGAAGGCCAGGTGGCTGTGTCTCGATACAGCTGGGGGCAAACTGATCTTTTGCCCAGAGAAGGCATGCCAGATTTGCACAATATTGCCATGAACGAGGATCTCCCACTACCTGAACAAGCCCAGGTAGACCAGAAGGTGTGGTGCCAGAAGACCCCCCTCATGGACCACCCCATCAAAGTGATCATGATGAGGCAACAACTGATTGCACGGCTTTAGTTGCAGTCATCGAGCGCCTGCCCATGGCGAGACGTGTTTTTTTTTTTTTTAAGCTATTTTCATATTAAACCATTTCTTTTTTTCTTTTTCTTTTTTTATCGTGGTGACATTACGAACCACAGATGACATTGAATTAACAGCACTCCTAATTGCTTCCCATTTCTTCGTTTTAGCAAGTCCCGTAATTCCACTGCTGAAACTGCTAAAAATGACAGATTTTCCTTTTTGGATCTCTGAAATCAGAACTTCAATCTCAGAGCCCGTAAAGTTGTTCTTTTTGCGCCTTGATGACATTCTCATGACTCAACACTCAACATTTCCTGAAACAGGAGCGAGGAAGCACAGCCTTATATGGTATAATTTTGGGCGTGGAGTATGCAAATTTACTGTCCTCGTGCACGTGCTCCTTAAATACGCACGGGTGGCATTCATCATTTACGCAGGTCGTTTACACACTTTTTTCCGAAGTTAAGAGGGTTTGTTGAATCTGACATGGCGTGTTTGTACGAGACTGAAATTTAGAATAAAAATACGAAAATGTTCTTGCATAAGGCCCATTGTGAGGACTGGTTAACGGTGCTATGTTTTAAATTTTACTTAATATTGTTATTATAATTGTTATTATGTTTGGGTTTTTTTTGGAGGCTTCTGCATGGGCAGGGCAAAATGGCTAAATAGTGCTACAATTGAGACTGCCCAAAACTGCATTTGATGGAAATTCTGTTTATATGTGGCACTAGTCCTACAAAAAATCCTCTTGAAAGAATCTTGTAATCCCAACAGGGAGTCAACCGTTTTGAATTACTTTCGAAAGGTGTTTTAACAAAGTCGTTTAGAGTTTTAATGGGATTGATTTCACAATTGTTATGTTCAAAGTATGTCAAATTGTAAAGGATTTTAGTTTTTGTCTTTCCATTTGAATGGGCAGGCTTGGAGAGAATTTGATGATTTGGCGTGAAAAACTAAGCTGTTGCAACTGCATATACTAGGTCCAATACAAACTGTACATGTATAATCACAGCAGAATTTCGTAGCAGTATTGCCAAAAGGTCACAATACCACCTAGTTATCTCAGAAACTGTCATTGTGAAACAGGATGTTTTTGTAAAGTCATCATGAATGCTCAAAAGCTTATGTGATCTTGCACACGTGGGAAGAGCGGTTCCCTAGTATTTGACACAATTCTCAGCATTTGATTCCTAGAAGTGTCTCCCTACCATCTCCCAGAAAATTTTAAATTTAAATTTTAAAACTTATAACCAGTCTGCATTTGATCAACGTTTAGCATCATCTACCAAGCCTATGTGTTGTTAGGAATGCATGTCTGTTTTGGGGGAAAAAAAGAAATGGTCGCTCTTGCTCTCCCCAGATAGAGGCCTCTGTGAAGGTATTAAATGGCCTTTGGTCAAAACTGGGACTTTTTTCGCTGCATGGCATGGTTTTGGTGGCATGGTGAATTTGGATGTCTTTCCAGATTTTACATGTGATAAGAGCCTGAACAGAGCGATATGCATATATTCATTAATAATCACAGCCCCACATTATTACAACAGGATTTCAGAATTTTTATAGTGTAAAATATAGTGTAAAAATGTATTACCACTAAGAGCAATATTTCCTTAAACTTGTACAGCTGATGCTTCAGAGCTTGATGTTGCTTCATATTAAGTATTGGGAATTTAATGGTAAATTTATACACCTGTGGCCTTAGAAGTGATTCGAACACCTGAATTTAATTATTTGGATGGGTGAGTGAATACTTTTGGCAATATAGTGTGTGTGTGTGTGTGTGTGTGTGTGTGTGTGTGTGTGTGTGTGTGTCTGTATATATACACATCTATAAGGTGGGTGGCACCTGTGAGTGTGTTTTTATTTATGTATGTATTTTAAAAGTCTAATATATATACATCAAATTCTATTTCTCATGACTAAGATAGTATAGAGTAACAAATCCTCAGTCAAAAATGGATAAGATTACTTTTTCATTCTAAGTGCTAGAATTTTGCAGCCGTTTACCTACTACCTCCCAATGCTAGTAGCAATTAGCTAAAACCGAGTGTGTTAGCATATGCAAACAAATTTTGAGGTTTGAATGTATTGTACTTAGCAAATTATACATTTAATGAGTATTTAAACAGAAAACATTAAAAAATGTTCTATATCTCTTTTCAATTCTGAAAAATTAGCTTGAGTTTTTCAAAAATTTGAGTCCTGTGTTTCTGAATCTGAAGGAAAAACTAAAACCATAATTTGAAAAAAATGTTTATTATGATTATACAATTCAGTAATCGCATCTTTCCGTGTAACTACTGCGTGACTTGATTTCTGATGAAAAAAGTTTAGAGTTAGCATGAAGAAATTGGCCTGGCAACGCTAAATTTAAATATTACTTTTTTTTTCGGTTTTTATTTTTCGGTTTTTCTTAAAATGCAAAAAAGTAATATTTTTATTTATTTTTTGGATGAGTGACTGAATACTTTTGTCAATATAGTGTATCAGCGGAAGGAGGAAGGCAATTGAGCAGCAAAATAAGAGAAAATATGATTGTAGCCGAACAGAGCTATGGAAGCGGGCTTAGACTGAAACTGAACTTTCATTATCTTTTCAACCTCTCGAAGTAGTTGACAAATGTCCATCTATGTCAGTGATATGGAAGTGGTTTGGATTAATTGAAAATGAACAGATTATACAATAGTGAAACAGGTCATGCATAATTTGTTTAATAGCCTGAAAAGGTTGCCACTAGAAAGCAATTAATATGCGGGCCATTGCGACTTGGTGCACCAGTTCTTGCAGTAGAAGTCTCTATATATGTAACATATAACTATATCGAGATCGAAAGAAGAATGTTGTTATAATATATTTGCTATATTGCCCAGCCCTTGTCTCGTGCATGGCTTAACCTAAATCTTGGTCTATGACGCCACAGCCCTCCTTATTTGCATAAAAATGCTGAAATGCCTACATAAATGTAAAAGAAGAAACTATAAACATGTAAGATGAAAAACGGGAGAAAAATCAAAGGGGAAATGAGGTTTGAATTAAAGGTGGAGTCTGAGATCTTGGAAAAACGGTTCCTGCAAGCTATATTTTTGAAAATACACAACCTTGCCTCTCCCTTCAGCCCACCCCTTGAAACCACGCCTTCAAAACACATGAACGAGTCTGTGAACGCGCAGAGGGGAGGGGTGAGGGGGGCTGACGGTTGATTGGCGTGTCAGAATCCAATAGAAGTAACTCTCATCATTACTTCTATTGGTCAGACATTTCATCTTGCTACACCCTCTACAATGGACTAAAAGATTTCGGTTTTTTTTTTTCAAACATTCTATTTTAGTTGATGCAATGGAGGAGGTTTTCAGACAATATGATAAAAAATGCTCCAGAAAACATCACAGACCCCACCTTTAATACATCTATTAATAAAAGATGGCAAAAGTTCGATTATTGTAAAATTTAAATGCAGAAATAATTAGGGGGTAATAAATGGAGTAATGAATAAATAAGTTGTACTCTAAATTAGACTTCCATCAACCTCTTTATGTGAAATTTACGTGGTGTGCAACAGAAATGACAGAACCTCATGAAACATTTTTGTGGGAATTCTATAATCAACTCATGGGAAATATGAGTTGATTTGTTACAACTTATCATGATGTATGACGAGGCTCAATGCGAATGGATGCCCACGTGTACCCAGCCCATTTTCGCTGCTTACAGCTGTCATTTGGAGTTGTGTAACTTTTGTAAAAAAGTTATCACACTAGACACTGTCATTGTGGCTCTATATATGTAGGCTACTGACATTTTGTACCTGAAACTACAACAAACTCAGAGGATAAGTAGCAGCAGGATATTTTTCATAAAGAGTAGAGCTCTAAATTTAGCAAAAGATCGCTTGTGACAAACTACATTAGTTTGCACATGCTAAATCCTTCTTATGGAGCATTTCTTTGCCATTTTAAACTGCCAAACTTGCTCAAGAATTCATGTAAAAAACTTTGGACCGCCACCTGTAAAAGTGTTTGTAACTTGTTAGTTCCCCTGTGCCAATGATATTAAATAATGTTCTGTTACATACATGCCAGTATGCTGGAGGAAAAAGAAAAAATATTTTGTTTCAGGTGGTCAGTTTTTTTTTTTCTAGTTAAGTTGACACACAATGGTCCTGCTATGTCTGTGTTTCTTTTCTTGAATTAAACTTTTTCTTTCTTCTATCTCAAACTGAAGCCCGGCTTTTATAAACTCTACTTATAACCTTTATTTGAAGTTATGGTGATCAAACTTTTTTCCCCTCAGGTTACAGTGTGAATTAATGTATCATCTTTACCCCTTACCTTAAGCACAAGAAGTCAACTGTACATATATATATATATATATATATATATTTGTTTTTCAGATGTCATGAAGAAAACTGAGGGTCAGGTTGATGCTCCTGCACAGCTCTTCCAGAAGGTAAAGCTAAATACATGTTTTTACTTTCTAAACTTTTCTAGAAAGAAAAAAGTTCTGCACCTTTGGTTTGACTTCTTGTGGTAAAAGACCTGTTAGGGCCATTTTATCCGAAATGTAAATTTAACATCACACCAGCGAGAACAAGACTTTAAGACGAAATTTATTTTGGCAACTCTTGCCACTCCCCACACATCTTAGAAAATACCATTGGCTTTTATTTTATCAAGACATAGTTTTAATCAATGACCATTTTCAAAAGAAAAACACTGGAGAGCATTTGAAATATCAGGTGTGGACTGATGCCTGTTCACATGTGCACTATACAGCAGGAGGTTCTGCCAGTCGGACTCATGCCCTCTCCACATATACATTGGATATTTTTATCTAAGAAACTCTATGGTTGTGGTGTGGATAGAGTATGCAGAGTTTTTAGCTTGCTACATCAGATCATAATATCAAAGTATGTGCTGACCTCCCTTTTTTGTACGGCAGAAGGATATGCCAGCCGCATAGTGTTGGTGCTAACTTTGCTAAGGGTATTATTTACAAATTGCACATACTGGCGAATTATCCTAAGGAATGGATATCAAAGGCCCTAGTCTTGCAGTAGATCCAGTTGAACATTGGGAAAAATTGAGTGCAACAGTACTTGTTGCTGTAATTGTTGTTGCTCCAACAGCTAGATAATTCTCACTGCATTCTTTAAGTGAGATTGTTCACTTGAACATTAATCAGAGGAGAACTGCAATGACCTAATGGTCTGGTGGTGCTGTAACTGTTACCCCTTAGAACTGTGAAGAAAATAGATATATACCTCTTGTATCCAGTGTACATACAGTGCCTTGCAAAAGTAACAAAAGTCAACCCCCTTGGCTTTTTACCAATTTTGTTACATTCCAACCTGTAATTTAAATGGATGATGGATCTGCACAAAATAATCTAAGTTGGTGTTCATTGTGCATTTGGAACGGAAGTGTACTTGATTACGTGATTACGTCAAAGACTTTGACATTGCCGCCAAAAAGTTTTTGATTTTTCTATTCATTGCTGCCACTCTGCTTGATGCCCGTGTGCGATTTGAACAGCAAAAAAAAATCAAACTTTTAGAAAATACTGAATATGGTCCGAGCTGTGGTTGCAGCTCCTAAACAGAACTTAGTTATGTGCTTTCTCCTCTGCCATCATCGCTCGTGCCGCACTGCTTTCTGGGAAGTCTACACAAGTCACCACAGAAGCAAACTCGATAAAATGGGCGGAGCAAGCACACATCCGGGAATGTGGAGCGTACTTATCTGGATGCGTACTTTGAATTGGAACAGTACTCGGTCCTTCAGTGATGACGTTTCAGTAGTACACGAGTACGCAAGTACAGACAAGTATGCATATTCAGAAACGGCCCATGTCTCATTCCATCCTCCAACGCTATGTTGCACCACAGGCTTTCAGAGTTGACTGATGCTTTAATCCAGGTCTGGGAGGACATCCCTTTAGGAGAACATCCGCCGCCTCATCAGGAGCATGCCCAGGCGTTGTAGGGAGGTCATACAGGCACGTGGAGGCCACACACACTACCGAGCCTCATTTTGACTTGTCTTTAGGAATTTCAACGTGTTTTTCCACTTTTATTTTGAGTATGATTTCAAATCCTGACTTCCATTGGATAATAATGGTGATGGGTAGATGAGGCGTCATGAAGCGTTTCGACAAATTGCCAAACTGTATTGATACTGTGTCGATACTGTGTCACTGAGTGAATACTGACACCTGCTGGACCTCAAATGACACTGATTAGATGACCTAGTATATACAATAATATAATTTAAGTCATTGTATTTTATATTGTATTATTTCATATCTTAATTTAGATTTAGAATATCTTTGATATTTTTAGATGCAGTCAATAAATAATGTGAACATGTATCATAACGTGAAAATTTAAGTGAATGTGTTGTGAATGAGGATACTTGTGGACTGGGATTTTTGTTTACAAAATTTTATTAAAAAGAAATGTTGTTCCAACATTTTGAAATTGAGTCTGTTACGCTTTTTTGATACAATTTCTCCAGCTGTAGAAAACACCCGCTCACACGGCAAAGATAAAGCTGGAGTGCAGAGAAATTGTAAGGAAAACTGTAAGAGGTTTGGATATATTGTATTTTGGTTGTCCCAGTATCTCATAGGATCCTGGGACCTGGCAATATTGCCCTCTGCCAGGTATCTCTGCACCTCCTGGATGGCAACAGCTGTGGCACTTTTGGTCTGCCTGCCCACTTCGATGTCGAGATGTTGCCAAAGGTTATCTAAAAAACAATAAATTGGCATTTTAGTACATGATTTCCACATGCCTGAAGTGGGTGCAGACAGCTGTTGTGAAGACGGTCTCGGCTGGGGCTCATTTATGCGTCCGATTACAGACGCACATTCTGACCGCAGTCTACTGATAGCCTCAGTGCACGTGGAAGAACTAGTGTTGCTAGGGTCAACACAGTTAATGACTCCAGGTTGGAAGCAGTGTCTGACTCGATGCTTCATGTGTTCATGTAGATGTATGGCTGCCTGTGTGTGCAAGGTTGAAGCATTACGCTCTAGTGCAAGATGGAGCATTTTCATCAACGGGATGACCTTTGACCCCGACACTTGCCTCTCCAGAAAACTCCAATGTAGCTTGATGGAAAGGAGCAAGCACAAGAAGTGTTTCTCATTTGATGTATACTCATCAGCTTTAAGTGGAGTCAGATCTGTTTTTAGAGAGGCCAGTATTTCATATGTGCTGTTCCAGCATGTTGGCACCTTATTGATAAGTTTCAGGGTTGGTCGTCCCATCTGTTGCTGCACTTGAGCAAGCTTCTCTTTTGCTGTAGTGCTTGATCTGAAGTATGTGACAATGCGCCTAGCTTTATGAGGTGCCACCAGGGACATAAATCAGAATTAACTTCCATATACACATGTGAAATTAAACTCTTCCACATACTATACTCAAAACCTTGCACAAACACTAGTGAAAAGCTCTCACATAAACTAGTGAAAACATTTACCTCTTATATAACCTACTCAAAAGCTCTCATACACACTACTGAAAAGCTTTCATATATACTAGTAAAAACCTCTCATATACATATGTCAAACCTCTAATATAGATATGTCAAACCTCTCATACACATATGTCAAACCTCTCATACACATATGTCAAACCTCTCATACACATATGTCAAACCTCTCATACAGATATGTCAAACCTCTCGTACACATATGTCAAACCTCTCGTACACATATGTCAAACCTCTCATACACATATGTCAAACCTCTCATACACATATGTCAAATATTTGTGGATTTCAGTTGAAACGGAAGGCATTTCAGTGAAACAGGAAGGTGTTTTATTAAACCGGGAGTTGTAGTTTTAAACGGAAGTCATTCTGGTTAGCTTCGTGCATTTTGTGCAATCTCCTGCCGGTATTTTATGAAATACCTCACCGCTGAATACCTCACACAAACAGCGGCATTACTCAACTTTATTTTGGCTTCAACGGAGACCCTGCAGCTGGCAAAGGCATGCTGCGCTGGCAGGACGGAAAAAGAGATGCTAAGCGGCTATCCACCGAGTCCGGAGCTGGAGTTGAAGTGATCGGTTGCTGCCCAAGCCTTGTAGCATTTGACAGGGTCCTGATCGTCTCCGTTGAAGCTAAAATACTGTAGACGCGCGCTCGATTTTCAAGTGTAGATAGCACGACCGTGCCTTTCCGAAGCGCAGATGGCGTGACCGCAGTCCGCTGAACACCTCACACAAGCAGTGGCATTACTCAACAATATTTTAGCTTCAACGGAGACGATCAGGACCCTGTCAAATGCTACAAGGCTTGGGCAGCAACCGATCACTTCAACTCCAGCTCCGGACTCGGTGGATAGCCGCTTAGCATCTCTTTTTCCGTCCTGCCAGCGCTGCATGCCTTTGCCAGCTGCAGGGTCTCCGTTGAAGCCAAAATAAAGTTGAGTAATGCCGCTGTTTGTGTGAGGTATTCAGCGGGTGGCTGAGCAATTGTCGTTTATTTTATTTCATAAAATACCGGCAGGAGATTGCACAAAATGCACGAAGCTAACCAGAATGACTTCTGTTTAAAACTACAACTCCCGGTTTAATAAAACACCTTCCTGTTTCACTGAAACGCCTTCCGTTTCAACTGAAATCCACAAATATTTGACATGTTTATGAGAGGTTTGACATATGTGTATGAGAGGTTTGACATATGAGTACGAGAGGTTTGACATATGAGTACGAGAGGTTTGACATATGAGTACGAGAGGTTTGACATATGAGTACGAGAGGTTTGACATATGAGTACGAGAGGTTTGACATATGTGTATGAGAGGTTTGACATATGAGTACGAGAGGTTTGACATATGAGTACGAGAGGTTTGACATATGTGTATGAGAGGTTTGACATATGTATATGAGAGGTTTGACATATGTGTACGAGAGGTTTGACATATGTGTACGAGAGGTTTGACATATGTGTACGAGAGGTTTGACATATGTGTACGAGAGGTTTGACATATGTGTACGAGAGGTTTGACATATGTGTACGAGAGGTTTGACATATGTATGAGAGGTTTGACATGTGTATGAGAGGTTTGACATATCTATATGAGAGGTTTGACATATGTGTATGAGAGGTTTGACATATCTATATGAGAGGTTTGACATATGTGTATGAGAGGTTTGACATATCTATATTAGAGGTTTGACATATGTGTACGAGAGGTTTGACATATGTGTACGAGAGGTTTGACATATGTGTACGAGAGGTTTGAGAGGTTTGACATATGTGTACGAGAGGTTTGACATATCTGTATGAGAGGTTTGACATATGTGTATGAGAGGTTTGACATATGTGTACGAGAGGTTTGAGAGGTTTGACATATGTGTACGAGAGGTTTGACATATCTGTATGAGAGGTTTGACATATGTGTATGAGAGGTTTGACATATGTGTACGAGAGGTTTGACATATGTGTACGAGAGGTTTGACATATGTGTACGAGAGGTTTGACATATGTGTACGAGAGGTTTGACATATGTGTACGAGAGGTTTGACATATGTGTACGAGAGGTTTGACATATGTGTATGAGAGGTTTGACATATGTGTATGAGAGGTTTGACATATGTATATGAGAGGTTTGACATATGTATATGAGAGGTTTGACATATGTAAATAAGAGGTTTGACATATCTATATGAGAGGTTTGACATATCTATATGAGAGGTTTGACATATGTATATGAGAGGTTTGACATATCTATATTAGAGGTTTGACATATGTATATGAGAGGTTTTTACTAGTATATATGAAAGGTAAAGCTTTTCACTAGTATATATGAAAGCTTTTCAGTAGTGTGTATGAGAGCTTTTGAGTAGGTTATATAAGAGGTAAATGTTTTCACTAGTTTATGTGAGAGCTTTTCACTAGTGTTTGTGCAAGGTTTTGAGTATAGTATGTGGAAGAGTTTAATTTCACATGTGTATATGGAAGTTAATTCTGATTTATGTCCCTGGTGGCACCTCATATAGCTTTGTGTCTGATGGATGTAAGTGTGGAGATCTGATCACATGATTTTCTAACTGATAAATTGAGACTATGTACAATGCAAATTGAGTGCCGAATTTGGAGCTGTCTAGTGGATGTAATCATGTTTGGTGCTGCGTCGGTCACAAGACACTTTACTTTTTTGGTTATGGCCTAGTCCTCCATCATGCCCCTTTTGACTTGGGCCAAATTGTCAGAGGTGTGTCTTTGTGGAAAGTATTGCACTCCCAACACACTGCAAATTCTCATTAATGTAGTGACAGGTAAGAGCCAAGTAAGCCTCCATGTTCACAGATGTCCACGTCAGCTGTTATACTCACTGCCACAGCTTACTGTACTTCCATTTTCACTCGTTCCCGTTCCTCCTCGTACCTTTTGGCCATCATTTGTTTGATGGTCTGAAAATGACACCAAGTCAAACCAAAAGCAAATGAATATATTTAAATGAAATATTAAATAGATTGGATATATCAACTACTACTCTAGATAATTTCCACACAAACCTTTCTGGTTGGCAAAACATACAAGGGCTGAAGGACCTGAACCAGTTCCCTGAACCCTTCACTCTCCACAATGCTGAGGGGCTGGCAGTCCTTCAGGATGAAATTCAGCAGAGCCTCATACAGCATCTGCTTCCTGGAAGCTTGATGGTTAAAAATGAGGTATAGAATAAATGAATAGGAATTAATTATTAATAAAGCAACTGTGAGTAAGTTGTAGAATGGCTGCATACCTGAGTTTATCCTGGGTTTATCTGGGACTTCATTCTCATGCCCGGCCCTATAATGCCTCAGGATTCAGGAGGTGCTTTTGTTTAAATAGGAAAGTTTTGTCAAACAAATGTGACATTTAACCTGCAGAAAATAATATGAATAGTAAACTAATTCATTTACGAATTACTAACTAATTAATTTGAATTCAGATAGATCAAGTGGAAGCTCTGAGAGGAACAGGATGAAACAACAAGGAAATTAAAACAAATAAAAACCTTTCTTTTGGCTTGAGGCTGCTCCATAATTTGACAATGAACCGCAAAAGATCAGTGATTGGCAGATGCATCCCGTTGACATATACGCTTCCTTATAAACACAGTTTGGCGCGTCAATGTCAGTTCGAAACAGTTCCTGTATTTGGTCACGTGACTTTCTTAAAGCAATACTCGCACCGATACAGGGTTTTGCTCTATGAACTTGACGTATCGGTGTTGCCGGACCAATCACTAGATAATAATTTTGATTTATATTGATCATTTTTATGTTATTTTGTTCTCAACACATTCCACTATGTAATGAATAACAATTTTCAACTGGAATATTTCATTCATTGAGATCTAGGATGTGTTATTTTAGTGTTCCCTTCATTTTTTTTGAGCTTTGTATTAGGTTTCAAAACCCTTAAGGAACTTCTCCAGTAAATGTTTGTACTTTGATGTCAAAAATTGAATGATTAAAAAAAAACGTCAACGTCACTCTGAGAAAGTATGAAGTTTTGAAATGAAAAATGTAACAGAACCCTGTTTGGAGCATGGTAGACGAGGCCCCCTACCTATATATTACTCTGTTCAGACTTGTTAATATCCATTCGGATCTAATCACAAGTTTGACTGTCCTAAATAAAGGTCTTAACGCATTGTGGATGAATTGAGGACATAATCAGATCCAATCACTCAAGGTGGCCCAGGATGGATTTGTTCACATTTGTTTTGCAGTGTGTATGGAATCTGTCATCAGGACGTTTTCTGAGACCACCCACTGAACTGAAGTCAAATGCATAAATTGAAATACATTAGTTTGTGTGACAATTTTGTCATTAAATCACGACCCTAGATGCTGTATGCAAAGTTCAGGTAGGAGAGAAAGCGCCCCTTGAATTCTTGCAGATGGACATTTCATAAAGAACTGGACATTATGCATGAAGACCGACCAACATTTTACTCAAGCTTGAGTCTGCTAAGGGGCGGCTAACGGGGTTAGCTACGCTAGGTGACTCCGCTCTGACTAAAGAGACCTGGCTAAGCAAAAATGTGCAACTTAAAAAAAGAAATCAAGTGATTTTCAATAGTCCAAGAGGAGCAAGAAATTCCACAGAACACAATCAAGGTAACAGGAAATAATACGATACAATACGTCTTACCACAAAGCATCAGCGTCGGCCAATCATCAAGCAGTAACTACTGACTGTTGGTTTCCTTATCTAGGCAATTATTATTATTATTTCTTTTAATCAGTATCGTATTAATTGGAATAAGATTGTTGAACGATTGTAATTGGCTTGAATTTGGCTCTGTCTTTTAAGTGCCTTGAGATGGCATTTGTTGTGATTTGGTGCTATCCATCCATTTTCTATACCTGCTTAATCCGGCTCAGGGTTGTGGGAGGGGTTGGAACAAGTTCAATATAAGTTCAGCTCATTGGTTCTGCCCAAGCTTCCATTAGGTTTATCCTCTGTCATATTAATGCCTGTGATATTTTTCATCCCTGACCACATAAATCTCACTTTGTTTCGCTCGAGCTTTCTTTCCAGCTTTTTTCTTTACATCTCCTTACACTTTCCTTTTTTTAACTGTTTATGGACAGTCCTCAATAACTCCCTGTCTTGCTTCCTGAAGGCTGAAGGCTAAGAAAACAGTTGCACTGGAGAGTCCTAATTTTGTTTTCAGCAATTTGTTTGACTTTATTACAGAGGTTGCAGATGCATGTTCAAGTCATTAACTGTCCAGTACAGCTCAAATAAGACAGACTCATACTCGCCCATCCACACAAATTCTTTCTCCTTTAACATGGATCATAAGACATAAAATCAAAGGGCATATTTTAAAGCTGCACTGGTGTACCTAATTGTAACTCGCATTTGTATTTCAGGTGAAAGATGTGGACCAAACGGGGGATTGGTTCAGAGATGGGATGAAATTGGAAGCAATCGATCCTCTCAACCTGTCAGCCATATGTGTAGCCACTGTAAGAAAGGTGATGTGCTGATCACTCCATATTAATAGTATTTGATGAGATGTGGTGTGTCCTGGAGGAAATGCAGAATAAAGAATATAATAATAATACAAATCTGTTCAAAATGCTCCAAACTAACTTGAAACATTCTGTTTTATAGGTGTTGGCAGATGGATACCTCATGATTGGAATAGATGGCTCAGACGCTGTTGATGGATCAGACTGGTTTTGCTACCATGGCACCTCCCCCTCCATCTTCCCTGTTGGCTTCTGTGAAATCAACAACATTGAACTCACACCTCCTAGAGGTACTGTACACTTTAATATTTGGTGTTGCTGTGACATGTAACAAAGCGTTTGTCACTGGAGGATTACAGAGCTTAAGTTGATTGTTGGCTGGGGGTTGCCTATGTCCAGTTTTAATGACTGACCCCTTTTCCCCAGGGTACACTAAACTACCATTTAAATGGTTTGACTACCTCAAAGAAACATGCTCAGCAGCTGCCCCTGTCAGGCTCTTTAACAAGGTAGGCTGTTTGTGTTGTCCCTTCTTATTAGTTTGTAAGATTGGAAGTTTTCTGGTCTTCACTGTTTTAGAGATGTCTGTATTGGTTACTATGACAAATGCTTCAGTATTTGCCAGAGGATACGTTCTCGTTTAACTTAGGTTACTTTTGTTATTTCATAAGTAAATACTTGGTTTTTGACCAGTCATTTGCCCTCCAGGAGGTTCCCAATCACGGTTTCCAGCAAGGCATGAAGCTGGAAGCTGTTGATTTGATGGAGCCACGGCTGGTGTGTGTTGCCACGGTGACGAGGATTGTGCATCGGCTACTGAAGATCCACTTTGACGGCTGGGAAGAGGAGTATGACCAGTGGGTTGATTGCGAATCACCTGACCTCTATCCTGTGGGTTGGTGTCAACTAACAGGCTACCAGCTCCAACCCCCAGCCTCACAAGGTAAGAATATATTGCATTTTATTTCCCTTTATGAGGCTCTCTGAAGTAAAAGCCTTTGTCAGCTTTGAAATCGAGATGTGTTAAATTGCTTATATATTTACTAGCAGAATTTACTATGCATTGCAGATTTATACATGACAGATAACAGTCTTTCCATGCGAGTTGTGCATGAAGTCACTTGACACCATTTCCATTTTAAAGAATAAAAATAAGAGAATTTAAAAATAAGATAAAAGTTTTAAAATATGTATAAAACAGAAGATAAATAGAAACACCAGAGGTCAAAGTGATGGTGGCAGTAGTGAAAAAAAACTGAAAAGATGTCTGTGCAGTGCGGTGGAGGTAATGTGATGCTCTCAAAGCACTTCATCATAATGGGTGTGACTGCGACAGGCCGGAAGTAGTTGGGGTTTTCTTCGGCACTGGGATGATAGAGGTGGTCTTGGAACAAGCTGGGACTTTTGCTTGGTCTAGCGAGGTGTAAAAAATGTCCGTTAGAACACAAGCCAGCTGGTCAGCACAATCTTTCAGCACCCGTCCGGGAATGTTGTCTGGACCAGGGGCTTTCCGAGTGTTGACTCTCCTCAGACACCGCCACATGTCCATGTTGTTGAGGCAAAGTACCTTCTCATTCTGGCGGGGGACAGCTTTCACAGCAGGGGTGCTGTTCAGCACCTCAAACCTTCCAAAAAAGTTATTTAGATCATTCAGGAAGTCAGCATCATCGTTATACACCGTAAGGGCTGTCCTGTAGTTGGTGTTAGCCCAAATGCCTTGCCACAGGTTCTTGGTGTTACAGGGGTCATGGAAAAAGTCCTGGATGGTGATGTTTTTGATGACTGAAGTTTTCTGTGCATTTACTGATATAAGCTGACCAGTGTTGGGTAAGTTACTTTAAAAATGTAATCCGTTACAGTTACAAGTTACCTTGTTTAAAATGTAATTGTAGTGTAACTTTTTGGATTACTTAAAAAAAGTAATGTAACTAATTACTTTTGGATTACTTTTGGATTACTTTTACCTATTTATGGTAGCCTATTATCTGTATGATTCCATCTGTATTTATCACATTTATTTATACCATGCTATTTTTCTTTTCATTGTACTGCCATAACTACATTATACATTCTCTGCACATACATGCATTTCCCTAGGTAATTGATCTATTCTGCACATATCTATTAACCATCTTTCCTTACACTAGCTGTAAATAACTGCATTTTATCTCTAAATACTGCATGCTATACAATCTGCACGCGTTACACTTGATAAGATGCCAAACTGCATTTCATTAATACATGTGCAATGACAATGAAGTGCTCTACTTTAGTAATAAATAAGCAAAGTAAGACTTTTACATCACATTTTATTTTTCTTTGCACACCCTTGCTTGTGTGTGTGCGCCAGTACTTCCGGTGAAAACTTCCAGGTGATTTGACAGCTAGCGCGTCAGGTTAGGGCCAGTGGCCGTAAACAAAGGTTAACTTATAGCCGAGAAGAAAGATGATAATATAACGTAGCTAAAAAGACTAGCTTTCTTCTTCAGTAGCCTTGATGCTTAATGCTTACCGATTTAGCAAGCCTAGCAGCCTCGTTGCTAATGCTAGCCGCCGTAACGTTACCAACCATACCCGACGTCAAGGAGTTGGCTGAGCAGGGGCAAGAGTATGGGGCTGGCAGAGTTAACTTCATAATGGGTGAGTGCAGGTTTCATTCACTTGTTTTCATTCTTTCACAGGATTGATTCACTTCATTGGTTTATCCGATTGCTGGCCGCCGAGCCATTATGTGTCTGGGTTTGTGTTGGTTACTGATCATGGTTGTTAGCAGGCGATAGTCAGGTTGTGTGACGTGTGTGTGAGTGTGTATTTTTTCTATGGGTACATGCCATTGACTGTATGAGCGGTCTGTGCTCCTTTTTGTTATTTTTATTTAATTAGATTGGAGATACTAATTAATACTGAGGGGGGGCTGGTCCCGGGGAAAATTGCCAGGGCCGACTTTTTTCCCCAGTCCGACCCTGCCGCTCTGTACTTCTGTCACTGCAACCTCGCACAAATTGTAATCCTGTTAAGTAACCCCCATTCTCACTGAATGTAACTGTAATCTGAGTACATCTTTTTTGCTTGTACTGTAACGGATTACAGTTACTTTTATTTTGTATCCTTTTACTGTAACGCCGTTACATGTAATCCGTTACTCCCCAACCCTGAAGCTGACACAGACATGGTGTACTCATCTACATCAGTGGTATCTGCCACACTGTAGGTTCTCCTCAGATTAGCAGGGGCTTGTATGCTTGAATTAGCATAACAGAAGAGTGATACGAAGAACCAAGGTGGGGATGGTGGGCTGGCCTGAATGCCTCCTTGATGTTTGTGCCGACTTTGTCCAGGGTGCTTGCCGGGGTAAGCTACGTAAACGCTCCTGCTTAGTTGCGTCCACAAAGCTGAGAACACCGGATGACCGTAGGTCCAACAGCTGTTGGCGATCTTATACTATACTCATAGAAGCACTGACTGAAATTAGAGTTCTTAACGGTGTACTTTTTCTATATTGAAATCCGAAACTGTCCTGAGCTCGTGTAAACAAAGACCACTTTAACCACTTACTGCTTTTACACTACATGCCGCATTCTAGATATCCACACACATTCATACACCAATGGATGAATGGGTGGGCAATGCGGACCTGTGGCCCAGGGAAGCTGAGCTACAGCCAACCCAAAACTAAGCTATGAACTTTTCGCAATTTCAGCCATTCAAATATCAAAATACTGGTGTTGGAAATTTGTGCTAGGATATTTGGTGTTTATAAAAGTTTTACTTTTTTAGTTGTATGTATGGGATGCTGTGTGTTTTTCCGCACAAATGTGGCCTCACAATATGATGCAATGTTTGTGTGTCTATCTTTGGGAATCTCCAGGGATGTGAGTGTGTATGTGTCTCTGTGTCAGAGCAATGAAGTTGGTATAATTGGCTAGTTGAGATTGGTTAAGTATGTGTTAATTCAAATGCAATGCTGATGGTTCTGCCGGAGGTTTCTTCCTGTTAAAAGGGAGTCGTTCCTTTCCACAGTCGCCTCATGCATGCTCAGAATGGGAGATTGGACTGAAGACAAGTTTCGGAGCAAACTGTTGGTTTCCTTAGCTAGGAAATTGTTTTTGAATTGGCTCTATATGAATGAATTGGATTATTTTTAAATTGATTATCATTACAATGAATTGAACTCCAATTTGGCTTGAATTGGACTATATTATTTAAGTGCCTTGAGATGACATTTGTTGTAATTTGGAGCTATATAAATAAACTGAATTGAATTGATATTGACGGACCCGCTGCAGGTCACCAATGTAGTTTGTACATCATTCTGGTGTTGCCTTCACAAGGGTCTCTGTTTGTAATATCCTCAGAATGTTCTATTTGATAGGTAAACTACGCATGCCTCAGTGTGAAAATGTGAATTAAAAAAAGTTAATTGAAAACCGCAGCACCAGTAAAAGCAAGTCATTTCTGTTTATCTAGACAATTTAATGTAGGTAAACGAGAAGACATTACATGGTGTCAGATAGAACAGTGTTCACATAGTCCTGACGATGGAAGATGGAACATGCAGGTGTCCCAATAACTTGAATGGATTGAACTTTCCCAACGCGTGGAAGAAATTAGCATGTAGAGCTAATGTTCACTAGGTCACGCAAGGAGGAAAAAAAGTTCAGGTATCTGCTACTCTGGATTAGCGATAAGGGCAGTTATGCCTTAAGCACATGGACACTCTGCAGAAGAAAGAAAGAAACTGCATGGAAACGCACTACAACAAGTTTGAAGTCCATGGTAAACTAAAACAGAAGCCCAATTTTTGCGCAATACAAATTCCACCAAACGTTCAGGGATCTGAAGTTTTGACCAATTTGTAACTGAGCTGAAGTTGATGATAAAAAAGTGAAATTTTCTTAAAGAGTGTCGTAATATTTAGAGACGGTTATCTTTGGCAAAAACTCCCCGAAAGTGTGTGAGAAACTACTATGTTGTGGTCCAGACTTAATGTTACAACATGCAATTGTTGTAGCATGGGCAATACAAGCTGTATCAACAACAGCTGAAGATGAGCTCGTCAGCTAGTGACCCTGCTCCAACAGTTATCAGAAAACCAATCAAGCCAGAGTGCACACACCTTGAATGTGCAACAGTAAGTGGGACTGACAGCAAAATTCCTGCATGTAACAAATAATGTGGAGCATGTGGGGGCTGTCTAGAAAAAGGATGCCAATGCAACAAATGTAAGAAGTCCTGTCATTCTTAAAGGGATTTGCAGGACACAAATACAACAAAGACAAAATACAAGCTTAACAAATTGCATGCTGTCGCAGAGACAGTGGAACAGCCACCAGATTAACTTTTTATTGACACTATCACGAAGCAAACACAACCAGAGAACAGGAATTTGTAGAGGTAGAATTAGGAAAAGGGAGGCATTCAAATTGGACACAGGCGCAAAGGCCAACATTAAACTAGCTGAAACATTACATGCTTTTTGGAAATGTAGTGCTGAGCCCACCAGATAGTACCATTTCAGGATATGGCAGTCAGAGACTCGTTGTGGACGGCTTCTGCAAGCTTATGTGCAGATGAAATAGCCATGCTAGACTTTGACATTGTATGCACAAAGAATGCACTTCCTCTTTTGGCCCTGCGAGCACGCCCAGACTTGAACTTGGGACTTGGGTTAAGTTGGCACTCAAGGTAAATGTACAGCCAAGCACTAGCATTAGAGATAAGTTTGACGACATGTTCCAATGCATCAGATCGATTCCTGGGAAGTACACCCTTGCAATGCCGTCTCAAAGGCGAACTAAATTGAATGGAAAAAATGGACATAATTTAAAAGATTAAAGAACCTACTGAGTGGGTAAATGCCAAAAACAGGGAAGCTTTGAGTGTGTCTAGACCCCTGTTGAATGAACAAAGCCATACATTATTTGTTTCCCTCTCTAAATTACATCACAAACGTTCTGCACCGACAAAGGCACTTGCGGTCGGGCCCAAAAGGCAGAGGAAGACGCTAACTATCACAGAAAAAGTTAAACTTCTGGACATGCTAAAGGAAGGTAGAAGCTATGCGGCTGTAAGTCGTCATTACGGAATTAATGAATCTTCCGTTCGTTCCATAAAGGAGGAGGAAAATAACATAAGGACGACAGCAGGAATAAGTTTCAGTAAGGATGCAAAAAGGGTTGCAACTGTCCGCAACAAGTCCATGGTAAGGATGGAGTCTGCATTAGCTTTGTGGATTAATGACTGCAGAAAAAAAACCATTACGCTGGATACGAACGTTATCTGCACAAAAGCTAGAACACTGTATCAAACCTTTGCTGACAGCGACAGTGACAGGGAAGAGGAGGAGGATGCAGATACCGGGCCATCATCAAGTGCTGTTCACGCAGTACCAAGCGCATTTAATGCTAGCAAGGGCTGGTTTGAAAAATTTAAACGCTTTGGACTTAAAAAAATTTCTCTGCACGGAGAGATCGCCTCTGCGAATACCGCTGGAGCAGAAGCGTTCGTGAGCAATAAATTTAAAGCGATCATTGAGGAAGGGGGATATAAGCCTGAACAAGTTTTTAATATGGATGAGACTGGCTTATTTTGGAAACGAATGCCCTCCCGCACCTTCATCATGCAGGATAAAGCCAAAGCCCCAGGATTTAAAGCCCAAAAAGATCGTTTGACTCTGGTTATGTGCGGAAATGCTGCAGGTTTTGATGAAACCAGGGCTTATTTATAGGTCTAAAAATCCCAGAGCACTGAAAAACAAAAATAAGGATGCTTTGCCCGTTTACTGGATGCACAAGGCAAAGGCTTGGATGACAAAAGCGCTCAATCTGGATTGGTTCAAACACTGTTTCATCCCGGAGGTCAAGTGTTATTTGAGAGGAAAAGGACTAGACTTTAAAGTGCTTCTGCTCGTTGACAACGATGGTGATTTGGCGTATGAAGGTGTGCAAATCGAATTTCTGCCGCCAAACACTACATCCTTGATTCAACCCATGGACCAAGGCATCATCCGTGCTTTCAAGGCTCTATACGCGCAACATCTTGTTGAGGCTATGGACTCGGATCAAGATTTCTCAGTAACTGACTACTGGCGTGGATACACCATCGCGTCATGTCTCCAAAATATTCAGAGGGCCATTCAGGAGATGAAAACTGAAACTTTGAATGCCTGCTGGAAAAAACTGTGGCCAGAGGCAGTGCAAAACCCAACCGGAGGCTCGCTTGACGAGATCCATCACTCAGCTGTGAATCTCGCTAAACAGCTTGGAGGAGAAGCCTTTAATGACATGACTCCGGATGACATTAATGCCCTGATTGATGCAGACGCACATCCGCTGACCGATGCAGACCTGGCAGAAATGACAAAGCCACCAAACGATGATGAAAGAGAAGAGGAAGAAGAGGACACAAGTGTGGATAAAGATGAGGAGGATGGACTAACACTTGGTCGCTTAGCAACAATGCTGAGAATGGCCACTGAACTTCAGCGAGCAGCTCAAGAATGGGACCCTTTGATGAGCCGTTTATTACAGTTCTCAAACTTAATCGATGGTGGCATGTCGGTATATAAGAATATTTTTGCCCAGAAGAGAAAAGAGCGACAACAACTACCGATAACGATGTTCTTCTCTCGAAAAAACACACCTGCACCGCAGGCTTTAGAAGAAAAAAACGCTACAGAGCGGAGTCAGGATGCAGCGGCTTAGTCAGAAGAGCAGTGAAATACACGTGAGTCACTATTTGTCCTACTGTACTGTACTTTGTATTTTTTTTCATAATCATTTTTAATTGTGTCCCGTTCTAATCCAATGACTCGGGTCACGGTGGGGCGGTGCTGATCTCCGCAATTTGAAGCGTTCCTATTGATGATTAAAATTATTATTTTACAGTACAGTATTTATTTATAAAAAAAATAAAAAAAACGTTTATAAAGTACTTTTATTTGTTAAACAAATGCTTGGGCCTGTAAAAAGGTTTTGTTCTTTGGTTTCAATGTGTTATGGAGTATTTCATTGTATAATAATTGTAAAAAACTAAAGTTTTCTACTTCACGGATTTCGCCTATCACGGGTTCTTTTTGGAACGTAACCCTCGCGAAAAACGAGGGTTCACTGTACATATCTAATGGCGCTTTTCCACTAGCTCGCTTCGGCGCGGCGCGCTATTGCGTGTTTCCACTACCACGCAGTACCTGCAACCAGGTAGATTTCCGTATCACCTCAGCCCTGGTTCCAAGCGGGCCGAAGCGTTACTAAAACGTGACGTCAGCCGACTGCCTTCCACTGATTGGCCGATGAGTGTCGTCACTTTTCAATACTGTTTTGTCTGGCAGCCAGGAGTCTTCTCTGGCTCTCTTCTCTTGCCTTCTGTGCGACAAAAAGCCACAGGGTGAGCAGCAACACGAGCGCCTCGATGTCCTCCTTGTATGTTGTTGTTGTCCTGGTCGCACAGCCGTGTTACGCCGACCCCGCCCGCGTCGAGGAGGCACGAAGTATACTCGGTTGTAAATGGAAACGCATCCGAGCCGTGCCGAGCTAGTGGAAAAGCGCCATAAGGCACTAAATGAGGCTGAACAGAACTACGCACAAATTGTGGAGGGCTTGTTCGCAGTACACTTTGGATGCAAGAGGTTTCACCAGTATCGACAGGTGATTGTCGGATCAGACCACAAGCCATAAGAGGCAATGATGCACAAGTCATTGGGAGTTGTGCCACCCCAACTGCAACGCATGATACTGCAACTTTAAAGCTGCGGTATTACCATTACACACAAGCTGGGAAAGCAGACACTGTCAAGAAACCCAATCAAAGGTGATGACCGCTCGCTGAGTGAAGGCATGGACTCACAAATACACCCAGTGATCAGCAGTGCTTCTGTGAGTGACTGGAAAATGGCAGGGCCGCAACAGCCAAAGACAAGCAGCTCTCAGTGTTGAGAAAGGTTACCTTTACAGGATGGCCCTAGTAAAGAAAATAATCTTCTGTTTTAGAGCATTGGGAAAAAAATCTCAAGAGATGAATGGCATCCTGCCACATTCTCTCAGGGCTGAAATGCTAACACGCTTACATTTAGGACACTTGGGGAGGTATAAGTGTAAGCAGCAAGCGAGAGATGTTATTCTGGCCCAGCATGGGAAAGGAAATGGAGGCACAAGTAAGATCCTGGAGTATCTACCTTGAGAGTTTTAACTCTTCTGCAAAGGAGCCGATGATTTCACCTCCTGTCCCTGAGCAACCCTGGCAAGTGGTAGCCACTATCTTATTCACGTGGAATGACAGTATATAGTTGCAGCTCTCTACTACAATAGATGATTTGAGTTGGAGAAAATCACAATTACTCATCAAAAAGCTGAAAGCGGTGTTTGCTAGGTTTGAAATACCACAGACTGTAGTCAGCGATAATGAGCTTTTGCTAGTCCATAAGATCACAACAAAGCACCACCACAAGATCAAGTCGCATTGTGAGGCCAAGAGCTATACTGGATTTGTGATGTTAAATAAAAGTGTATTGTAAAATGCTTACACGCTTTGAAAGGTTTCAGTTCTTTTTTTAATATTACAAGATAACATTTTTGAGAAAATATAATATAAATATAATATGGATGAATTCTATATGGGCAAATACATATGTGATACTTGCAGTAATGTGAGAGTTTAGGCTACAAAATTGGTGATTTGCATCATTTGGTTCATGGATTGTGAAGGTTTTTTTTGTTGACTGAGGCAGTTTCTTGTTGGAAGGTGATCTCTGATTACTGTTTCTGCATCTTACCATCATTATTAATTCAGGAGTGTCCCATCAAAAGACGCTCATTCAGAGCATTCGGCTTGTGTCTTTGAAAAATGAACCGACAGCTAAAAACAAGGAGCAAAGTAAGGTAGATGAGGATCCTCGCAGCTTTAATTGTTCCCACTTCCCGCCTGGACTGAGTTTCTTTCACACATACAAGAGCCATACACAGATTCTAAAACTCCTGGTGTTTCTGTGAGTATCAATTAGTATTTAACTATCTGACAGCTCTAAACCATATGTTGGTTTTGTTATTGTTTATAATTATATGACTATACTAGGACTGATCATAAAGCTGGAATAAGTGTTGACAACAATCATCCAATTTTTTTTTTACTGTCCATATGTTGAATTTGTGATCCCATGTGTTCATTTTACTTTGTCCTTATTGTTCATAAGTGTATTGTGGTTTAATGTCATGTTGTTTTTTTAAATTTTTATTTATTTTTATTTAAGGGAACAGAGAAACGTCTCAGTCTGTGCCCAAGCAGAAGAAAAAGGCCCAACAGTACAAAGGCCACAAGAAAAGTGAGTTGTCCCTCCCACTCTACTATTTTGTTACTTACCTCTTGCTTCTTCCTTCATTCCTCCATCTCCTTTTCCTCTGCTTCTGCTCCTCACTTTGCTACAACTTTATCTGGAAACTCTGCTGCTTCCTGAATCCATCACAGGTTCAGACTCTGCAACACATTTATCGGACCTTTTGCATCACATTACAAAGATTTATGAGCAGAAGAGTGATTGATGTTTTGATTTATTTTTGGCTTTTTTAAAAAGTGCTAATGTTCCAATGGCTCTGAACACTTTATATAGTTTTTTAATAGTAAAACATTTAATTAAAAAATCCTAAGATTTAAATGTATTGTATTTCTGTACATATAATGCGACAAAATTCGGATATCGTTAACAAAACATTATTATTATACTTGTAAGCGTGAAAACAATTAAATTGCGTCTATTGAAATTGGCTTTTCATTTTGAGTTTGGTAAAATTTTTCTTATGTACCAAAGGGGGGCCCAGTAAAGAAAGTCTGGGAACCACTTGACTGCGGTAGGGAATCAAAGTAGATATATATACTCTACTACACTTATATGGCCCTAGGTGCTCCACGCATGCTCCAAAGTTCCATCTTTTGGTAAAAACGGAATCAATAATGTTTTCTGTTTCTGAATATTGCACAATCCCTAATAATGTTCCATTCATTACATTTATCCATTCCTTTTAGCAGGAATTGTAATTGAGAAACAGCACTTTAAAACTTCATGTCAACTTGCGCTCACTTTAAGCATTTTTAGGCTGTCCCTTTCCTCTAACAGAATCCTGATTTTTATATACGCAGTGACAAAATCACCTTTCAGGTGACTTTAAGACACAACGCCTGTGCAGTGAATCTTGCTATGCTTACATAGACAATGATCTTCTGCGGAGAAAGTTATAATCGTCAGAATTTCTTGAATATAGCACTTTTGTCCAAACAGTCCATTCGCCTAAAGTAAAAGGTCATTCAAAAATTGGAATTACATGAGGCTATGCGTTTTTCTCACAAAAAGTTAGTTTGTTACTTCCTCTTTTTTTTTTTTCCATTCAAGCAGAGTAATTCAATAATTTTCATATAATTGGCTTTGAAATTCTTTCATTTGAATATTGACAAGAGCTGTAGACAGACTCGTCTACTATTGATAGTGTTGCTGTACCTTTCATCTTGGTAGCTAATGGTGCATCTGCTTACTTGAGTGTGGCCATCTGTATACAGCTTACCAGGGGCTTATTCATTTGGGTAAATTAATGCAAGTGTCAACGGTTTGAGGTTAAGGTTTCACCGTAAGGCTCCAGCCTTTTAACTTTCTTTCTTCATACATAACCCAAATACTGAGAACACACTAGATGATTTGAACCCGTTTGTAATAAGCCCCTGGTAGCTTACCCGAGTCTGGCTTGGTGTTTAGAGAGGAAGATTCCAGTTGGTCGACGGCCCTTCAGTCAGGCAGGCAGGAGGAGGAGCAGCTTCTCGGGGGATGAAGAACAGAGTCCACCCCCTTACCATGCCCAGGGGCCCACTCGGCCCCGGCCACGAACCCATCTCCATCAAATCCACAAATCAGGTAACCTCACACTAACGATCAAACCAGCACGGCACCTCGCGGCGTTTTTAACCGGTGACCGTCTTCTGAGTTCCATACATAGTGGCTCACTGTGAAACTGCAGGTTGCTGATACTGCTTGTCCTGATGTTTAAACCAACCTTTTTGGACACGTTCTTTGTCTCTCACATGGCCTTTAATTGTTATGTCCTCTTCACAGGGATTCCAGTTTATGCATTCCGAGTATTGTTGTCTTCATTTTGAAGCATGTTCAAAATGTTTCTGAAGAAGTTTATCTTGATGCTCGTCATGCATGGTGGTTTAACATAACACATAGGGCAAAGACGAAGGCTCCGCATGTATTTTATTCATTGTCAGAACACAAGTGGCTCATTAGCTGCTGTTTTTCTCTCACCTTTCCTGCAGAGTCTCTCCTCAGAATGAAAGAGGAGACAGCTGAGTTGGATGAGTTCACCTTCTCACAGGGCACATCAGACCAAGAGAGCAATGGCTCAGGCAGCTACTACATCAAACAGGAGCCCTGAGGTCACAAGGACAAGGATAAGCAGGAGGAACCAGGACAAGGACACATTTCTTGAAAATTCAATCAAAGATTGGGAACATGAAGTCAAATTAGCCTCCACCCTCTTTTGCAGACAACAAGCTGCATGTTGAGTCACCACAGGACATGCCAGTGAAGAAGGAGTGGAGGCTGATCTCATGTTTCTTAAAAAAAAAAAAAAAAGAAAAGAAAAATCCTGAAGGGAACATCCCTGTGAGCAGTTGTCTAACCTTTTAGCTGTGTAACTTACACAATCAAAAACCGGTATGATGAAAGAGTTAGAAAGCATCCTGGCTTGAGTCACAGATGTTTGGGCATTCTCTTTTTTATACCATCTCAAGCTTTCTCTGCTCCACAGTTTGTTCCAGACAAGAGATGACTAAATTAAAAAAGCAACCCTTGTTCAAAGAGAGGAGGGTTCTGCTTATCAACATCAGCCCGTCCTGCCTCTGCTATAATCTGGGCCGCACGTAGAGATCTGTTGAAACTGTGAGGACCATTTATTGAGCCAGGTCTTAAGTTGTTTTGTTGTTGTTGTTGTTGTTTCAGTTTATTTTCAGGTCAGAGAGTAAGCCACTGAACGGCCTGAAAAAAGAACAGAAGTTGGTGGAGAGAGCAGCAAAGTTCTGTATATATTCTTTATTTTCTTTAGAACACATTACCAGGGTGAATTTTACTTTAATAGTACTTGAAGTTTTCATTTTATTTTGTTATGATTTGGGGGCCTTTCTTTTCTTTTTCTTAATGCTCTTCCTTTGCATTTAGATTTTTGTTGTGGCTGTGTGGGAATTGTAATGTGCATTGTTCCATTATGTAATTAAATTCATATTGTATATGGAGACTTATTGTCATAGAACTACAAAGTTTAGATATAATTTACTTAGATTTCAAGAGGACTCTTATTACAGTATAGTACAGTGCTGCTCAGCATTACAGATTTTGTTTCCACAGCTGCATTTATTCCCAATTAAATCATTACAGAACCAAAATTAGATTTACACTCAACAATATAATTTCACAGATTTAATCAAAAATGACCTTTTGCTAAAACAATAGCTTTATTGAGGATTAATTGTTCAGTTGTTTTGTTGATTGATCATTTTAAAAATGAGGAAAATGTCTTTGTCCAAGCAGCTGTCCCAACTCTGTGTTCAGGAAACAACTACTTTTCTCTTGATAGGTCAGCAGAGAAGTTACAGCCTGTTCCTTTTTGTTAAGCTGAATTCTTTCTCTGCAATATGAAATAATTTGATCCTTATTTTACTTGTTGATTTTCTAATTATTTATTTAATCCACCAATTGTTTATTTTGAACATTAAAGCTGCATTTGGTTCACTTACATGCATACCTTTTTCGCTTTTTTGCTGCAGCTTTAAACAATAACGCATACTTTTGTAGATACATACCACATAAGTACTCTCTCACATTCCATTTAAATTCTGCAAATACTTTCTGTATGAAATTGTTGCTAAAGGCATGGTTTATTTTGTTTTGTTGTGTTTCTTTTTGAACCTCTATTTTGAAACAGCTTTCACTGAAGCTTTCTTTCATGGTCCAGCTAGTAATCTCCCCTCAGGTTACTGAAGAGTACAATAGCCAAAATAAGCTTAATCTATAGAGTACACATCTACACAGCAACAAAGTGACAGTGTTGGGTGTTAAAATAAAGTTAAGGTGGAGCTTCAGGGACCTATTGAAGAAATTGAATAAGGCCAAACTACCACTAACTGTGCTGCTGTTTCATGAATTCTGCAGTGTTGATGAGTCCAGGAGAAATGCATTTTTTTCCTGTATTAAAAAAGAAACAGCAGTTTTGTGCTGTAATAATGTAGCTGTGGAAATGAAAACTTTTTTTTATTGAAATAAAAGAAAATCTTACTTTAATTTAACAGAAATATAATAAACAAGTTAGCAAAGTGTGGCTAAATGCAGGGTATGTGTTGCAAAAAAAACAAAACCTTACTGGTATGATAGGGTACATTCAGACAAGTATTCTAACCTCACAGTACAGCTTTGATCTGTACACTTTGGATAAAGCTGCTATCAGGGATGAACTTAATTCTAATCATAATCAGATGGCACAACTGATCACCGTGTCATCCACACCATACAATCATTACTCATGTTGAGAAGGCATCACTCAAGCAGTGTCAAAGGTTGATATGTTTCAGAAGGGCGTTTTTTAGATCATGGCTGCTGTATTCGTATCTAGAGGTAAAACTCCGTTTGGAACTTTTATCTTTTTTTTTTCAATTCCAATGGAGGTTGCAGTGTGCTACCAAAATAACACTCGACTCTTTTATGGTTAGATTACTTTTTTTCAAACAATGCTTTAAAACCTCAAAAAAGAGAGAAAATATTAAACACTATATGTGACCAGCAGAAGACTCTTTTACACAGAATGACAGATTTGCTTTGCAAAATTAAATGATGCACTGTTATCCTGTAGACTGAGGGCAGAATACACACATGCATACAAATGTATGTGTATGTATATACTATATATGTATATATTTGTGTGTGTGTGTGTGTGTGTGTATATATATATATATATATATATACACACACATATACACACACACATGCTATATTGCCAAAAGTATTCGCTCATCTACCATTACACGTATATGAACTTAAGTGACATCCCATTCTTAATCCTTTGGGTTTAATATGACATCAGCCCACCCTTTGCAGCTATAACAGGGTCAACTCTTCTGTGCAAGCTTTCCACAAGGTTTAGGAGCGTGTTTATAGGAATTTTTAACATTCTCCCAGAAGCACATTTGTGAGGTCAGACACTGATGTTGGACGAGAAGGCCTGGCTCGCAGTCTCCATTCTAATTCATCCCAAAGGTGTTCAATCGGGCTGTGTGCTGGTCAATCAAGTTCTTCCACACCAAACTCGCTTATCCATGTCTTTATGGACCTTGCTTTGTGCACCATTTTACAGTCACGTTGGAACAGGAAGGGGCCGTCCCCAAACTGTTTCCACAAAGTTGGGAGCATAAAATTGTCCAAAATCTCTTGGTCTGCTGAAGCATTCAGAGTTCCTTTCACTGGAACTAAGGGGCCAAGCCCAGCTCCTGAAAAACAACCCCACACCATAATCCCACCTCCACCAAACTTTACACTTGGCACAATACAGTCAGACAAGTACTGTTCTCTCTACAACCGCCACACCCAGGCTCGTCCATCAGATTGCCAGATGGATAAGCGTGATTTGTCCCTCCAGAGAACGCATCTCCACTGCTCTATAGTCCAGTGACGGCGTACTTTACACCACTGCATCCGACGCTTTGCATTGCACTTGGTTATGTATGGCTTGGATGCAGCTTCTCAGCCATGGAAACCCATTCCACAAAGTGGACTGGGTTAAGAAAGTGGAAGCACTGTTCTTAAGCTAATCTCAAGGCCACATGAAGTTTGGAGGTCTGTAACGATTGACTTTGCAGAAAGTTGGCGACCTCGTACACTAAGTGCCTCAGCATCCGCTGATCCCGTTCTGTCATTTTACATAGCAAACCACTTTGTGGCTGAGTTGCGGTGGTTCCCAACCGCTTCCTCTTTGTTATAATACCACTGACAGTTGACTGTGTAATATTTAGGAGCAAGGAAACTCCATTAATGGATTTGTGGCATCATATCACGGTACCACACTGGAATTCATAGAGCTCCAGAGAGCGACCCATTCTTTTACAAATGTTTGTAGAAGCAGTCTGCATGCCTAGGTGCTTGAATTTATACACCTGTGGCGATAGTGATTGGAACATCTGAATTAAATTATTTTGATGAGTGAGTGAATACTTTTGGCAATATAGTGTGTATGTATGTATTTTAAAAGTCTAATATATATATTAATCGTCTTTGAGCATTTGGAAAAGCGCTATATAAAACTTATATATTATTATTATTATTAATCAAATTCTATTTCTCATGACTAAGATAGTATAGAGTAACAAATTCTCAGTCAAAAATGGATAAGATTTCATTCTAAGTGCTAGAATTTTACAGCTGTTTACCTACTACCTCCCAATGCTAGTAGCATTTAGCTAAAACGAGTGTGTTAGCATATGCAAACAAATTTTGAGGTTTACCTAAAAAAAAATAACAGCTTGAAGACTAGACACCAAATGGAGATTTTTTTTTTCACAGCACGTGAGGTAGTCTTCTCATCTGAATGTTATGCAATAACATCCCATATTTTTTTGCTATGTTAAATAAAAATTTTACACCTGCGACTGTCCTGATAACTTTTTTTAATATAATGAAGAGATAAGAAAAATTTACTGAAAGCTGTTGTACAACTGTGATTTATCTATGGGCAAGGGTTCACAATGAATATTCACTGGATGGTCAAAGAGCGCATTGAAATGCAGAGCAGACTTTTAACTTTCAGTGATGGCAAAAGATCCAGTGTTTCTCTTCCTACCAGTAAGGTTTAGGATTCAGTTCTCAGGAAGCTTATTTTTCTTTTTGTCAGTACAATTTATTATAACATTTCAAAATCAAGCAGGGTTTGAGACGCTTAACGACTTTGTTATTTCATTTATCATGATAATTTCTTCTGTGGAAGCAAAGAAATGCTCTTATATGATTTTCAAGAAATGAACAGAAATGGAGCAACTGTTGAATACTTAGTACTGAAACCTAAATAACAAATGTATAAGATAGGCATGGAATAATTGTATTCTAATTTCAGAGATAATTTTTTTTTTCATTTTACAATGTCAAAGATGAAACTGTCAATATTGATTTTATTTGTTCCTTTCAGTTGCATGTATTATACTTTAGCAAATTATACATTTAATGAGTAATTGAACAAACAAAAATTCTTAATGTTTTATATGTCTCTTTTCAATTCTGAAAAATTATTTTTTCAAATATTTGAGTCCTGTGTTTCTAAATCTGAAAGAAAAACTAAAACCATGATGATACAATTCTACAATTCAGTAATCATATCTTTCTGTGTAACTACTGTGTGACTGTTTTTTTTCTGATGAAAAAAGTTTAGACGAATCAAAAAGTTAATGAAGAAATTGGCCTGGCAACACTAAATGTTAATTTTTTTTTCTCCTGTTTTATTTTTTTATTAAAGAAAATGCAAAAAAGTATTTTTTTGCAGGGTTTTCAGTGGTATCTGTACAGTGAAAATTGTGGTTAAAATTTAAAGTAATTCAGCTGCTTATAAGGCTCAGTTATAACAGTACAAGTCTTTTATTACCTACAGATGAGTGTATTTTATACGCTTTTTTAAATTTGTCTTCCTCAGTAAATAAACAAAAACTTAAGTTTGTTGCATTTCTGGTTCATCGTGCTCCTTGTTTTATATTTTATTCACAAATCATTTACTTCTGCCACTTTCCACTTCTGATATTGGAGACACACCTTGTCTGAAAAAAGTTTCTAAATGAGTGGTAAACAACTCAAGGACAGGACACAAATTAGTCTTTGATGGGGATTTTTTAATTTCCTCTAATGTTTAAGGTAGAAAAGGACAACATTGAAGTACTTGATAAAACTGCATTCATATCTTTGTTTCAACATTTTTTTTTTTTTTTTTTTTTTTTAAATACTGCACTTTACTGCTGCTACCCTCCTCAAGATAACCTGTAATAATAAAATGCACAAAGTTGTTTTAAATCAACTTGATCCCATATGGATGGAGGTGATGAGTTGATTTGATTTCACTGTTCACCTAAATGCATTTTATAAAATCCCTAGTGCTGATGTTGTTTAGCTTTTCATACTCTGCCCCCACTCAGGTTGCTGTAGTTGCCGTTGGTTATTCTTCACTCCAATTCTTTTTTCCGCTGTGATCAGGAAGGGCTAGAAGTCCATTTGTACCAAGATGACAGAAAAAATACATTTAACAGGAGATATAAGAATAATTGTCGGATAAGTCAAAGGTTTAATGAATTAGTCTTTTTTTTTTTCTTTCATAATTTTTGTTTTAGTTTGAATATCAATTATTGACACCATGGACTCAAATTGAAGCCACTCAATTTTAAGTGTATAGTATAGCAATTATGACAAAGAAAATCATTTATTCTGTGATCAACTTGTACTGGTTTCTACGGTTTTGGCCAAATAAATTAAACTTGTAATTCGTCTGTAAAATTGCTTTGTTAAAGTTCAAAGAAAAAAAGTGACAACTTTTGATTTTGAATGCAACCCCCACAAGTTTCTATTGAAGACCTCAATTGTGATCTTTCCATATATGAAGAGTATCCTCAAGTTTTTTTTTCATTTTCTCTCCTCCACCCTCCCAGCTTGTATAGTAACACGGGTCTTTTGTATAGTTCCCCCAAAATTATCTTAAAACGTTATCTTGTGGTGCTAACAATATATTTGATAAAAAAAAATGATGCAATTGGATTGTTATTGTCTGAAAATAATTGCCATTTGAGAGGATTTTGGTGAAAAAAAAAAAAAATTATTTTGGATACAAATTTTGAAGATGTTGATAGTTAAAAATCTATTCATATTAATCTTTACTCAAATATATTTGACTGCAGTTTAAAGTTTGTATATCTTTTTGATAGTGCATATCAGTTTCTTTGACATTGTAAATTTGTACTGTGATACTGTAAATAAAGCCAAATGTTTGGATCAGACCGTTTGTTTTGTTTTTAACTAATGCATAGTTTCGGTTTGGCTCTTAGTTTACAATTTCACTTCTGTTCGAAATCCCTCTGCATTTTGCTTTGGCTACAGACTGGTATAAATGACTGTACAATTTTATGCAATCGTTATCTTGGATCCTCATCCACTATCCAACACATGGTCATTCTTTCATAATTTACTCAAGTGAATTTTGGGACAGTTTAAGTGGTGAATGTATGCAACTATAAGATGGCTAAGTGCACAAGCAAAAGTCATTACTGGCTCTGAATGCAAACACCTAATTGTTGCTCCTCTGGTTGGATAACAGTGCATCCTCTTACGTAATGATTTTTCATAAACAGTACATCAACTGAAACCTTAGACTTCTGTAATTTGGTGCTGGACACTTGAAAGAATCTAGACAACAGTTGCAGCGTCGCCTGCACCTTCTTATACGTTTATACACCCCAAAGAGTGCAACAACTGGCATAAATAAGCTTTTTGCACATGGGGAGGGTTTGCACATGAATCCCTCCCTGTTAAATTCAGAATAGAATTTAAGATCTCATTGTAAGATGTTTTCCTAACAGAGCACTTCGTTCCCAAACTGCAGGTTTACTTGAGGTTCCCAGAGTTTCTAAAAGTAGAATGGGAGGCAGAGCCTTCAGTTATCAGGCCCCTCTCTTGTGGAATAAGCTGCCAGTAAATGTCCGGGAAGCAGACACCCTTTCCACTTTTAAGACTAGGCTTAAAACTTTCCTTTTTGATAAAGCTTATAGTTAGGGATGGTTCAGGTGATCCTGAAATCCCATAGTTAAGTTGCTATAGGCCTAGACTGCTGGGGGGCCTCATCTGTCACACCTTTCCTCACTTTTTCCCCAGTTCAATTTCTCGAATGATATTATGTATATGTGACGACATTGTGGTCATTAACTCATGTTTCCCTGTTCCAACATATCCTTTGAATGGTGTTACAGTGAATTGGCTCTATGAATTAATTGGATTATTTTATGAATAATGATTTCAATTAATTGAATTCCAATTGGCTTGAATTGGACTTTATTATCCAAGTGCCTTGAGATGACATTTGTTGTATTTGGCGCTCTATAAATAAAAATGAATTGAATTGAATGTCAACCATCTTGCACAATAGTATCTAAACTTGAGTGCAACCATCAGTAACACCTTTACATTTCGTTCTGCAAGATGTCATTTTATCTTCTGGCGTTGAGCGAATCACGACATCACATGTACTTTGTCTTGTTTTATTAGGAAAATGAAATCCAACAGTAGTCAGTGTTGTGCGCATTTATTGGAAAGCAGATCACCTTTAACAAAACAAGTTGCCAGTCAATTACTGCACACAAAGACTGGATGGAATGTTATCACAGGAATGAAAATGGAATACACAGACCTCAATGGAAACTCCAGCACACAGTATGATGAGTACATGAAAGGAGAAGGAATGCAAAATATTAACATATCCTATTCATCTATGTTACATAGATACCAATACCTGTAACAGGTATTAGTTTCACTGGTGTGAGGCCAGTGGAAAGAACACTGCACGACCTAGAGCTGCTTAGTAAAGCCAGCTGAAGGCGCAGCTTGTGTAGCTGACCAACTCTTCTGGTTTGAACCACAGGGATATTTCCTTGTTGGCACTCTCCACCGAGTCACTGCCATGGATGATGTTCCTGAAGAAAAAAAAAAAAAAAAAAAGTTAGGAGGATGAGAATCCCTTCCATTTCAGAGAGGGTCCAACTACACCTTCATTGAATTATGCAAACACCACTCACTTGCTGACGTCGATGCAGAAGTCTCCTCTAATGGTTCCAGGTTTGGACTCTGCTGGGTTTGTCTCACCCAACATCACCCTACCCGTCTTCACCGCACCCTTGCCTTCCCACACCTGGAACACAATAAGAATGATTAGGACTAAGTCTTTGTGCTCTGCCAACCCCTCGGTAGTCCTTAGAAATAAACTGTCCAAGAGCTAAAACATGGTTATGCTTAAATTAGACTAATGGTAGAAGAGCGGGTTTATACACCATGATTCGAGTACCCTTGATGCCTTAGTGGTACACACAAGATACACACTTGTCTGTGTGTGTTGTGTTCTTACCATGGCAACCACTGGGCCAGAGCTCATGTAGTTGACAAGGGAAGGAAAGAAGGGCCTTTCCTTCAGGTCACTGTAGTGCTGCATAAGGAGATCTTCAGAGGCCTGTAGAAGGTAAAAGATGTCAATTTCACACATTTGAAAACAAATCTAGTTTCTACCCTCTGCAAAATATCAGACAACATCAGTTTTCTATTGTCTCCAGTGCTAATGCAATTCAGCCTGCACTGTAATGTGCCATGTATTTATCTATTCAATTTAAAATAAATAAATAAATAAAATAAAAAAAAGTGTGTAACTGCAGTGTTTTGTACCACTATTCAAACCATACTTTGCCCCCATTCATTCCAATCCACATTACCTCCAACTGCTCCATTAACGTCACTGAGTAAAGGATTTGACATGAGGACATGATCCACTTAAAACTCCATAACGCTGAACAGAACATTATGCAATTCGACCTACAAGACCTTTTTAAATGACCTCCATCATAATGGACAAGTTGACACACATCATGGTCAAGAAACACGCATTCCATATGGAGATCAGATGTTAAGAAGATAAGACTTCGACCTAGCGCTAATCAGCTCACCAGAGCTTAACTTTCCCTCTGCACACTCAATGTCATGGATATAAGAATTTTAAAAATAGACAATAGATTTACCTTAACACCAGCCTGTATATAAGCTAAAAAAAAAAATGTTTTTTTTTTTTTTTTACTTACATGGTGCAGCTTCATGCCCACAAGTTTGAAGCCTTTAATCTCAAAACGTTTGATGATCTCTCCAATGATGCCCCGCTGCACACCATCGGGCTTAATGGCAATGAAGGTGCGCTCCTGCAGCTCAGCCATGATTCTGAAACAGAGCAGGTAAAGAACTCAAAACAGGGATCAAAAACAGCACTCTGTAGGAGGAAAAGAAACTTAAGACTCTCTCACATAGCTTTACTGCACTTGGAACACAAATCTGTGGGTCTGGCTGCTGAGGGTGCAGATCCCATACCACAAAAAAAAAAAAAAAAAAAAAAAAAAAAGAACTAAAACAAATGCTCAGATCGCTCACAGCCCAGGTCAGTGTGGATCTGTCCAACACCTCATCAGGACTGCAGTGAGTCACAGCCCTAGTTTTGGCCGGCTGTAGCTCGGGACCAATCGGAAGGTCGTGGTTTAACTCTAGCTTCCCCAGTCCACATGTCGAAGCACTGAACCCCACATTGCCTACCAATGCATCCATCAGTGTATGAATATAGCAGAAAGCACTGTGTAGCTCTATGGATTAAGACATGCTCTATGAGTGAATGTGGCATGTAGTGTTAATGCTAGACTATTAACACATTAAACATTAAAGCGCAATACAAGTGCAGTCCATTTACCACACAGTAAAAATACTTTATGTTCAATGTTATTACAGTGCACACATCTAACAATCACTGCTTATGAACGAGTGATGCTGAGGAAATTTACCTTAAAAAATTTCCTCCAACTGAATTAAATAAAATCTATTGCAACTTGTCTTTGTTGACAACAAACTACTATTCTACTTAAACTACCCATTTTATGACAATTATTTGCTTTAATTTCAAATAATGTTTCCTACTTGAATAACCATGTAAAATGTACATATTCTTTCCTTATTCAAATAAAACTGATGCAACCCCTGCTGGTCATAACCTACATTTAGACAAACGTTTAAAAAAGGAAGCATAAAAGCTGTCATTACAGTGTTTATATCATAAACCTACAGTAGGGCCAAAGATAGCCATTTGTAGATTCATAAAAGAAATTAAAAAATTTTTTTTAAAATCTAATTAGTCTGTATTCTAAACATTAAAAACATTATTCTACATATAAATTCGCTACAAAAAAGTATGAAAAAGAAGCTTGGTAGGCCATCCCTTTGCTCGCTAAAGTGGTTTAATGCTATATCTAAGCAACCAATAATTAGTGAGGAGACTCACTCAGTGGAGCGACCGCAAATTTGTTAAGAATTTCTTCTGGTGATGATTCGTCGTTTGCGCATTAAAGTACGCCTAATTTTTTTATTACGCGTTAACCAACAAGCAAGAGTGAGTTAACGATGCGTGAAATTTGCAGTTTTTGGAAGTTGCGGCTTTTAATTTAGGCTATAATCGTTTTGTGCTGACAGAGACAGAAAGACGTTTGGTTAATTGCAAGTAGACTTTCCTCTTCTGCTCTCTGGTAGTGACGTTTGATCTGCCAGCTGGAGCCTACTTGCAATCAATTTCTTATGATTCAATCGTTCCTTATTGCTTTCAACTACACCCACTTCATTCTCCAAAACTTCATTGTTACGATTCGTTATGAGGCCGGATCATATAATTGATTTTTAGTACAGAACGAGTGAAATACCAAACACTAAAGAGACGCCCGGACAGGCCTGGGCCTTGCACAAACAGCCACATGGTCTCCTCCGTTTCCGCTGCCTCGCTACGGCAGAACCGTCCTGAATCTGCCATTAATTAATCACATCGAAATCCCATTAACTCAGGTCTTCAACACTTCCAGCGATTACATTCTTATCCTAAAATTTGACTATGGTGAAACCGGCGGTACACCACACTCAGTGGAAATACACTTATCCATACATTTTTTTAAAGTTGACTGACAATCTCAGCCAAACTAAAAACAGCGGGGATTCATATTCAAACCTAAAAGACTCCAACGATGAATTATTTTAATATGAGACTATAATATATGCTCACGTTACCTTAACAGTGATGCTCCGTTTAAGAGTCTGGAAGTAGTTCCGCTGGTTGACGTGGGAGAAGACCTACGGAGGGTGCGCAGAAGGTTTTTATCCCGCTGGGCGGAGACTTAAAAACGGCAAGTCAGAGGGGCCAAAAGTTTGTACAACGATCCACTGGAGTAAGCTGTGCGTTCTCATGTTTCACAATTAACACACTTGAACTGTTCGAATTTTTTATTTGTTTAATTCAATTCAATTAATTTTTATTTATATAGCGCCAAATACAACAAATGTCATCTCAATGCACTTAGATAGTAAGTCCAATTCAAGCCAATTGGAATTCAATTAATTGTAATCATAATTATTCATAAAATAATCCAATTCGTTCATATAGAGCCAATTCAAAAACAATTTCCTAGCTAAGGAAACCAACAGATTGCACTGAAACTTTGTTTTCGGTCTCCCGTCCTGAGCGTGCCTGAGGCGACTGTGGAGAGAAACGACTCCCTAACTATAAGCTTTATCAAAAAGGAAAGTTTTAAGCCTGGTCTTAAAAGTGGAAAGGGTGTCTGCTTCCCGGACATTTACTGGCAGCTTATTCTACAAGAGAGAGGCCTGATAACTGAAGGCTCTGCCTCCCATTCTACTTTTAGAAACTCTGGGAACCTCAAGTAAACCTGCAGTTTGGGAACGAAGTGCTCTGTTAGGAAAATATCTTACAATGAGATCTTAAATTCTATTCTGAATTTAACAGGGAGCCAATGAAGAGAAGCTAAAACTGGAGAAATATGATCTCTTGGGGCGGTCGGTGGCGTAGTGGGTACAGCAGCCGCCCCATGTACAGAGGCTACAGTCCTCGCTGCAGCGGGCCCCAGTTCGAGTCACGCACCGGACGGCCCTTTGCTGCATGTCTTCCCCATCTCTCTGCCCCCTGCTTCCTGTCTCTATCTCCAACTGTCTATCCATTAAAGGCATAAAAAGCCCCCCGAAAAAAAAATTATAAGAAATATGATCTCTCCTGTTACGATGTATACTATATAGATAGTTGTAGCATATTTTGTAGCACTGTTCAAAATTTCATTTGAAACTTCCCATCCACTAGTGCACTACATTTCCGTCACTTTGTACAAAAAAGTAGTTCTATAAATAATATCGTCATAATATCATATATAATATCATCGTTATTATTGTTATTGTTACTGTTGAAATTCACATTTTACAGCAACATGAGAGAAACAAGACACCATGCAGTCATTTTTAAGACAAACGGAAAACACGGTGTGGATTTTTTTTTTTTCGGAATGCAACATCATTTCACACCTTGAAGGTTTTTAAACCTCCTCCCCCCTTTTCTTTTTTTGTATTAGAACTTTACTTCAAAAACATAAGCAGCATACAAATCACAAATAAGCATTTCACATACATATTGTATGTCAGGGGCGTACAATAATATATTTAATTTTCACAAATAATAAGTGTTTTGATTGCTTTATGGTTAGTAGAAAATTTTATGGAAACAATATAATGCCTGAGCTCATCGTGACAAAAGATGGTTTTCTTCGAGTAAATTTACATTTATGAATATGAAATTTTGCCATCAGTATGATGAGGTTAATAATAAATGTTTCGTTGAGTTTTTCTTTATTTTTGTTGAAGTCAAAGAGCCCAAACAGTACATTCCTCCAAAACAACTTAAAATCTTTTAAAACATTTTTAGCAATAAAGTTACAAATATCAATCCAAAGACTTTGGACAAAGAGGCAAAGAGACAAAATAAATGAGTAATTCTTTCAATATGTCCAGAACAGAAAGTGTATTTCACATCAATCTTTTTTGAATCTTTTAACAATATGATCATTGGAAGGATAGAATCTGTGAATTATTTTAAATGAAATTTCTCTCACTTTATTGGTAAACAGGTATTTGTTAGGTAAGAGCCAGTCTTCTTCCAGTCAGTGTGATCCATATATTTATTCCAATATGAGACCACGTATGGAATTGTAGTGACATCACTTTTTAACATGAGTTTAATTAATTTGTTGTTATTACCAGGTTGCCAGAGAAACAAGCTTTACCTACTGGGGTGTCTATCAAGGACAGCAGGGACAAATATTGGGTTTCCACTCTTGGTTGACATCTAAATAACATGAAAACACCAGATGGGATTGCTCCAAAAACTTTGGCAAAATCTATATTTGATACAAGGATATTATTTTCACATAAGAACTCAATATAAGAGTAGAGAAGACCATCCCTGTTGAATAATAATGATTGCAACAACCCATATACTAACTTGGTGACAGTGGCTGCTTAACTTCATAGACGTTGCGCTTCTGGAATTGTCTACAGCAGGTGTTCATGGTGCAAAAGAAGAAGTGACATTGTGCTGGGCTCGAACAGTGGAGGCTCTCAAAGGCATTTTGGTGTTAGCCCCGCCCCCCCGTCCTGTTTTCTTTGGTTTATGTTCCCTGTTTTTTAGGCTGGTTTAAGTCATATTTATCTGAAAGATTTCAGTTTGTTCTTGTAAATAAAGAATTGTCCTCACAAACCAGAGTAAGTCATGGAGTTCCCCAGGGTTCTGTGCTTGGACCGTTTATTTTTACTTTTAACATGCTTCCATTCAGTAACATTATTAGACAGCATGGCATATATTTCCATTGCTATGCTGATTATATTCAGCTGTACTCATATATAAAACCAGATGAACCCAATAGGTTGGTCCAAAATGCTGCAGCCAGAGTTCTGATGAGATCTAACAGGAGATCATATTTCTCCAGTTTTAGCTTCTGTTCATTGGCTCCCTGTTAAATTCAGAATAGAATTTAACATTCTTCTCCTCACATATAAAGCTCTTAAAGCTGCAGTCTGCAACTCTTTTTCAAGCATAATGCCTGGAACTGTCCGGGGATTCTGAAAGTAGTACATTAAATACCCCAATCCAAAAAAAAACGAGTTCTCTAGGTCCCCTATATGTCCCGCTAGGTCCCTCCGAAGCCAGCAGGTTTGTTTACAAAATTGCAGACCGGACCGGTAAAAGGTAACCAATCAGGTTACGAGCTGGGCTCTGCTGCCTGTCAATCACCGATTGTGCACGCGCGATACAAGGTAGGCTCGTCCCCACGCTTATTTATCTAGACTATTGAACTTCTTTACGGGCTAGTCTACTTACTGTGTCTTCCATGATCGCAAATGACAGGTGAGTTGATGAATGAGGAGTCGTGTACGCGCATCTGGCGTGCACATAGACGTGCACGAGTTCTCATGTGTTTTGATGGGGCGGGACAGGAAGTTGAATAACTTTTTATTTTTTGGTTAAAAAATAAGCATTTCTTGCATTTTGCGACTACGGAGGTCACCGTTTTCAACTTCAAGCATTCTGATAGAACATGTAAACTCTTAAAATGCCAAAAATTAGGACTTTACGTATGACAACAACAAATCCTGCCGACGGCTGCTTTAAAGCTGCCGTCGGCAGGTTTTCAAAATTCCGAGTCTAAAGTCGGAAAATTCGAACTGATACAACTTTCAGGTCCCATACAACTTTCAGGTCCCTCCCCCAATCTCTACCAAGCTCCAAACCGCCCCTCAAACCCCTCCCCCTCTGTGGACGAGGTTGTGCACGTGAGTTCACCCCAGTGTGCGCGCACACAAGCTGGGGGCAGACTCACGCTCAGCATGGAAGACGTGGTTGGTGACTGTTCTGTTCAGATAATAAAAGGTGGAATGGGAAGATTTGGGTTTTTCGGCTGCTGCGCCATTTTCGCTAAGAAGCCGATATCAATCTGGTCTCTGACCGGGAGAACTTTCGTGCGCGTGAATGGGGCGAGGGGGGCGGGCTCGATAGCAGCGTGTGCACAAGCTGTGATTGACAGGTAGCAATTCCTCCCCCCTAACGTGATTGGTTAAAAACAGCCGGTAGCGCTCGATTTTTGCAAGCACGATTACAGGCTTTAGAGGGAGCTATAGAATTCGGGATTTTTCCTAAACAGCCTATTTAATATTCTACTTCCAGAATCCCATGACAGTTCAAGCTAATATGACTAAAAAAAAGTTGCCGACGGCACCTTTAATGACCGAGTTCCATCACATCTTAAAGATCTCATTATAAGATATTTTCCTAACAGAGCACTTTGCTCCAAAACTGCAGGTTTACTTATGGTTCCCAGCGTTTCTAAAAGTAGAATGGGAGGCAGAGCCTTCAGTTATCAGGCTCCTCTTTTGTGGAATAAGCTGCCAGTAAATGTCCGGGAAACAGACTCCCTTTCCACTTTAAAGACGAGGCTAAAATCTTTCCTTTTTGATAAAGCTTATACAGTGCCTTGCGAAAGTATTCGGCCCCCTTGAACTTTTCAACATTTTGCCACATTTCAGGCTTCAAACATAAAGATATAAAATTAAAAAAATTTGTGAAGAATCAACAACAAGTGGGACACAATCGTGAAGTGGAATGAAATTAATTGGATGTGTCAAACGTTTTTAACAAATAAAAAACTGAAAAGTGGGGCATGCAATATTATTCGGCCCTCTTGCGTTAATACTTTGTAGCGCCGCCTTTTGCTGCAATTACAGCTGCAAGTCGCTTGGGGTATGTCTCTATCAGTTTTGTACATCGAGAGACTGAAATTCTAGTAAAACAGCTTGAGCTCAGTGAGATTGGATGGAGAGCGTTTGTGAACAGCAGTCTTCAGCTCTTTCCACAGATTCTCGATTGGATTCAGGTCTGGACTTTGACTTGGCCATTGCAACACCTGGATATGTTTATTTGTGAACCATTCCATTGTAGATTTGGCTTTATGTTTTGGATCATTGTCTTGTTGGAAGATAAATCTCCGTCCCAGTCTCAGGTCTCTTGCAGACTCCAACAGGTTTTCTTCCAGAATGGTCCCGTATTTGGCCCCATCCATCTTCCCATCAATTTTGACCATCTTCCCTGTCCCTGCTGAAGAAAAGCAGGCCCAAACCATGATGCTGCCACCACCATGTTTGACAGTGGGGATGGTGTGTTCAGGGTGATGAGCTGTGTTGCTTTTACGGCAAACATATCGTTTTGCTTTGTGGCCAAACAGTTCGATTTTGGTTTCATCTGACCAGAGCACCTTCTTCCATACTCCTTCCATTTCAATATGATTGCTTGCACAGTGCTCCTTGGGATGTTTAAAGCTTGGGAAATCTTTTTGTATCCAAATCCGGCTTCAAACTTCTCCACAACAGTATCTCGGACCTGCCTGGTGTGTTCCTTGGTCTTCATGATGCTCTCTGCGCTTTGAACAGAACCCTGAGACTATCACAGAGCAGGTGCATTTATACGAAGACTTGATTACACACAGGTGGATTCTATTCATCATCATCAGTCATTTGGGACAACATTGGATAATAAATGGATTCAGAGATTCTCACTGAACTTCTGGAGTGAGTTTGCTGCACTGAAAGTAAAGGGGCCGAATAATATTGCACGCCTCACTTTTCAGTTTTTTATTTGTTAAAAAAGTTTGAAACATCCAATCAATTTCATTCCACTTCACGATTGTGTCCCACTTGTTGTTGATTCTTCTTCTTCTTCAAAAAATTTTTTTTGTAATAGTTTGAAGCCTGAAATGTGGCAAAAGGTTGAAAAGTTCAAGGGGGCCGAATACTTTCGCAAGGCACTGTAGTTAGGGATGGCTCAGTTGATCCTGAAACATCCCATATTTAAGCTGCTATAGGCTTAGACTGCTGGGGGTTCTCATCTGTCACACCTTTCCTCACTTTGCTCTCTTTTTCCCCCGTTTAATTTCTCGAATGATACCTTGTAGTGTTTTTTTCCCCTCTTTTCTGCCTTCTCAAACCCCAGCTGGTCGAGGCGGATGGCCACCCTTCCTGAGTCTGGTTCTGCCAGAGGTTTCTTCCTGTTAAAAGGGAGTCGTTCCTTTCCACAGTCGCCTCAGGCACGCTTAGGACGGGAGATTGGACTGAAGACAAGTTTCGGTGCAATCTGTTGGTTTCCTTAGCAAGGAAATTGTTTTTGAATTGGCTCTATATGAATGAATTGGATTATTTTGAACTTAATTTTTATTACAATGAATTGAACTCTAATTGGCTTAAATTGGACTATATTATCTAAGTGCCTTGAGATGAAATTTGCTGTAATTTGGCGCTATATAAATTAACTGAATTGTTTGGGTTATTTATTGTGTACTGCAAATTGTGGATGGAATCAAATTTTTCTATAGATCTAAATAGGTTATACATCAGTGGCACTTTTTTTCTTTGCTTTTGTGGCATTTTATCTATTTTATTCACTTACTTATTGTATTTTTATTATTTATTCATTTTCAGTTATATGTTTATTTAATTTCTATGTTTTCATTTTATTATTATTATTATTTTCCGGTGTATGCATGTGTATGTGTGTATTCGGGTAGGGAGTAATGAAAGTATCAGGGTAAGAGGGTGCCAGAGGTGGCGACAAGACACACTAGCAGATTCAGCAGACAAACTCACCTAAACAGTCCTACAATCACTAAAATGCCAGCAAAAACAAAGCCAAACAGGCCAACTCACCTAAAATGGCCGCTCGGTTTCAAAAGGCTCACATGTGCCACACCCTCCACCTAAATATCCTGAATTTCTTCTTTACTTCTTCCAAGAGTCTGTTTACCCTAAGTAAGTAAGTAAGTAAGTATGCCCTTTATTATCCCACAGTGGGGAAATTCATGCATCGCAGCAGCAACATACACACATACATACAGCTTGTGCAAAAGTAGACATACATACAGACACAGGATCAGGAAGTTAAAACTATATAAGGGAGATAATAAAATAGGGATGTTATATAAAAATAGAGATATTCCTGTCTAAATAAATGCATTAGTAAAAGGGCTTAAAAACTTTAAAAATTTTAAAAACCCAGAGGTAGTGCAGTGTTAGCAGCATCATACAAATAAGAAAAAGACTAAAATAGTAATAAATAAATTAAATTAAGAATTAAATTAAGAAGAGGGGGTCACAGTAACAGCTTAGCATTGTCATCATCATCATCATCATCATCATCATCATCATCACCATCATAGCTACCGCAGGGACTTGTTGTTGTTGTTGTACAGTCTAACTGCAGAGGGAAGAAAGGACCTGCGGTACCTCTCTGTCTTACAGTTAGGGTGGAGGAGTCTGCTGCTCAGTGGGCTCAGCAGGGCTGCCACTGTTCCATGCAGGGGGTGGTTGATGTTACCCAGGATTAATGACAGTTTTGTCATAATCCTCCTGTCTCCCACCACGTCCACAGGGTCAAGGCTGCAGCCCAGAACAGAGCCAGCTTTCTTTACCAGTTTGTTGAGTTTCTTTCCCTCAGCTGCTGTTATGCTGCTGCCCCAGCACACCACACCATACATAACAACAGAGGAGACCACAGAGTCGTAGAAGGTCTTCAGTAGGGTTTGTTGGACCCCAAAAGACCTCAGTCTCCGTAGCAGATGGAGTCTACTTTGACCATTTTTGTAGAGAGCCTGTGTGTTATCAGTCCAGTCCAGTTTTTTGTTGAGGTGAAATCCTAGATACTTATACGTGTCCACAATGTCAATGTCAGTCCCCTGGATGTTCACTGGTAAGAGAGGGGGGTGGACTTTGCGCCGGCGGAAGTCCACAACAAGTTCTTTGTTTTTTCCAGCATTAATCTGGAGGTGGTTCTGGTGACACCATGTCACAAAGTTCTTGTTCAGTTCTCTGTATTCCCTCTCATCCCCGTTGTTGTTAATGTGACCCACAATGGCTGAGTCATCTGAGAATTTTTGTAAGTGACAGTGTGGTGTGCAGTGTGTGAAATCAGCAGTGTAAATGGTGAAGAGAAGAGGAGCCAGCACAGTCCCCTGCGGCGCCCCCGTGCCACAGACCACAGTGTCAGACACACAACCACTTGTCCTCACATACTGTGGCCTGTTGCTCAGGAAGTCCAGGAGCCATGCTGACAGGTGGTGGTGCACTCCCGCGTGGTCCAGCTTGTCCCTCAGGAGATCTGGTTTGATGGTGTTAAAAGCACTGGAGAAGTCATAGAACATGACTCTCACAGTGTTACCAGGCCCCTCTAGGTGAGACAGGGCCCTCTGTGTGAGGAAGATAACAGCATCCTCAACCCCGATGCCAGGCTGGTAGGCAAACTGCAGTGGGTCTGCAGATGAGCTCACCAGGGGGCACAGGTGGTAGAGGACCAGCCTCTCCAGGGTCTTTCCCAGGTGGGCTGTCAGAGCCACCGGTCTGTAGTGGTTGAAGTCACTGGGCCGAGATGTTTTGGGCACTGGTACCACACAAGATGTTTTCCATAGCTGCAGTACCTTCTGTTGCCTCAGGCTCATGTTGAACAGACACTCCACAATCCCACTCAGTTGTTTTGCGAAGGATTTGAGGAGCCTGGAGCTGATGCCATCAGGACCAGTCGCCTTCTTGTCTTTGAGCTTAGCCCGTTCTTTCTCCACCTGGGATGTGGAGAGCACCATACTGGACGTACTGGAGGGGCTGGACGTGGCAGCTGATGTTTCAGGTGGGGGGAGTTGTGGCTGTGACAGGGCTGGCTGGACTGAGTGAGCGGGGGGAGGGGTGGCCGGTTGGTCGAATCTATTAAAGAACCTATTTAGGTCATTTACCCACTCCTGGTCTCTAGTCAGCTCGGGCCTGGAGTTGTTGTGGCCTGAGATGGTTTTCAGGCTCTTCCAGACCCCCTTGACATCACACTGCTGCAGTTGTTTCACCATCTTCCTCCTATAGCTGCTTTTCCCCTCTCTAATTTTCCTTTTCAGTTCTCTCTGCACAGTCTTCATCTGCTCCCTATCGCCTGACTTAAAAGCCCTCCTTTTGTCCCTGAGGAGGGACTTTATGTCAGGAGTTATCCACGGTTTGTTATTTGAAAACAGTCTTACTGTCTTTGTGGGTATAGTTGAATCAACACAAAAGTTGATATAGTCTGTAACACAGCTAGTGAGACTATCAATGTCCTCCCCATGGTCCTCACAGAACACATCCCATATTGTGGTGTCAAAACAAGCCCTAAGAGCCTCCATTGCCTCTTCAGACCAGACCTTCCTTGTGTGGTAAGTTACTGTTTGCTTGTGCACCATGGGCTTATAGACAGGGATAAGGTGCACCAGGTCATGGTCGGATCTCCCCAGGGGAGGGAGGGGGGATGATATATATGCCTCCTTAATGTTGGCAAAAAATAAGTCTAATGTTCTGTTACCTCTAGTATGACAGGTGACATATTGACTAAATGTTGACAGAGTGTTGTTGGGGGGGAATGGTTAAAATCGCCAGTGATCAGAAGGAGGGCTTGAGGGTGCTGTGTTTGTAGTCTGCTCACAGTTGAGTGAAGAGCCTCCCGGGCCAAGTCTGCGTTAGCAGACGGGGGGATGTACACAGCTATCGCGATGACATGCGAGAGTTCCCGAGGTAAATAGTATGGTCTAGTGCTAATGGCCAATAGCTCAATGTCCACACTACACAGTTTTTCTTTGATGGTAATATGTTCCGGATTACACCATTTCTCATTTACAAACACAGCCAGTCCCCCGCCCTTTCGCTTACCACTGTCCTTTGTTCTGTCCGCCCTGATCAGCTGGAACCCGTCCACAGCAGCTTTAGAGTCCGGTGTTAGCTCCGTCAGCCAAGTTTCTGTAAACAGCATCATGCTACATTGCCGGTATTCCATCTGATGCCTTGTCAGCGCCGTGAGTTCATCCATCTTGTTGGAGAGGGATCTCACGTTCCCGGTGATAATGGCAGGAACGGTAGGCTTGAATCTTTTCTTCTTACTCCGGCACATCACTCCAGAGCGGCAGCCCCTTCTCCTTCTTTTCAGCCCAGGGGGGACATCAGGCCTGTAGCCGGTTAGCGTCCCAGCACTGCGTAGGGCTAACAGCTGTTCCCGAGTGTAAACAATCGCGTGCCCACTGCTTGTAGAGTCAGCAAGCCAGGCGGGTGTAAAAGCCAGAAAAACAGAGCGAGCACCACGGTCTCGGCGTGCATAGTTTCTCCGGGAGAAAAACAGTTCTAGTAGAGGGGTTAGTCCAAGGAGTAGTCCACACAGAGACTCGAAGAAAGCACACAAAAACACTAAGTTACACAAACACACTCAGAGCTGCTGCAACAGGCTGCCACCGGTCCGGCGCCAAGTGCTCCCCCTGCTGGGCCCCCAGCTACTATTGCTTCTTCTAATCCAAATCCACTGACTGGACTTTACTGCCTCATCTGACACTTCCTTCACTATTTTCGTCAGAACTCTGTCCACTTACACTAAGCTCCCTCAACAATGAAACAACGGGGTGGTCCGTGGCGTAGTGGGTTGAGCAGGCGCCCCATGTACAAGAGGCTATAATCCTCGCTGCAGCTGGCCCCGGTTCGAGTCCCGCATCGGATGGCCCTGTGCTGCATGTTGTTCCCCCTCTCTCTGCCCCCTGTTTCCTGTCTCTCTGAACTTTCCTATCCATTAAAGGCATAAAAGCCAAAAAAATTTTTTAAAAAACAAACAGACTTTGCAACAAATCCTCTACTTCCACTGGACATATCCTAACTTTCCATTTTTGCCGCTCTGCTTCTGCCCCCAACTCCACATACCTAAGCTTTTTCCTTTCATATGGTTCTGCTACTAATTCCTCCCAAGGAACAGTCAGCTCTATGAAATAGACTCTCATTCTACTCCTAGACCACAAGACTATATCAGGCCTTAGATTTGTAGAGGCTATTTCTTGGGGAACAACAAGCTGATTTCCTAAATCTACCTGCATCTCCCAATCACAAGCATCCTCCAAGCTGCCTTTCCTCCTCATCGTCTTATTAACTTTCTCCCCCTCTTGAACAAACTGAATTGCCCTCTCTTCAGCTTAGACCCCTCTAAGTTTACCTGTCTTTGTTTATCTTTGTTTATCTTTGTTTAGCCAAGCTTCTTAATACTTGGTCATGTCGCCTTGTGAGAGACTAACCTTACAACCTGACAAAATATGCCTTAAAGTTGCAGTACCTGAACATAATGAACATAACGGGTCTCCATTTACCCAGAGTTTTAGGTTCTGGGGAGTTGGCAATACATCATATATTACCCCTATCAAAAATCTAATACTCCTTTCCTCCATACTCAAAAGCTCTTTCCAACTAAGCTTTTTCTTCTCTACACCTTCCCAATTCAACCACTTCCCTGCTTAGCCTGAGCCACTGCCTTTGTGCCCCTTAACATTTCCTCCTGTCTACGAACCTGCTCAACAACTAGCTTTCTCTTCTCCTTGGGACCTACTCTACTTCACACCGGTTTGCCTGGGCCAAGCCCCAAGCCTCCCCGGCCTATTTGCACATTAACCACAATCTCTGCATGTCTAAGAGTTGCTTCTGCCTCCTGAGCTGCCATTCTTTGATTACACTTCCTTCCCTTGGTTGGGTTTGGAACCACCTTACTAACTACCACATCTTTACTCCCAGTTAACATGAGCTCTGTCCTAACTTTAGTACATTTAAACTCCTCTACTAGACTAGATACTGGGAGCTGGAGTATGCCTTTCCCATACAGTGCCACAGTACTTAAGCATCTAGGAACACCTAGCCACTTCCTAATATAAAAACTAACTAATCTTTCAATTTTTCTGCAACAGATAATGGAATCTCATACACAGACAGTGGCCACATCAACCTAGGAAATAATCCAAACTGCAGACACCACAGCTTCAACTTTCCTGGAAGCCCTGATTTATCTATTCTATCCAGTCCCTCAGCAACATCTTTCCGAAACTGCACTGCCCGCTCTCCATCATTCATGTCTGCCTGGTACCACCTGCCTGAACTCTTTACTGCTTTTTCCCTAATTATTGGAATGTTTTCTTCATCTATTACAAACTTTCTATCACTTAATTTCCCTCTACTTATTGAGATACTTCTAGACTTAGTAGGTTTGATTTTCATACCAGCCCACTTTAGATTTTTATTAAGTCTCTCAAGTATTCTCTTCATACATGGCACTGTTGTAGTCACCAACCTCATATCATCCATGTAGGCCCTAACTGGTGTAAAGCACATGCCATCCTGACGTCTCTCTCCACCTACAACCCACTTGGAAGCTCTAATAATTATCTCCATTGCCATTGTAAATGCTAATGGTGAAATCGTACACCCTGCCATAATGCCTATTTCCAGCCTCTGCCAACCTGTTGTGAAACCTGTTGTACTTAGGCACAGTCTAATATCCTGAAAATATGCTCTTACTAAGTTAACAACTACTACAGGCACTCTAAAATAATATAACGCTTTCCAAATAAGGCTATGTGGCACTGAACCAAATACATTTCCTAGATCCAGAAATATAACATGCAAGTGTTTTTTCTCAATCTTGACTGTCTGAATCTGATGCCAAATCATGCTAGTGTGCTCTAAACACCCTGCAAAACCTGGTATTCCTGTCTTCTGCACAGTAGTATCTATTATGCTATTCTTTTCTAAATAACTAGCTAATCTCTGTGCAACTACACAAAAGAAAATCTTCCCCTCTACATTTAGGAGAGAGATCATCCGGACCCATTCGCCTCAGTATCAGCTGCATCCCTCCTTAGAACCTCCTCCTCCACCTCTGTAGCTGTGTTATTGATATCCTTCGGACTGTGGTCTACCTGCCGCTGGACTTCATCCGACTTACTCGATTGACTTCTTAAAAAGTACTGATCGATGCGGCCACACTACCCTTCTTTTACCACACATCTCTTTCTTCCCTGATGCATTTTAAGGCCTCGAACTGACGTTACTTTCTGCCAGCCACAAGGACAAACCTGGAGCTTATTTACTTGATTGACTTCTTAAAAAGGGTTTATTATAAAAATAAGGAAACCAAAATCCAAGGCGAGTCATAAATTTAAGACAGGAGGTGCAACTCAAACCAACAAAGAATTAAAACAAAATAAATCTTTCTTAATATTTGAAGGACTTGTCTTACTGCTGAAAGTAAAACAACCTGCACCACTTCTAAGGCCAAGGGCAGTAAAAGTTGGTTTTGTGATGGACTATTTACCAATCTAGATTGTGCGCCGCCTCTTGCCTCATGCAGCTGGGAAAGCCCCCCACAACCTTGAATTGTAGTTATAGAAGATGGATGGATGGTTTACGAACTGGATCTCATGTTTCCTTTAAATTCACAGTATTGTTACTGCCAATTCCGAATGAGTTTATTTATAATAATAAATTTTATTTATAACGCACTTTACATTTATAACAAAATCTCAAAGTGCTACAGTGGGATAAAAGACAAATATTAAGATCAAAAGCAGGTGTGATGATTTGTGAGCATGGAGGACCCAAAAGGCAGGAGATCAGGTAGTTGTTCACAAACAAAGGTTTATTTTTTAATCCGAAAACTCAAAGAGCCGCTGGGAAAGCGGTGTAGGAGGGTCCAGTGGTTTTCCTCTCAGGATAATAATAATCACGAAACGCGGGGCTCAGGTCAGTGCAGGCGGTGAAGGCTTCAGGCACGGGTTGGAGACTGAATCATCTGACGGGGCTTGTTGAGGTGAACCAGGCTTTTCTGGAGTGGTGAGGTGATTACTGGATATGATTCAGGTGTGATCCATTGTGCTCCTGGGAAGTAGGTCAGCCCCGCCCCCTGAACCAGCACCTGCCCTGCTGGTAGACAGAAAACAACCCCAAAACATGCAGAGCAACATATAATATGGAAATGGAAACGAAACAGAAAACCCCAGTCCATAACAGTACCCCCCCGCTAAGGGACGCCACCTGGCGTCCTACCAGGCTTGTCAGGGAATCTATGGTAAAAGTCAGTCAACAGGGTGGGATCCAGAATCAGGGAGCGTGAAATCCAAGAGCGTTCCTCAGGGCCGTATCCCTCCCAATCCACCAGAAACTGGTGACCGCGGCCTCGTCTGCGAACATCCAAGACGCGGTTGACTGTGAACGCCGGGTGGCGCAGGTAGTTTCAGTCGGACAGCGCTAGGATCGATGATGCGGTCGACGATATAGGGGCCGATGTATCTGGGGGCCATTTTTCGGGACTCGGTCTGGAGAGGAAGGTCTCGGGAGCAGAGCCAGACCTGCTGACCCACCTTGTACTCTGGAGCAGTGATGCGGTGTTTGTCAGCGATCCGCTGATTTCGGGCAGTTGTCCGGATTAGAGTGGCTCGGGCCTCCCTCCAGACACGACAAGCACGGCGGTAGTGGGCCTGGACCGAAGGGACAGCGACCTCTGTTTCTTGACTGGGGAATAGGGGGGGTTGAAAACCATTAGAGACCATGAAAGGAGACATACCCGTAGCAGAGCTGACCAGGGAGTTGTGGGAGTATTCCACCCATGGTAAGTACGTGGACCAGGAGGCTGGGAGACGTGCTGCCACGCACCGCAGTGATGATTCCAGACTCTGGTTTGCCCGCTCCGTCTGACCATTTGATTGGGGATGATAGCTGGATGTTAGGCTAGTAGTCACCCCCAGAGCTTGGCAGAAACCCCTCTACACCCGAGAAGTGAACTGCGGGCCTCTGTCTGAGACAATGTCCTGGGGAATGCCGTGTAGACGGAAAACATGCTGGACCAGGAGATCAGAGGTTTCCAATGCTGAGGGGTGCTTGAAAAGTGGAACAAAATGGACAGATTTTGAGAAACGGTCAACTATGGTTAGAATAGTGGTATTACCTTCAGAGGGGGGGAGACCGGTGACAAAATCCACAGCTATGTGTGACCAGGGGCGATGTGGGATGGGTAAGGGTTGGAGGAGGCCCGCTGGAGCACGGTGAGAGGACTTGTTTCTGGCGCAGACGGAACAGGCTGTGACGAACTCCCTTGTGTCTGTGGTCATGGTCGGCCACCAGAAACGCTGCTGGAGCAGGAAAAGGGTGCGGTGAATTCCGGGGTGACAGGCTACCTTGGATGCATGCCCCCTCTGGAGCACAGGGCTTCTCATAGCCTGGGGAACATATAGTCGTCCAGGAGGACATTCATCAGGTACCATTCCTTCATGTTGAGCCTCTTGGACTCTTTGTTCGATTTCCCACCTGGCTGCCCCGATCACAATGGATGGTGGTAGGATCGTTTCCTCCAAAACTCCCTCCTCCTCTGGTGTGAACTGCCTAGACAGGGCATCGGGCTTAGTGTTTCTCGAGCCTGGGCGATAGGAGAGGGTGAAATCAAACCTTCCTAAGAAGAGGGCCCATCTGGCTTGGCTTGAGTTCAGTCGGCGAGCAGAACGGAGATAAGCCAGATTTTTATGGTCAGTCCAGACTATGAACGGTGGGGCCGCCCCCTCCAACCAGTGCCGCCACTCCTGAAGGGCCAAGACCACCGCAAGCAATTCTCGGTTTCCCACATCATAGTTTCTTTCTGCTGGAGTCAGGCGTCTGGAGAAAAAAGCACATGGGTGAAGTTTGTGGTCTGCAGGTGAGCGCTGGGAGAGGACACCCCCGACCCCAGAATCTGAGGCATTAACTTCCACGATGAACTGAAGGCCCGGATCAGGATGGATTAACACTGGGGCTGCGGTAAACTTTGTTTTTAGCTTCTCAAAAGCTGCTTGTGCATCTGGTGACCATTCAAATCTTTGTTTTGCTGATGTTAACTGGGTGAGAGGAGCAGCAAGGCGACTATAATTGCAAATAAATCGTCTATAAAAATTAGCAAAACCCAGAAACCTTTGTAGCTGTTTACGAGTGGCTGGGGAAGGCCACTGTTCTACTGCTCTGATTTTTTCAGGGTCGGGTTTGAGCTGCCCCTTCTCGACTATGTGGCCCAAGAAACTGATGGAGGTGGTGTGAAAGTCACACTTTTCTGCCTTCACATATAATTTGTTCTCGAGTAATCTTTTTAACACCTGTTTTACATGGTCTACATGCTCTGCAAAACTGTGATAGAAAATCAGGATATCATCAAGGTACACGAAAACAAACCTGTTTAGCATGTCCCGGAGCACGTCATTAAAGGAAAACTCCGGGGCATTTGAAGCGCAATCCCATTGCTAGAGGTTGTCAAATACTGATAGTAGGACACAGACAGGTGCAAATCGGCGCTCCCTGTGTGGAGATAGCGCTGTTTGCGCAGCCTGTCATGCGAGGCTAATACGTAGTGGCTAGGGGCAAGTGCTAACCCTTCCACGTAAAAACAACAACTTGCACACTGCAGAAATGTCACACCACTTTATAAACCATCCGACAATAAAGTCACAAGCCTTACCATCAAAACCATATGCATGGTTCTCACATTACTGGCATGGGGACGTTACAAAACAACTTTATAAACAGCATGTAACTCACCGGTTATTTGTACGCTCGCGCATGTGAAAGCCCAAAAGAGTCGATGGATGATAATCACATATACAAAACAATTAATCTTCTCTAGAAAAACTGCGTTCAAGTATTTAAAACATTACAACAATATTACTGGGCATGTATTGTTGTAATGTTTTAAATACTTGAACGCAGTTTTTCTAGAGAAGATTAATTGTTTTGTATATGGGATTATCGTCCATCGACTCTTTTGGGCTTTTCTCATGCGCGAGCGTACAAATAACCAGTGAGTTACATGCTGTTTATAAAGTTGTTTTGTAACGTCCCCATGCCAGTAATGTGAGAACCATGCATATGGTTTTGATGGTAAGGCTTGTGACTTTATTGTCGGATGGTTTATAAAGTGGTGTGACGTTTCTGCAGTGTGCAAGTTGTTGTTTTACGTGGAAGGGTTAGCACTTGCCCCTAGCCACTACGTATTAGCCTCGCATGACAGGCTGCGCAAACAGCGCTATCTCCACACAGGGAGCGCCGATTTGCACCTGTCTGTGTCCTACTATCAGTATTTGACAACCTCTAGCAATGGGATTGCGCTTCAAATGCCCCGAGTTTTCCTTTAATTAAAGCCTGGAAAACAGCAGGAGCATTAGTTAAACCAAAAGGCATGACCAGGTATTCAAAGTGTCCCAAGTGTGTGTTAAATGCTGTTTTCCATTCATCCCCCTCTTTAACTCTGACAAGATGGTAAGCATTTCTCAAGTCCAATTTTGTGAAAATGACTGAGTCGTGAAGTGGTGTGAAGGCCGAATCCAGCAGTGGAAGAGGGTATTTGTTTTTTACGGTGACAGTGTTAAGTCCAGTGTAATCGATGCAAGGCCGCAGAGTTTTGTCTTTCATTTCCACAAAAAAGAAACCAGCTCCAACCGGGGAAGAGGAGGGGCGTATAAGACCTGCCGCTAATGAGTTATTGATATATTTTTCCATGGTTTCCTTTTCGGGTCTGGAGATGTTGTATAGTCGTTGTGTGGGAAGAGATGAACCAGGGAGCAGATCAATGGTGCAGTCGTACAGTCGGTGTGGTGGAAGGGTGAGAGCTAGATCTTTACTGAACACCTGCTTCAGTTCATGATATTCATGGGGAACAGTGGTCAAGTCTATGTCTTCTGGAGGTGGGGGTAAATCTGTAGAAGGTGGGGATGGCCGAAAAAAGGCAGTGTTGGTGACAGTGATCACTCCAATTTCTAATCGAGGCCGTCACCCAGTCTATGTGTGGGTTGTGGGTTTGTAGCCAGGGCAGTCCAAGAACGATGGGGGTTAAAGGGGAGGATATGACAAATAGTTCTGCCTGCTCATGATGGTTGCCTGATAGAGAGAGTTTAATTGGCTGAGTCTTGTGTGTGACGCTGTCAATGGGTTGACCGTCAATAGCTAGTACTCTTTTTGGTTGTTCTAACTGAAAAACTGGGAGATTATGTTCCCGTACTAGGTCAATGTCAATGAAATTATCGTCTGCTCCAGAGTCAATTAAAATATCAACAGGTAATGAATGTTGGTTCCAGTGTATCGTACCTGTTAATCTGATGCGCTTAATGGAGGAAGGCGTGGAGGTTCGGCTCACCAACGTCCTCCTTCCTGCTGATGAGCCTGTCCTTTTGGCGCTTCAGGACACTGTGCTCGGTAATGCCCCTTCTGGCCACAGTAGATACAGAGTCGATTTACAAGGCGACGTTGTCTTTCCTCTGGAGACAATTTAGCACGGCCCAACTGCATGGGTTCCCCCATCATAGGAGCAGGAGGGTTGATGTCTGTGGGGCTGCTAGAGGGCGGGGAAAAGGTGGATGGAAACAGGGCAACTTGGCTGGCTGGAGAAACGGTAAAAGGCCGAGGCCTCTGTCCTTGAGATTTTTCCCTCCGTCTCTCTCTCATTCTGTTGTCCAATTTTATTGTTAAGTCTATTAAAGCCTCTAAACTATCAGGCTCATCCCTGGTGGTCAGCTCGTCCTTTAATTCCTCCGATATCCCCTGGCGGAAAATCCCCTGCAGTGCGGTGTCATTCCATCCACTTTCGGCAGCTGAAATGCGAAACTCCAGTGCGTATTGAGAAACTGACTGGGTACCCTGTCTCAAACTGAGCATTTGGCTGACTGCTTCCTTCCCTTTAACGGGATGGTCAAAAATTTTCTTCATTTTTTGGGTGAATTCGTCATACTTTTGGGTGAGTCCTGGGGAGTGAGTGGAGATGGCTAGAGCCCAGGCTGAGGCTTGGTCGGACAGGAGGCTCATGATAAATGATATTTTCGCTTGATCTGTAGCATAAGTACTTGGTTGCTGGTGAAAAACTAATGAACACTGGTGCAGAAACTGTGAACAGGTACCCAAGTTACCTGAATACCTGGCTGGTGTGGGGATGTAAGGTTCCCGGGGCGCAAGCATTGGTGCCACGGCAGGCTGCGGGGCTGGGGCAGAGGCAGGTGGAGGAGGAGGAGCGTGAGAGAGAGCAGCGACTTGATTTGCGATGGCGTCGATCCTTCCTCCTAGATTTGTGATGCCCGTGGCTAGTTGCTGCAGGTTGTCAATAACTTGCCGGAGAGTGGATTCATGTTGGTTCACCAGATGACTCTGAGAAGCGAGTGCTCGCTTGAGGTTGTCCGTCTCCGCTGGGTCCATGTTGGTCAGATGATTCTGTGATGGTTTGTGAGCGTGGAGGACCCAAAAGGAAGGAGATCAGGTAGTTGTTCACAAACAAAGGTTTATTTTGTAATCCGAAAACTCAAAGAGCCGCTGGGGAAGCGGTGTAGGAGGGTCCAGTGGTTTTCCTCTCAGGATAATAATAATCACGAAATGCGGGGCTCAGGTCAGTGCAGGCGGTGAAGGCTTCAGGCACGGGTTGGAGACTGAATCATCTGACGGGGCTTGTTGAGGTGAACCAGGCTTTTCTGGAGTGGTGAGATGATTACTGGATATGATTCAGGTGTGATCCATTGTGCACCGCTGGGAAGTAGGTCAGCCCCGCCCCCTGAACCAGCACCTGCCCTGCAGGTAGACAGAAAACAACCCCAAAACATGCACAGCAACATATAATATGGAAACGGAAACAAAACAGAAAACCCCAGTCCATAACAGCAGGGACAGTAAAATGCAAATAAAATACACAAATAAAAGTAGTGAGTCCTTTAAATGCAAAAACGAAATAAAAACAGGACAGAGCATTTAAAGGGAGATCATTAAAAACATTAGGTAAAAAGAAAGGTTTTCAGGCCTGTTTTAAAGTGTTCCACAGTCTGTGGAGCCCTCAGATGTGGAGGCAGAGCGTTCCACAGCCGAGGGGCAGCGCGGGAAAGGCCCGGTCTCCCATGGTGCAGCAGAGAGTTCTGGGAGTGTGAAGAAGGTTGGTGTTGGAGGAACGGAGAGAGCGTGAAGGACAGTGAAGGGTGAGAAGGTCTTTTAAGTAAGATGGCGCATTACCATGTAGGCAGTGGAAGGTGAGCAGAGAGATTTTGTAAGTGATCCGGGCAGAGATGGGAAGCCAGTGAAGAGATTGGAGAACAGAGGTGATATGTTCATGTTTACGTACTCTCATCAGGATCCTGGCAGCACAGTTCTGAACATTTTGTAATCTCTGTATGTCCTTGCCAGGAATCCTGACGAGAAGTGCGTTGCAACAGTCAAGTCTGGAGGAGACAAAGGCATGGACGAGCCTCTCTGGATCAGAATGAGAGAGTAAGGGCCGGAGTTTTGCAATATTTCGCAGGTGGAAGAATGAAATTTTGCAGATATGCTTAATATGGCTTTCAAAGGTGAGCTGTGGATCAAAAATAACACCAAGATTGGTGACCATACTGGAAAGAGAAATGTTCTGGCCAGAGAAGGTAATGTTGATGTAACGGAGTGGTAAGGACCGGAAAAGTTTTAAACTTTAGCTTTCAACGTTCTTCTTGCTTCGAACCAGACAACGCCACCCTGGGATAAGATTGGGAACTACAGCCCAGGGACTGTACAAGAACCCCTTATTTGACCCCCACACAAGTTCTACTGCATTAAACAGGAAACGTGGATTCCGTAACAAAATGACTTTTTATTAACAATATGCACATATAAATATTAAAATAGACACTTTAAAATGTTTCCCAACCACTGCACACACAAATCTGTAGACAGGTAAGGGTCCTCGACACAGGGCAGGTGCACCCGGGAGGGGGGGGAGTTATACTAAGCCCCCTGTACAGGCCTTGGGTAAGTACACACAAACACGCGTGCTCATGCCCACACTAAGTGAAGGTGAATTATGGCACTCACTGCTGGAACACTCACACGAAGGTAACACTGCAATTCACTGCACACCACGTGACCGGACCCACCACCAGGAGCTAAGAGGACCTCCCTCCGGGATTACCTGCACCTGTTAACAAAAGAACAAGGGTAAATGAAAGAAATAAAAGGCCTGCCACTTGACCAACAAATAAAGACAAACAAAATCAATAAAGAGACAATTGCGGGATCAACACAAAATACTTGCAACCACCACTGGCCATGCGAAGTTGCTATAGGCAAAAGCCACAAGCCAGGGACACTGGTGTGTGAGGTCTACACACCCACAGGGAAGTTACAAACAAAAGGAAAATAAGACAAATTAAAATACTCAACTCAATCAAAAGAAAATATCAAAACAAGGAAAGAACATCCCACAAAGAAATATACAAAATAAACAAATGACTCATGCTCTCACCATTATATGCCAGGACACTCACTTGCACAGACTAATAGTTAGCATTCATACACACACATTCACACATTGAACTCGGCCACAGTCGAACACCACCAGCGCAGGTTGAGGCTAGAACTAGCCCCACAATGGGCCGCAACAGCCTCAGAGTGATAACGGGTGACCGGCACTGCGTCACGTGAAGTCGAAGCAATTGCCCGGGTGGGACAAAACAGCAACAATCCCGAGAGAACTTGGAATCAGCAGCTACACCCAGGCGCCTACAAATACAGAGCATAATGTGATGTAACTGGGCCATTGTACTAGTTCTAACGGCGTGATGGAAAGTTGAAATGTTATACTCACATTCCCAAAGCAGCAGGAGGAGAGGAGGGAGACAATACAGGCCGACGAGCAGAGGGAAATTCATAAACCCCAGCTACAAAAATAAAACCTCGTTTAGAACCGAGTCAACAGTCAAACACCTAACAGGTGGTTAGCGTCACGAGGGTGGCCTACCTGAGCCAGAAGGAGAGAGGCTCGGAACCCCGGCAGCTGATAGGGCAGCCGACAAACAAATGATGGCACCGAGCCAGTAGCTACACCTGTACGAGGCGGGGAGCGGCAGCACGCCAAGTTGAGCTTCGCAACAGATTGCAGTGCAAAAAGCAGACCAAAGTGCGTGCATGGATGAATGAGGAAAGGCACGTTGACCGTCGGTTCTTCCTCCTAGCTCGCAAAAGCCGGCATCTCAGCTTGAATGATATCAGCTGTGGGATCAGCTGATAGGTCAGCGTGACGTGATGACGCAAAAGCCGGCTTCTCAGCTTAAATGATATCAGCTGTGGGATCGCTGATGGGTCAGTGTGACGTGATGATGCACGTAACATGATGGAAAAGGAGCGTCTATGCCCACCTTGCTACATTGAGAATTTTTTGTTGTGGAATTTGATGTAAAGTACCAATTTGAATCATTTCAGTTTTTGAACTGTTAAGATGGAGACATTTTGCTGCATCCATGCCTTTATCTCCTCCAGACAAGCTGTAAGTGTGGAGAGAGAGGATAATTGGCAAGGTGAGGGGGCTGGCAATGATGAAGATGGAATGGGTTGGGTCTCAGGCACATTGCTACCTAACTTAAGGTAAAGCTGAGTATCATCAGCATAGCAATGAAAAGAAACCCCATAGCTGCTGATAATGCGCCCAAGTGGGACCATATACAGATTAAAAAGAAGAGGTCCAAGAACTGATCCTTGGGACACACCACAGGAGACAGGATGGCTCAGGGATCTGGAGCAGTGACGCACGGGTCGACGAAAAAACATCCCGCAACCGACCGCTTTTTCCACTAACCCGCCCGTTAACTCAGACCGCAAGAAATATTCATGAAAAAATGTTGACCCGACCCGCTTCCCGACCCGCTTTTAAAAAAAGTAGCCAATGGTCTTAATGAACATCCTAGCATCATTGGCAACGCACAACGGACCTCATATTGCCTACCTGCATTCATTTTTAAGGTGTTAAAATTGTAAGATGGCATTGCTTGTAAGTTTATGTTGACCAGTGATGCCAGTAATGCGTTAATTAGTAACGCGTTACTGTAGTCGGACTACTTTTTTCAGTAACGAGTAGTCTAACGCAACTACTATTTCAAAACTAGTAGTCAGATTGAAGTTACTTATCTAAAACATTGTGCGTTACTATTTCTGCATTTCAGGGGAACATATATTTTGCTTTTGTCAACATATATTCACGATTATTACAACCATACATTTGTATTGAAATAATTTGGGATAATTTCGTTTTCTTATGAGTTATATCAGTGTCCGCGACGGGAGCGGGGTTCGCCTGAAGTCAGTCATTATTTTACATCTACCTACCCAGTAAAATTGATCTGTCCCACTAAAATGTTAAACACCAGCGATATCATTTGTTACATTTTACTCACTTTCCCTAATCATTTTAAATAAATACACCAATCTAAACCACAGTTTTCATCAGTGCCTGTCACAGACGATAGTTGATGGGTTTAGCTATTCGTGCTAACTTTATAACATATAGCCTACGTTTCAGGCAGTGCTATGGAGAGGGCTAGCTAGCTGTTTATCTTACCTGGTCGCAATTGATGACTCAAAGATGACTTGTTAACGTCTTTGTACTGTATTACATCTTCTATGATATCTGAATGAGTGTACGGGTGTTTATCTATGTATACTTCGTCAGGTGTAGCTTTGGGTAATCCAGTAACAGCTGCAGTTGTAGGCGACTTGCATACAAACATTTCTGCAAAGCGACGGGTCTGACGATCAATCAGGTTTGTTTAAACTTTTATTGGTCAACGGGTGGATAAACGTGACATTTTTCGTTAAAAAACTTGACTGTCATACTGGCTTGGGCCCATAATTATCAGCAGGTTACGTGATAACCGTCCGTTTGTCTGCATCGCTGCGAGTGAATGACTGATGTTTTGTAAAACCACTCCTTGCTGCTCTAATGCGGGACAACTACATGTTCAATATAACTTAAGTGTTACCGTAATTCATAGATAGATGCAATCAGAGTTAAATGCATGGAGTCAAGAATGTCTATTGTATTTTTTTTTTTTAAAGAAGTGTTTATGTTAAATTGAGTCAAGAAACGCAACTTTATTTCTTATAAGAAGTATTTAAGTTAGATTTAATGAAGTCAAAAAAGCATTTAATTTGTAATAAGTATTTCAGTTAAATGAAGTGAAGAAAGAGTATTTAGATTTATTTATACTGTTTTTGTTTCATAAAACCACTTCTTGCTGCTCTAATGTTAGACAACTACAGGTTCAAGGGATGTTCAATATAGGTATTATGTATTACTTTTTTACGTGAGAGGTTTTTTATATTTTAAGTAAAGTCAAGAAAGACTGTCTCATTTTTTTTTTATTTAAAAAACATGTAAGCCTATTTCAAGAAAAAGTTTGCAAATGCCAGTGTCATTTTTGATGTTCCGGTTAAAATGCATGTCAATAAAGTGAGTATTGGCAGAACTGGTAGTCATTTTCATGTTATAGGGGCGGGGGATCAGCCTCTGCTGAAAGTAACTAAAAGTAATCTAACTTAGTTACTTTTGAAAGCAAGTAGTCAGTAACTTAACTAAGTTACTTTTTAAAGAAGTAATCAGTAGTCAGTAGTCGGATTACTGTTTCAAAGTAACTATGGCAACACTGATGTTGACAAACTTGCCTCGCTTTAGCATTCAAAAGTTCAATTGGCGCTCAGCATCTAAAAGAATACAATAGAGGTAGCCTTCCCACAACAATTGGCTATAGGCAACTTCGTCACATGGATGAATAATAAAAGCTCTCACATCACATGCACAATATATGTCTTTATTAACGTATGTCTGTGAACGCGTGTCTCATTTTAGACAACCAAAAATAGTATCAATATGCTGGCCAAAGACCGAGGCTACAATTGTGCTTCATCAAATACCCATTCTGTTACTTATAACAGAACGTTGAAACAGGAAGCCTGACATTACGTAAAACGAAGGCTAAGGGTGCCTCTTGTTGGTAAAATAAATAGGCTACAATTAAACAGAGGATAAACGTAATATATGACAAAGCCTGCACTTTGCTCATCATCTTTGATGATCTCGGCGAATGAGTCCCAAACCTTACTTTTTCTGCTTGTGTGTTTGCGGAGCTTCCACTCTCCCAACTTGACCTTCTCTCTTGCCGTCTCCATACCTACTGTACTTCTGACCACGTACGTCATCTCTGCGGAAGTTATTCAGCCAATAAAGTGTATTTATTTAATAGAACATTGTGTCTACTGTTTGAATTACAAATGTTTACCACGTTATTTTTTAATGTTTATCTCAAACGACAAAATGACCCGACCGATTGCAACCCGAATGTCATTAAAATATTTTTTTATGACCCGCAACTGCGGGTGACCGCGGATGCCTGCAGGCGCCCGCTGGCTTCGGGTCAGCCCGCGCATCACTGATCTGGCACGACCAATGGAGACAAATTCGGATCTGTCCATCAGGTATGATCGGAACCAGTCCAGGGCCGTGCCAGTGAGTCCTGCAAGGTGCTGTAGGCGGTGAAGAAGGATGTGGTGATCTACAGTGTCAAAGGCTGCTGACAAATCAAGAAGGATGAGAAGTGAAGAAGAGCCAACATGGATGTTGAGATCCCCAAGTATGAGTGTGTTGGAATTTGTGGAACAGAACATTGACAGAGTCTCAAACATCTCAGAGAAAAATGAGGAATGAGGTTTGGGGGGCCTGTAGATGAGGAGCACTGTCATTGAATATGGTGGTTTGGAGCAGAAAGCCAAGCACTCGAAGGAGGACAGCGGAGGCAGAGTCACAGGAGAAAGGTCCAAATGATCTTTAAAAATGACAGCTAAGCCGCCGCCACGACCTGAGCTCCGTGTTCTCTGGAGATATTTATGTCCAGGAGGACAGGCCTCATTGAGAGTAAAAAAGCTGTTTGGCTGATGCCAGGTAAGGCACATAATATCCAGATCCTTATCCTGGATGTGCTCTTGGATGAGGCATGCTTTATTGGACAAGGATTGCACATTGAAGAGTTCGATTTTAAGACGAGACTCAGACATGTGTCTTCCAATAGGCCTGAGAAGTTTAAAGTCCACTCCGCGTTTATTATCCGGCGCCCAGAGAGAAGCAGGATCAACTGTAGTCGCGTGAGGACTACAAATCCGAAGAGCCGCAGCGCTCTGATGACGTGAACGCCGTGCGCCAGAGCTCCCAGCTGACCAGATGACCGGCACGGATGACCAAGTCCGATGGATAATAAATTTTCTCCGGGAGCTTCTGTGGACATAGGGAGGTCGTCGAAACAGGCCCAGCCTTTTGATAATGGAGATGTCCAGGGGACCGTCAGATACGTTGCCGTTATTGAGGCTCAACAACTCCGCAGCAGAATAGTTTAGCATCACGCTAGCCAAGGAGGGAGATTCAGCGTCACACAGTGGCACCTGGATGTTGAAGTATAATGTTCCCCGAACGGTTAAACCAATATCTAGGAACGCAGCGAGGTTCAAAGACAGCAGAATGTGTATTGCACACAATAAAAACAAAACGCTGTCATTTAGGCGGAGAAGCGGCGAACATATCACGCCAGCGTCCTCTCCCTGTTGCCATCATTTATGATTTTATTATCTAAATTTTGGCATGTTTCAAGCTCTAAGGCTTTTGATGGTGCTGGTTAAAATGGGTTGGGGAATGAGGTGGCCAATTCCTGTGCTTGGTTGCTATGCCTTATCGGCAGCAAGTCTGTGTAGCTCTGAATTTTGTTTGTCGTTTATTTCATTTTATGTAATTTTAGCTTAAATCTAAACATTTTTCTTTATTTTTAGTGATCGGCTTTTTATTTACATTTAGTTTTATTTTTATTTTTTGACAATGTGAACTGCTACCAGTACAGCAGTGTACACAGGAGAGGAACTGTCTGGATTGTTCCTGGATTGGATGCAAAATTAAACATCCAATTCCGACTGAGTTAAGAAAGCTGTAGATGCAGAGCTGGAGCAAAACTAAAGGCAAAGAAGCACAACAGGATGTGGAGGTACAAGCCTTTCCTGCCCTCAGTGATTATGGGAAACGCGCTTGTGCGGAACCAACAGCTGAACAAGGACAGCAATTTGATCTGTCTCTCTGAGTCCTGGCTGAACGACAACACACCAGACTCATGTGTGGACATATCCGGCTTTACAGCCGTACGAGCGGATCGAAACCGGAGTACGAGTGGTATGCGGAAAGGCAGGTATATTACCCTGTTTTTTAATTAGAGATGGGTTAACCCCTGCAAAGTGGCCGTTAAGGAGATGGCATGCTGTCCAGACATTGAACTCCTGTCAGTTGGTTTCCTTGCCTTCTATGCGCCCAGAGAGTTTCCTATACACAGTCGTCATAGTTGTTTACAGTCCACCGAGGGCGGCACCTACAACGGCATGTGACATCATCCATGACGCTGTTGAAGCTTTCATTGCAATCACAGGGGATTTCAACCACGTCTCTCTATCCTCCTGCCTGACTGGCTTTGTACAGTATGTGGACTGATTCACTGATTCACCATGGCAACAAGGGCGGCGTATTTCTCCCCAGCGGAGCAAGAATTAGTAATGGAAACCTATGAAGAGGTGAAGGAGAAAATAAAACAAAAAGGAAATACTGCCACAGTTAAAAAACAAAGGGAGCAAGCGTGGCAAACCATTGCTGACCGCCTGAATGCGTAAGTAGTGCACAAATACACACTCACCACTCCACTGAAACTATCACAATTAGGCTACAATCCAAATAAAATGTTAATTAACATATCGTCACCTTCCTAAAATAATCGCCCAAGTCATTTTTTGGCATCAAAGGTGTGGTCCAAAAAATGCCTAAATCATTTATTTAATCTTAGTTTTTATGAAAAACAATAAGTGTTCTTATGTCAAGCATCCTTTGATACATACTTACTGACTGAAATTATTATTTTATGCTATAATTTCACTTTTGGGGGGAGTTTTTTGTGTTTCCTGAAAAACCTGAAAAAATGACTTGATTATTTAAATGTTTAAATGATTATTTTAGGAAGGTGACGATATTTGAAAACATATTTGTAGCCTACTTTGATTATGAATAAGTTGAAGTTGAAATGACTGCATGTGAGTGAAACTATCTAAATGTAACTCCATGCTCCTCCACTGTTTCATTGTGTGTGTGTCTGTGTGTTTTTGTGCGTGTAGATTTAACATGACTGGGCCAAAACGGACATGGCAGCAAGTCAAAGTAAAATATAAGAACATCCTGCAGAATGGTAAGTCCCCTGACAAATACTTAACAAGTGTACTTTTTATTAAGAATGTGCCTGCCCACACATTGCCTGTACTGTGCATTAATTGGTTTAACATCTTATCATTTCAGATGGTCTGCAATGCTAACTATTTGTTCAGCAATGTTGTGGCAAAGTGGCCCGGCTCGGTCCACGACTCCCGAGTGTTTCGGAACTCGGAGATCTATCGGCGCCTATCACAAGGTGAGCCACAGAACCTCTATTGATAACCACTTTTAACATCATGGCTGTGTTAAGAATGTCACTACTTATGAGGTTGTGATGGTAACATTTTGTATTCACAGGTGAATTCCTGGGTGTATTGCTGGGTGACAGAGGGTATGCCTGCCAGCCTTTTCGGCTCACTCCATTTGCAGACCCTCTGGAGGCACAACTGGCATACAACCATGCCCATGCCAGAACAAGGACGAAATTACATTTGGCCTACTGAAGGCACGCTTTCAGTGTCTGACCCACCTGAGAGTCAGCCCAGACAGGGCATGTGATATCATTGTGGCCTGTGCTGTCCTCCAGAATGTGGCCTGCCTGAGAAAGGAGAGGGCCCCCAGAGTGCCAGCTCTCAGATTGGGACAATCCTGCCATCTTCCCGGATGACGACTGTGGTCGGCTGGTCAGAGACCAATATGTGTTAAATTATTTTAATTAATATTGCATGTTTATTTAAGTTGGGCCTGCAATGGCAGATGAATTTTTGTTAGGCTTTTGTGCTGTATAGGCAAGGCAATTTTATTTGTATAGCCCATTTTTACAAACAGTTTGTCTCAAACTGCATGCTTTGATTCTGTGCTTTTTGTCTTGTAGAGCACTGTGTGACTTCAGTTTTGAAAGGAGCTGATGGTTTACTTGCTTTGATTTATCCTTGTTCAATAAAGGAACATCATGGTACTCTCTAATGTGTATTTATATTTATATGGTGATGTACTTTATGTGTAGTCTGTGGGAAACTAAATTATCTAGTGGTTCATCTAAAATCATCAGTGATCTAAAATGATTGTAATTAATGATCACAAATGTTTCAATAATGATAGTGGGTATAGTTAAATGTTTTAACAATATGTTCTAGGCAGTGGAATAAATATTGGTTTCCATATGTGGCGACCGCTGACTGAGATAAGGAATGAGATTAAATAGATCCTGGAACTTAGCCTGGTCTGGAGCAGGCTAGCTTCACAGAATAAATCTCCATGGTAACTTAGGTCTGAACATATCCCACTTCCCTCTATCCCACTTTTGTGCAACTGGATCACGGATAAGTTGATCCAGGATAGCCAACATATCCCGGCTTAATCCCTTATCCTACTTTTGTGCAACGGGCCCCAGATCTACCAGTGATGCATGAAAGACTGCTTTGATGTCATAGACTGGGCTGTGCTGCTGGAGGAAGAACAAATGGACATTGACATGGACAGGAGGGTCCGCACCATCACAGACTACATTAACTTCTGTAGGGACACTGATTCGAGCTCGGACTGTAAGGTGCTATCCTGAAAATAAACCATGGATCACCAGTGACATCAAGGACCTCCTGAACCAGAAAAAGAGAGTGTTCCAGAATGGGGATGGAGAAAGGCGGAGGAGTGTACAACAGGAGCTTAAAAAGACATTACGTCGAGCTAAGGTGGAGTACAAGAAAAAGTTAGAGAGACAGCTGAAGAACAATAACACCAAGGAGGTGTGGAGGGGCATGAGGACCATCACTGGATACAGACTGAAGAACTCTCAGTCTGTGGAAGGTGATGTGGACAGAGCCAATACTTTCAACCAATTTTACAACAAGTTTGATAATGTGGCTTTTTCCACCTCTGCTGGTGTCCCTCCACCCCCGCCACTTCAGCTGCTTCCTCTATACTGCTTCCACTGCCCAGTTGTACTTTCACCTCAATGGCAACTCACATCGCCAAGCCTCCTCCTCCGCGTAGCTACACCTCCACCTCCACCTCTGCAGCAGCTCTCATCAACAGGCTTCCTCCGTCCAGCTGTACATCCACCTCTACGGCAGCTTCCACCACCAGGCTTCCTGAGCAGAATTGCACATCCACCTCTGCAAAAGCTTCCACCACTGGCCCTCCTCCATCCAGCTGCATCCCCACCCCCATCTCTGATTGATAGCAACATCACTCCTGTCGCCATTCCTCCGCTACAACCTCTGTGTCTAACTATAGAGGAGGTTGGAGCTGAGCTCAGGAGACTTAAGTCAGGGAGGGCTGCAGGCCCAGATGGACTCTGTCCAAGGCTTCTGAGGGACTGTGCTGGTGAACTAGCAGTCCCTCTTCAGATGCTCTTCAATTTGAGCCTTCAGATGGAAAAAGTCTTGGTGCTGTGGAAAACTTCTTGTCTCATACCAGAGCCCAAATTAGGGCAACTGGTGGGGCTGAATGACTACAGACTGGTGGCTTTGACATCTCATATCATGAAGACCTTGGAGAGATTCCTTGTTCGTCGCATGAGATTGCAGGTTGCTGAGGATCTTGACCCTCTCCAGTTTGCCTACCATAAAACACATAGGAGTGGAAGATGCGATTCTATACATGCTGCATCGGTCAAATGCTTATCTGAATGTGCCTGGTTCATATGTGAAAATCATGTTCTTTGACTTCTCCAGTGCCTTCAACACCATACGGCCTCCCATACTGAAAGACAAGCTTCTAGGTATGGGTGTGGCCCCCTCCCTGACAACGTGGATTGTAGACTATCTGACTGCCAGACCACAGTATGTCAGGATGGGGAGATGTGTTTCTGGAACACTAGAATGAAGTACTGGGGCTCCACAGGGTACTGTTTTGGCTCCTTTTCTTTTCATCCTGTACACATCGGACTTCAGGTACAACTCAGAGTCCTGCCACATACAGAAGTATTCTGATGATACAGCTGTTGTGGCATATGTGCGTAGTGGACAGGAGCAGGAGTACAGGGACCTTGTGGAGTACTTCAATTGCTGGACCAAAAAGAACTGTCTGCTACTGAACACTACCAAGACCAAAGAGCTGGTGGTGGACTTCAGGAGATCTAAAACTTCATGCCAGTCAGTGTTCATTGATGGAGGGGAGATAGAGACTGTTCAGACCTGCAAATACCTGGGGGTGTTGCTGGATAATACACTGGAGTGGTCTGCCAACATAGAAGCAGTGTACAGGAGGGGCCAGAGCCAGCTCAGGTCCTTTAATGTCTGAAGTGACATGATGTGCATGTTTTCACTATCATTGAGAATGCACTGTTGTATGCTGTTGTCTGCTGGGGGAGTTGCACTACAGACAAAAACTGTAGGCGCCTGGACAAACTGGTGAAAAAGGCCAGTTCTGTAGTAGGCATAAGGCTAGACCCTTTGCAGTGAGAGGCTCATTTCACTACGCTGCAGGACTGAGAGGTTCAGGAGGTCCTTTGTCCTCACAGCCATAAAACATTTTAACAGTGACTGCTGACACGTGTTTCTCTAATTTAATGAATTAATGTATTATTATTATTATTAGTTGTATTATTATTGTTCTAATATACAATCATTGTAAATATTACAAAATTTGACGACTTGACTAATTTGAATTTCCCCCACGGGGGCAGTGCCTCTGGACTGGCAGATTGGGGTGGTGGTCCCCCTCTTTAAAAAGGGGGACCGGAGGGTGTGTTCCAACTATAGGGGGATCACACTCCTCAGCCTCCCTGGTAAGGTCTATTCGGGGGTACTGGAGAGGAGGATCCGACGGATAGTCGAATCTCGGATTCAGGAGGTGCAGTGTGGTTTTCGTCCTGGCCGTGGAACAGTGGACCAGCTCTATACCCTCCGCAGGATCCTGGAGGGTGCATGGGAGTTCGCCCAACCGGTCTACATGTGTTTTGTGGACTTGGAGAAGGCGTTCGACCGTGTCCCTCGGGGACTCTTGTGGGGGGTGCTCCGGGAGTATGGAGTGCCGGACTCCTTGATATAGGCTGTTCGGTTCCTGTATGACCGGTGTCAGAGTTTGGTCCGCATTGCCGGCAGTAAGTCAGACATGTTTCCTGTGAGGGTTGGACTCCGTCAGGGCTGCCCTTTGTCACCGATTCTGTTCATAATTTTTATGGACAGAATTTCTAGGCGCAGCCAGGGCGTTGAGGGGGTCCGGTTTGGCGACCTCAGAATCGGGTCTCTGCTTTTTGCGGACGATTTGGTTCTGTTGGCGTCGTCAGGCCGTGACCTTCAGCTCTCACTGGAGCGGTTCGCAGCCGAGTGTGAAGCGGCTGGGATGAGAATCAGCACCTCCAAATCCGAGACCATGGTCCTCGGCCGGAAAAGGGTGGAATGCCCTCTCCGGGTCGGGAATGAGATCCTTCCCCAAGTGGAGGAGTTCAAGTATCTCGGGGTCTTGTTCACGAGTGAGGGACGAATGGAACAGGAGATTGACAGACGGATCGGTGCGGCGTCTGCAGTGATGCGGGCTCTGCACCGGCCCGTCGTGGTGAAGAAGGAGCTGAGCCAGAAGGCGAAGCTCTCGATTTACCGGTCAATCTATGTTCCTATCCTCATCTATGGTCACGAGCTGTGGGTAGTGACCGAAAGAACGAGATCGCGAATACAAGCGGCCGAAATGAGTTTCCTCCGCAGGGTGTCTGGGCTCTCCCTTAGAGATAGGGTGAGAAGCTCGGTCATCCGGGAGGGGCTCGGAGTAGAACCGCTGCTCCTCCGCATCGAGAGGAGTCAGATGAGGTGGCTCGGGCATCTAGTGAGAATGCCTCCTGGACGCCTCCCCGGTGAGGTGTTCCGGGCCCGTCCCACTGGGAGGAGGCCCCGGGGAAGACCCAGGACACGTTGGAGAGACTATGTCTCTCGGCTGGCCTGGGAACGCCTCGGGGTCCCCCCAGAAGAGCTGGAGGAAGTGGCCGGGGACAGGGACGTCTGGGTCTCTTTGCTCAAGCTGCTGCCCCCGCGACCCGATCCCCGGACCAGCGGAAGATGATGGATGGATGGATGGATGGGATGGATGGACGGGGGTATGAATAAAGTATTTTTCTATTGTATTCTATTGTATTCTATTGTATACTATTCCATTCTACTAGGAAGGATGAGGAAGGATAAGGCAAGGTTGATCTTAGGGCAGTTTATAGCTTTGCTATTGTGTCTTTGCCGTGCAGGTTGAGGGTTTGAATCAGTGGTCTTTTATTGTTTACAGAACACTTCTCTATGAAAAGACTCCTCCTCTGCACCAGTGAAGTAGGAAAAACGTGAGTGCTTATTGATGCGACAGTGGAGACAGGCTATTACTGACTTACCAAGAGGACTTCAAAGGGGAAGGCAGGTTTCAGAGTTTAGGGAGGGTTTTTGGGCTCTGAGGGATTTTAAAGAAAGATTTAGAGGGAGTTGAGGAGAAGATGTGTACTTTTGTTGGTGGAAGTGGTTGCTTTCTCAGCTGTCATATAGAGGGAATAGTCTTGGTTGCTTATAATTAGATTTTTTTTTACTCTAAGACACAGCGCTGTTGCTGTAACATGACCAAAGGGTTTGGCCAGTCCATCACAGGCCCACACCGAGACAAACAACCATGTACATTTACACTAATGCCTTGGGTCATTTTAGAATAATCTAACAAGCCTGAATGTTTTTGATGGTGGGAGGAAGCCTAGGTATGTGGAGTACACACGTGGTGTACTCCACATACACGGTACACGGTGGTGTGGTGGTTAGCACCGTCGCCTCACAGCAAGAAGGTTCCAGGTTCAACTCCCGGCTGAGGCCTTTCTGTGTGGAGTTTGCATGTTCTCCCCGTGTATACGTGGGTTCTCTCTGGGTACTCCAGCTTCCTCCCACTGTCCAAAAACATGCATGTTAGGTTAATTGGTGTCTCTAAAAATTGTCCTTAGGAGTGAGTGTGAGCGTGTGTGTGGTTGTTTGTCTGGTTTGTCTCTGTGTGGCCCTGTGATGGAGTGGCGGCCTGTCCAGGGTGTACCCCGCCTCTCGCCCATTGACCGCTGGGATAGGCTCCAGCCCCCCCGCAACCCGACCGACGGATTCAGCGGGTAAAGAAAATGGATGGATGGAATATATTAGACACCACTCCCTTCGACCACCACCTAATCATTTGCATAGTAAAGCAGAAATGTAAAAATAAAATTTGGATAAAATTTCCCCGGGGAAATGAATAGGGGTGTAAATGCCAACCAGTTATTTCATGGTTGGTGACATGGAGGCCTTCATTGATAGATGGACTGCTATGTTCTATGTTCTGTGAGGAGAAAAAGGAAAAAATGCTACTGCAATTCCTAAAGTCTTTCTTTTTAAAGAATTGTTTTTCATTATGATTTTTATTTTCCCTGTAAGTGTTTGAATAAAAGGACCTTTAAAAACCTCAGCTCTCCACTACTCACTTTCACTTCCTTCCTGCAAATAGCAGCAGGTGCTCTCAGTAAATAAATGGAGAGTTAATCTGAAAGCCTAATCTCTTGCGTTCCTTTTACACTCCTATTTTTAACATAGCTTAAGGCCAGGATTAAACTGACTTTTTTTTTTTTTTACTCTCTTTCTCACACTAGCTTATTCAGGAGGAATTTATGCCAAAGTGCAATTTAAGCCACCACTGACAGCTTCTTTGCTTAACTAGTGTGTGTTTGTGTTTCCTGTGAAGACCACCTACAATGTGCTGAAACAGCACACTGAGGATGTGGTAAGCAGGTTGTGCCGTTTTGGATTTATTTTGATAAAGACTGAGTAATTTGCTTTATGAGGCAGCTCTCCCTCCTTATGAGATGTTAAAACTGATTGCTTTGCATGTAAAATCATGCTTATGTGGCGCCACATAAGCATGATGTATTTAATAACAAATAATAAATGTATTATTATGATGTTATTATTATTATTATTTACTAAATAAAAATAATACATTTTATTTGGAGGCGCCTTTCAGGTCACCCAAGGTCACCTTACATTAGAAATAAGATTATAGAAAATAATAAAAGCATAAAAACACGAGACAACATAAAACAGAAGTGCCCAGAGTCCAGTTATAGGGAGTATGCCAGTTTGAATAGGTGAGTTTTAAGTTGAGATTTGAATGATGTGATGGAGTCTGACTGTCTTATGAGTGGGAGGAGGGAGTTCCAGAGCCTGGGTGCTGAGCAGCTGAAGGCTCGGTCACCCATGGTACAGAGGCGTGACGTCGGGATGGTTAATAGTCCAGCAGAGGTTGAGCGGAGGGTGCGGGAGGGAGTGTGTTGGTGAAGGAGGTCGCTGAGGTAGGTGGGGGCTAGGTTGTGGAGAGCTTTGTAGGTGAGGAGAAGATTTTTGTAGTGAATGCAGTATTGTACTGGGAGCCAGTGAAGTTGAATGAGAACAGGGGTGATGTGGTCCGAAGATTTGGTACCGGTGATGATCCGGGCGGCTGAATTCTGGATGATTTGCAGTCTGTTAATGAGTTTAGTGGGGAATCCAGTGACCAGGGCATTGCAATAGTCAATGCGGGATGTGACAAATGAATGAACCAGGATTTCAGTGCTGGATTGGGTCAGTGATGGGCGGAGTCTGGAGATGTTGCAGAGGTGGAAGAATGCGGTCCAGGTGATATTTTGAATGTGGGGTGCAAATGAAAGGGAGATGGGCTGGTAATGGTTAAGGACAGCTTGGGGCAGCACCAGTTTTTTTCAGGATGGGTGTGATGGCAGCCAGTTTGAGAGTGGGGGGTACAGTACCAGTGGTGAGGGAGGAGTTAATTATGTTGGTAATCATGGGGGAAATGGACGGCAGACAGTCTTTGACAAGCGAGGTGGGAAGAGGATCAAGCTGACAGGTCAAAAAGTCAAAAAGGGAGCTGATGAGAGGTTGTCCAGTGGTGATCATCCAGGGTGGATCGTTTGGGGAGGTGCAGGATGAGGCCAGTTGTTGGTGAATAGTGTTGATTTTGGAGCTGAAGAAGTCCAAGAAGGCAGTATGATCGGTGGAGATGTCAGGTGGGAGGGTTTTAGGCGGTTGGAGCAAGCGGCTGACAGTTGAGAAGAGGACTCTGTTGTTACCTGTACCAGTGTTGATGAGGTTGGAGTAGTATGAAGATTTGGCAGTGGTGAGGGCATCCTTGTGGTGATAGAGGTAAAGAATGAAATTTTAGGGCCAACAACGCCACCTGGGGACTTGCACCCCAGGATATGACAACTGAAACCCAATTGCTGTAAGGACACAGGGTCGTGACTGAGGAGGCAGAGACAGTAAAGTAAAGAAAGCAAATAGAGAGAGAGTCAATATTTATTGAAAATAATATTTATGAATAAAACTTAAGTAAAGCTGCTGCTGCGAAGAAACGAGAGAAAAGGGTTAAACACAAGACGAATTGGTAAATTCGAACTGTTAAATTATTAACAGAAAGCTATAAGGCCGGCCATAACAATACTAAAAGCCAAATGACTAAAGGCACTTTTCCACTAGCTCGTCACGGCTCGGCACGGCTCAGTTTGGTTGTGTTTCCATTACACAACTTCGTGCCTCCTTGACGTGGGCGGGGTCGTCGTAACACGGCTGCGCGACCAGGACAACAACAACAACATACGAGGAGGATAGCATGGAGGACATCGAGGCGCTCGTGTTGCTGCTCACCCTGAGGCTTTTTGTCGCACAGAAGGCAAGAGAAGAGAGCCAGAGAAGACTCCTGGCCGCCAGACAAAACAGTATTGAAAAGTGACGACACTCATCGGCCAATCAGTGGAAGGCAGTTGGCTGATGTCACGTTTTAGTAACGCTCCGGCTCGCTTGGAACCAGGGCTGAGGTGATACGGAAAATCTACCTGGTTGCAGGTACTGCATGCTAGTGGAAACACGCAATAGCGCGCCGAGCCGAAGCGAGCTAGTGGAAAAGCGCCATAACAGAGAATTAAAATCAATGGGCTGAGGCCTCAGTGGAAGGCATACTACTGGATGTGTGTCCCTCTTTCATAAGATGGGGTGCAACACTGCAATCGAAAATCTACGGAGCCCCTAAAGGAATATGGAGGGATCTTTTTTTGCGAGATCTAGCAAAAGTATTGCGGGATCTCGCAAAAGTTTTTTTCCCACGTCAGTGAACCGGAAGTAAAACAGACACAGCGATTTCAGATGTCTCTCACTTATGTCAAAGCCATGTCTACGTGCAAGAACGGATTTGATGTCTTTATATGTTAGGCCAATACTAAATTAGAAATCAGTAAACTTCTCCCACGGATGATGGGTAGGCTCCTCCATCGCTGTGTCTGTTTTACTTCCGGTTCACTGACGTGGGAAAAAAACTTTTGCGAGATCTCGCAAAAAAAAAAATCCCTCCATGTCCCTTTAGGGGCTCTGTAAAAAGCCACAACAAACACACTAAAAGTGCCCCAGTGTACTTGCATGCCAAAACGGATGAAATTCAGACCACACTGAAACTCAAAAAAAAGGAATGACAAAAGGAAAGGTTAACAAACCTAACACTTAATCAATAATCAAACTAAAAGACAACTAATTACACAAGCAAAACAAAAGTAGAGCGAACCAAACAAAACTTCATAACAGAACTGTACAAACAAACTAACAAAACAGTAGTGATGTTACCTCCAACACCGAAGCTTCGAAACACGCTTCAAACTCGACAGGATAGTTATAGTGAAGCAGTGGGCCGGAGCTTGCTTCATGTGACGTCACTGATGACGTTTGAACCACTTCACTGCTTCATTCAGACCGAGTCAGCTGACTGCTTCGAGTTGATGGGCGGAGCTTTGAACATTTGGTGCAGTGTATTCAAGATGGCTGAAGCCCTGGTTCATGTCCTTGTTGTACACGTATTATACAGCTCTTGTTTTTTGATATACAGAGTTTTGGATTATTCTGTCATGGAGCAACCATCGAGGAAGCGTTCCCAATTGTGAGACAGTTCCTTGTCACACCAGTCTCCTTTGTTCCCTGTGAAAGAGTATTTTCCAAAGCTGGAGAAATTGTCTAAAAAAAAAAAAGAAACCGGTTGAGCCTTTCTACTGTGCAAAAACTATTTTTCTTGAATAAAAACACCTGAAATAATACAAGCACCCTCTTTATTACAACAAGCACAATGTCCAAAAACACACCAAGCACACTCCCAAAGAAAATATGAATGACAAACCAAAACTTTTAACGAGGTACTAAAAACACATATGTACAAAGCACATACATACACAAGTGTTATTATAGTGTTATTATATACACAAGAGATGCATCACCTTCGCAGGGCTTCATTTGGTGCAACAATCGCTACTACCAGTAGATGTCACCCAAGGGAATGAATGAATGATTGAATGAAGCTTCGGGTAGTGAACCACTTTAGGACACAATGCTTCAAAATGATTAAATGCTTCAAAAAGCCTTATTTTGCCATCACTATAAAACAGCACAGCAGCAAGTAAACCTAAAAAGACTAAAACACATGTTAGTAGGAACCAAAGATCGCATCACACATGTAGGATGAAACGGGGACCCTACTCACCACCTGGATTAGGTAACCACATCAGCTCAGCAAGAGGCTGAATGGAGCCATTTTGAGGCTTTATATACATAGCATGGGAGCTAAGGGAGGTGCTTAAGGGTTGACTACCTGGGTTGCGTTCAAGACCCATAGGTCCACTACACTTTCAAGGACAACTGGGTTGGTCTCTTATCTCAAAATGTTCCCACACACAAATTGGTGATTTCAGGTGTCACACATTGAAGATTTTTAGGGGCAGTTGGCTAATTTTCCTGTAAATTGTTCCTGTAACCTGAAGGAGAGTATAGATGAGGCTGCACCGATGTAGACACTCATCTTTTAGCACTTAAAGGGATACGCCACCCCCAGGCCAAATTAAGTGTATCCCCGCATTCCCGAGACATAAATAAGTGTGTGGGAGCGTTTTCCTGGCGACCCAGGCATTGTCCGAATCTCACAGCACTGACCACTGCTTGGTTGCGCGTAATACATACATGCTAGCGTCGCCAGCATCGCCAATCGAAATATTTTGCTCAACGCTACGTCATTGGGAATCCCCACCCCCTGGCTGCTTCACGCTGGTTTGTTTGAGGAAGTCGGGGGTGGGGATTCCCAATGACGTAGCGGGGAGTGTGCGTCAGCTTTGTTTTCCGCACCGGAAACTAGTTCCCAAACCGACATGAGCAAACCAAGCCTTCCGTGTTGATTTACACAGTCATTTGCACTCGATGTGAAAGTACACCACTCACACAGTAATTAGAAGGTAAATCAAGTAAATTAATTCACGTTGGGCGAAATATTTCGATTGGCGACGCTGGTGACGTAATAACATACCATGTTATTAAAAAGTCAAGGTTTCAAAACCACAAAAAATTTTTTTTTTGGAGTGGAGTGGAGGTCCCTCACGCTGCGTGCAGCTGCAGCGTAGTGCCCCTCCCCTTGCTGTGAGTGACAAGCAGGCAGCTCTGCAGGCAGTATGATGGCTGAAGGAGGTGAGCCCCCCAAACTTTTCCCCCCGTCTTTTTTTTGGTTACCGTGTAGTCGTGCACCTGTCAAAATTTGTATCTTGGGACGCATGTAAAACCACAAACAGGATGCACCAATTCGAATCCAGACTCAGCGAAGAGGTGCGGTACAGGCACCTGTACGACACTGCACTGAAACAGCATAGGGACCAAGTCAACTCCCAGAACTCGTTGACGGAGATGGGCAGAACTTTGGGGGAATTTGCTGTTATTTCATTCACTGGAAGTGGCTTTGAGTATTATGAAAAGCGCTATATAAAACCGATCTATTATTATTATTATTATTGCATCCTGAAAGTGATAAAATAATTCCCAAGTGTGTCCACTGAAGCACACTATTACATAACTAATGGAAAAGTTTTTTATTTTTCTTGTTTTTAAATACAGACATTCAAAATACACATTTTAGAGCTGTAATCATGATACTGTGAAACCGTGATATTTTTGCGGGTTATCATACCATCAGAATTTCATACTGGCCCATGTCTACTCCACAACCGTCATTTTTATGTATCTGTTGGCATATGTATGATTGACAAATGTGTATTCTGTACCACTTACATGTTCCACACCACAAGGGGGTGCTATTGATTTTGATAGGAGATGTAATATGATAGGTGACGTCACATCCCCTATATATATATGAGTGTTCTGGACTTGGTCGTTCTCTTGTCTTCTCTTGTATTGGCCCGGCTGGAAGAGCAGTTTTGTTTGCTAAATAAAATAAATATGCCCTAGAGGCTGAAGAGAGAAATCGCCCGGTCTATTTCTGTGTTTGCAACTGTTGGACTCCTGCTGCGTTAGTAGTACTCCTGCTAACAGTATCACTGTTTAAAAGCAAAATAAAAAGCAAATAGGACTTGTTAGGACTATACTTACTTAAAGTTTTACATATGGGAACTTGCATGTAAACAAACAACAGAGAAAAAACTGTATTTTCATCTTATGTGCTTTTGCTTTTGCATATTTGAAAAAAAGAGTACTGAGGTAAGTGTCAATCGGTTCAATAATCGGTTCAATCAGCCCACTTAAGGCAGCATAAAAAGTTTGCTGAGCACATCACAAACATGAATACCTGGCACAATCTGTCACAGAAATACAGAAATACCCACCGCTATTCATGAGGTGAACAAATATCATTCTGAAGGAAAAGCCCTGGAAAGAAATCTTGAGAAGATTTATTTCAATTGTGAACCATCAGGCAGACCTTAGGCCTTGTATACTTTTTGGAAAACGATTTTCACTGACTCCAACTATAAGATTTGTGTGTGGACTGTAAAACCGGGGTTTTTGGCTTGTGATGTCAGATTGTGCACTGCTGTTTCGTTGGATCACTGTCACATATATGGATCGGTCTTCTCTTTGATCGCTTGTGCTAACCTTGTTAACAGACCTTTTCACATGTTCGCACATAAATATACAGTTACAGGTTGACTATATTAACTAGTGGAGGCATCAAAATGTAACTCAAACCCCAGCTGGTCGAGGCAAATGGCCATCCTTCTTGAGTCTGGTTCTGCCAGAAGTTCCTTCCGTTTAAAAGGGAGTCGTTCCTTTCCACAGTCGCCTCAGGCATGCTCAGGACGGGAGATTGGAGTGAAGACAAGTTTCGGGGCATTCTGTTGGTTTCCTTAGCAGGTAATTGTTTTTGAATTTGCTCTATATGAATGAATTGGATTATTTTGAAATTAATTATGATTACAATGAACTGAACTCCAATTTGCTTGAATTGGACTATATCATTTAAGTGTCTTGAGATGACATTTGTTGTAATTTGGCGCTTTATAAATAAACTGAATTGAATTGAATTGACTTTATTCACCAGAAGGTAAATAATTTAGCTTTTAAGAGGTTCAAACAGGGAGGATCATCACCCACCCTCTCCCCTCCCTAGACTCCATCTACAACTCCCGCTGCTCAAACAGAGCTAGAAACATAGCTCAGGACAGTTTGCACCCAGGCCATCATCTGTTCAACCTACTGCCCTCTGGGAGGTGCTACAGGTGCATCCAGACCAGGACAAACAGACTAAAAACAGCTTTTATCCCAGAGCCACTACCCTGCTGAACGTAAACATGCACTAACTGCCAATAGACATATTTATGTATTTATTTTCTAATGCATTGGCACTTTACTACTTGTTATGCATTCACACTTCATACTCAGCTCAGGCAATAACTGTTAAATGTCGAATGATGGCACTAACTTATTGATTGTTTAATGTCTGTTTGTCACCCGGGCCAAAAGAAGGCACTTTTGATGTGGATGCCTGTGAAGATATAAAAAATTAAGAATCAAAGATCCCAAACCAAGAGAGACAGGAAAAGAGAGAGCTTGAATTAAAAGTTTTAAACTTGTTTGAAAGTGAAGGTCTTCGCCACAGAAGGAATTTGAGAGAGGTTGTAGCAATACTGAGGAAGCAACAGGTAGAAGTGGATAGTTTCAATCAGCATGACCCTGCAAGACTATATCCATCACTGACAACGAGATTTTGAAATAACAGATCACAAGACATCACATGAACATCCTGAGGCACAAGTAGTTTCATCGAGCAGACATGAACATCCTGGTACCCCAGTGACCACATCAAGTAAACACAGTGACCCGGGATGTCCTGAGCTAGAGGCTGTCCTTAATTTAAATCAGGTTGCAGAGAGACAGCCCCCACATTATCAAAAATCACCAGATTTCAAAGCACCTCTTGAATATCCTAGGATTTCATCAGCTTCAGCAACAGCACATCCCCAACAACTACCAAAAATCACAAAATCAAGATTTTACTGTTACTCCCCCTGTAGGCAAAACCATACTATGAGACATGGTTCCAAGATATTGTATTACAGGCAGAAAGACATCCAAAGTTTTAGACTGCAACACAGGATTTAACAATAAGCAGGGAGGAAAATCATACTGGTTAGAGCTTGAGCATTCAACGGTTCATTTAAAACAAGAAATAAACCCAACAGAGATACAAGATCTGAAACAGAAAACAGTAAGTTCCCATGGCGGTGCAGGTAACTTAGAAAGAGTGCAGGCAGAAATTATGAGAGTTAGTAATAAGAATAAAATCAACTCTGATCCAATGATGACCCCGCCTGAAGATGGCAGCACCAGTAAAGATAAAGGTTATGACCTGAGATACAGACCCAATATTCACCCACTAGACAGATATACCCATCCATGATGTTCATGAAGTTGCAAGTAAATGGATAAGAGCTTTTGAAGAAGAGACTGTGGGCAAGTTGTTAGGAGTGGGAGACACTAGTCTCACCACACTGCATTAACTTGCTGGGGAGAGATGCTTTGTGTAAACTAAAACATTAGATTTGGTGTTCGACACAAGGTGTAATCATGGATAAAGAAGGTCTGGAATTTCCAGAGTTAACTCAAGCAGATACAGGAAAAATCTATTGGTTGGGGGACATTTCTGAGCCAGTAACAGATGCATTTAACAAATGTGAAAAATACGTTTGATTCCAGTGTCCAAAGCAAGAAAACCGACACTTGACTATCATTGTACAATGTATTATGATGTTTCAAAAAGTGGAGAGTTCGAAGAGCGATGGGACAGACAGAGCGGTCAGAGATTAATTTAACAACAAATACATTATCATTGGAAAACAAGGGGCAGCCATGAATGTGGAACCAAATGCATTCATTTTTAAAGTGGTACAATGTGCCAGAATCCGCTCCACATGCATCTTCACTTTTGCAGGGGATTGCTTCCACCCACTTCGTCAAACTGTCCACCATCACCAGCAGATATCTGTTTCCTTTGGTTCTGTGTTACGCTCCCATGTCCGTGAAATCAATTGTGATGTCCTTAAAGGGGACATCTGGGACTGGGAACTTTCCCATGGGGCACTTATACTTGCTTTGGGCTGTATTCATTGCATGTGGCGCACTCGGCTATGTAGTTCTCCTCAATGATATTCATGTGTGGATGCCACCACAGTTCTTCCAGATTTTCTGGGTCTGTTTCTTGCTGACATGTGCAGGACCACGTGCCTGTTTCATCAGGAGCTGACAGAGCTTTGCTGGAGCCACTATCCGTCCATCATGAGATTACAAAGCCCATTTCATTGTGTGGCACCTCTTTTCATCCAATCATTCAGTTCATAGTCTGCTGCTCCCTTTTGATGACATGATGCTCTGCCTGTCAACCTCCATCTGCCCCAGAATAGGCAAGCTGTGTACTACCCACCAGAGCCAGTCATCTGCTGAGGTAGGCATACCTGGCATCATGAAGCTAAATGTTCAATGATCAATAATTATAACCAATAATAATTATGCATGAACTTTTTTTAATCAATCATAAACACATGATTGATAAAAAAAAAAGTTCATAATAAATAACCCAGTACATAAATATGTGAGTCCTCAGGAGTGAGCATGAGTGTATGGTTGTTTGTCTCGTTTGTCTCTCTTTGGCCCTGTGATGGACTGGCGACCTGTTCAGGGTGTTAAGCGGGTATAGAAAATGGATGGATGGATGGATAAATATGTGAATAAGGTGAAATAAAAGGTAAATAAAGTAAATATAAAAGTTATTATAGGCCAGGTTTAAAATGTGACACATTTCTTGTTCTTGCTCTCGGTGGAAGAGGTCGCATTTTCTCTCTGCTCCTCCCTCCCTCTTTTTGCCCTGCTCAGCGTGTTTGTGCCTGTGTCTTTTTGGAGCATCTTTTTACATATCAGACGAATTCAAGTATGATGGATCTGGTCAGCTGGTCTCTCAACGCTATTGATCAAATTTTCTCTAATGCAATGTTGGGGAAAGGAGAACCCTCATGCCCCGACGGGACATTCTTCGCTGGATACTCAATGGACGCCTGGGGGAAGTGGCGGATCGTTTGTTTAGCGATGTTATCAGTCGAGGATGCAGAAGATGTGTACATATTCAGATTTATGATACTCGGATTCCTGCTGTTTGGTGTTGGAGGATACCTGGTATTTCACAAACTTAAGAGAACGTGGACAGCGTTCGATGGGGTCACAAGAGCAATCAACGCTCAGACTGAGATGCTACGTGAGCAGAATCGGAAGCTGGATGCGATCCTTATACCGGTTCGCAGGCTGGCTGAGAATGGACAAGAAGACAGACGGCATAATCAGTTGTCTGTCTGACCTAAATAAATTGTTATTCCAATCCGGCGCCCCACACTGGCCTTGTAGCCAGCTGCAAAATCGTTCTCCACGTTTGTTATGAAAACATGATGCTCTTTCCCATGTGCTTCCCCCCTCCCCTTCCTGAGGCTCCTGTGAGAACTGTTGAACTGGCTGACATATTCCAACTGTCAAGGACAAAACGCCTGATACAACACCCTGCGCAGACTTATTGAACACACACACATACATGCTCATTGATAACACACGCAATTCCTCACCTCTTCACTGGTCCCATTGCTTAATGATGTTGTGTGTATGTGTTGCTTTTTGTGCTTTTTGTGCTGAGGTTTTTTTGCGACCTCAAACTGTATCCTGATAAAGGGTAAAGTGTGAAGTATGACTTTTTTTTTCCTCCCCCCTCACCCAACGTGGTCCCTTTTTTTTCTTTATCAAATGAGCGGCTGCGCTCTTCAATGAGCTGCGTGCCTTCTTCTCCTGGCAGCGCACTGCAGTGAGCGCATGGCCATGGTCACCTGTCTGTCTGTCTGTTTTCCATGTTTGTCTGTCCGGATGGGTGTACTGGAACTGTAAGTTCGTTATGCTGTAAGGTGTAATGACAAATAAATTCAATTCAATTTCAAAAAATGAATTACATGTGGGGGTCCCTGTTCAGTTTGTCTCTTGTCCAAGGGGTCTTCAGGCTGGAAAAGACTTAAGACACCTGCAATAGAAGACTTTGTAGAAAAAGGAGTGTTAATTGAGACAGATGTATGTGTAATATTCCAATATTTCGAGTATTGAAGGCAGACGAGTCTAAGCACAGGTTAGTGCATGATTTGCGCATGATAAACGGTATTGTCCAGGACTACAGGGGGATCACACTCCTCAGCCTCCCTGGTAAGGTCTATTCAGGGGTACTTGGAGAGGAGGATCCGTAGGATAGTTGAAATCTCGGATTCAGGAGTAGCGGTGTGGTTTTCATCCTGGCCATGGAACAATGGACCAGCTCTACACCCTCAGCAGGGTCCTAGAGGGTGCATGGGAGTTTGTCCAATCAGTCTACATATGTTTTGTGGACATGGAGAAGGCGGTCGACCGTGTCCTTCGGGGAGTCCTGTGGGGGGTGCTCTGGGAGTATGGAGTGCCGAACCCCTTGATAGGAGCTGTTTGGTCTCTATATGACCGGTGTCAGAGTTTGGTCCGCATTGCCGGCAGTAAGTCGGATGGATGGATGGATCTCTGACAGGTGTTTCTTCAGTTAATAATGAGGTTGTTGAAATGAAACTGTGGAAGTTAAATTCAGCTCTGTAAGAAAACAATTGATATTTTAAAGGCAAAAATGAAGTTATTTTTTTGGGTTCAGACTAACTGAAACCCTTTTTTACTGCAGAAGACCCCTTGGAAGATTTTGCATTCTCTAAACTGATGCTGCTCTAATCAGTCAAACTTTTAATGCACCTTTAATCACAAAATTTAGTCCCTGTACACACAAACATTTTGAAAAAGGATTTTCAGATGCAGATTTTCACTGACTCCAACTGTAACATTTTTGTGTGGACTTGCAATCAGGGTTTTTTTTAAGATCAGAATAGAGCTGTTACTCAATCAGACATCCCAAGTTCCAAAAACTCATTTCAGGGAGATGCTCGATCCCCCCCGCGCCCCGTACAGACACACTTAAGGCCAGCAACTTTTCACCAACTGTTTATTTACTAACGGTAATTAATATAATATAATAATTAGGCCTATCATTTCTACATATTTTCTTTAATTAATTTACGCTTAATTTATTTTGCCTATTTATCAAGATATTGAATTGGGGATTTTTTAAAAGGCTTAGACAGGCTGGATATAGATAGTTAGATACTGTAGCTGGCTAGTTAGATATAGGCCTACATAATTTGGTAACTAAATGTGCATTGATACTTCAAATAAGTCTTTGATACGTTTTGCTTTATTTTACAACAGCATTTAACCAACAGAAATAAAATGCAGATGATGGCGCGTTCAACTTAGCCTACCTCCACATGTCTTTTACAGTCATTAAGTCCGCCGTGGGCAATACTGAAGTCACTACTGCATACTGTGCACCTCGCCACGGTTTCATCATTCTTCACCTTCACTACACATGGATATACTTTAGTATATTCTGCTGTAAAATGAGTCTTATATTTTCGTTTTTTACTCGAGGATTCACCCTCTGCCATTTGGCAGGATGCACAGTTTTGAGTGGTAACTTAGGTGACTGTCGGAGAGTAAATCGAAGCCCTCCCACACTGAACCTTATTGGCTTATTTTGCTGACTAAACCAATCAGCGCACCCTCTTACAAGCAGTCGCCCTGTGAACGCTCGTTGAACAGAGCACCGCTTTGGACAGATACGCACAGGTTTCACACCTCTCTCTTTCTCTCTCTCTCTCTCTCTCTCGTGCCTGCGCAGTCGAAACACGCATGGTGCTCGAGTTATTGTATTGCCTGCACGCTCTCACTCGCATTGAAAAAAAAAACACTCCCTCGCATAGTCTAAAATCCGGGATATTTTATCCGACTTGCGGGCATCCGTGATTAACTATCAATATCAGGAAGACTCCCGGGAACTTCCGGGAGACTTGGGATGTCTGCTCAATGGTCTGACGTCAAAATACATTTCAAATACCCCTTTGTTTACATGGCAACTGAAGGCGCAAGCAAGATATTGCTGGTATAAACCATATTAACAGCACTTTTTATATATTTGTACATTAGGGTTGTTACATCTTGGTGCCTAGCCGACTCACAAAAAGGACTCAAGAGCAGACGCAGAACACCAAAAGATTTAGAGTTAGAACAGAGTTTATTTACAGCTGCGTGGTGTTGGAAGCCAGAGGGAGGATTCGGGTAAATGTGGAACTCTGAGAGAGGAGGGAGACGGTTAGTGACGAGACGACAAGGTAATTTGTCCAGACAAAGGTCATGATCAGTTCTTACAATATCCAGGTGGGAATACGGAATGGAGGGGGAGGATACTGGCTGTGTTGCTGTGGTTCTGAGTCTGCGGCAGGGCAAGCAGGCAGGTAAGGGAAACAGGAATCCAACAATGATTGCTAAGTCCTTAGCATGGGAATCCAGAGTGAGGAGAATAGACGACAGGAACAGCACTGAAGAAAAAACAAGAAGGTAAGGTAAGTCCTACAAAATAACTCTGGAACACATGAGTTGGCCCAATTACCACTGGTGAAGTGAGACAATCTGGCGAAGGCTGGTTGCTCCTGCAGCTCCTTAAGATTGTGTCTTGATGAGGATAAATGAGGAGCAGGTATGAAGGCAGGAGTAATCCAGACTCTGGCCCAGACTTCCTGGAAACCTGTTCGGCCCCACCTAAGGCCCAGAAACCACAACAACAACACAGCCAATCATGATTGTGACAAAGGTGCAGTCATATACCAAAGAGCGGCAGGGTGAGAATGCACCACAGAGTTTACAGATACATATTGCAACACAGAACTAGTTGCCAACATCCACAGTTTTTAACAAGACTTGATTGGACCTCTAGTTGTTGGAATAACTTTGAGAATAAACTGGTTGTAGTGAGATGTTTTGTCTGCATTTCGAAGGAAAGACAACTATGGTGAGATTAAGCTGTTGTAATGTCAGAAAAAATTGCATAGTGAACTCTTAAACCTCAGTAATAACGTTGACAAATAAGCATTAAAAAGTATGATGTGATCTGAAAACGAGTTATGTGAAATGATGAGAAGAAAATAGAACTTACTGAAGGCTGAATATTACTGAGATATGGTAAAAGAAATCAGGGTGCAACATTTATTCAGAACAAAATATTTCCAGCTGTTATGCGTGGGGTGGATCAATCGTCCTTTGAGGTAGTGTTGCAGTATATGACATGAAGAAGTACATGACATTCCCTGTCAGAAGGAAGACTTCTGGAAATCAAATATTAAGCTATTTGTACAAGAATCTGAAGATGAAAAATAGATTGTTTTTACAGCACTGCTGTCAAGAACAACTCAAAATCTACAAAAGCTCAACTTTAAGGTATTTGCATGGCTCTTACTGTTCCCTGAGATAGATTTAACTGAATTTGTGGACAGACCAAAAACCGCCTGAATGTCTCCATTCCAATGTAAAAAGAATAGCAGGATATCAAGAGAAAGCACACTTAGAATGCACTCTTGACCCATTTCAGATGTATTGACTGCCCCCTTATCACAACGTTCATCCACTGCTTGTGGAAGACTCTTCCTAGCACCTCACTGACATCATTATAATTTGCACTTATTTATACCATACAGATCGCACACAGACAATAATAAAGTCAGTATAAACAGACAACTGAAGCATTAATCACATTAATGCCAAGTTGTTTAAGTTAGTATTTCATCACAGTCTATTCACAAGCCAGAAAGAGGTGGATCCCGTTTGGTCCACCAAAACTGTTTCCTGTTCATTTATTCAAGCATATATATGTAAGATGGACCTCAATGTAAATACATATTGGCTTGTGTGTTAAGGAACAAGGACCAGTGGGAGGTTCTGAAGGGTGTAGATGGCAAATACGACAATAGACAGACTTCCAACTCTTGTCTGTGTGCCTCAGTGGAGTTTGACCGGAGCTGCCCATCTGTTGGTAGAAGTACACAACAAACTGAGGGGTCAAGTTATATTTAGGAAACCAATGATGATCAGAGTGAAGAGAAACAATGGAAGATATGTTCATATTAACCTTGGCATACAACATTTTTTGAGCTATGAAGGTACACTATATTAAAAAAATTATGCGCTCATCTGATACTGAATCCAGCCCCTCTGTGATTGACGCTGACGCTTTGCGGGAAGACGTATTACATCACTTCCTGTTACCTTGATTGTTTTGTCTATGAATCTCTTGCTCCTCTTGGACTATTAAAAATCACTCAATTTCTTCACATAAATTTCACATTTTTGCATTATTAATTATATTGCATACCTGTTCTATTCTAATACTAACTCCTACAGATCTTTGGTGTTTATTTTCACTTTTTAAAGGTGTGTCTGGTTCTCAAGCTTAACATGGCTACCAGTTCTCTCCCTCCATCTCCTGCTTTCACTTGCAGATGTTTTGTTACTCTTCTGCCTCCTTTAGCGATAATGGTACATGTAACAAATGTAGCCTTATTGTAGTTTTGGAGACAAGGTTATCTGAATTGGAAGCTCGGCTGTGCACCGTTCAAAACCACCGGATAGCTACCCAGGTCTCTTAGATCAGTGCGGAACCACTCAGCGTAGCTAGTGTAGCTAACCCCATACGCTGCTTCTTAGCAGAACCATAGCAGCCGGGACCCAAGACTGGCTGGGTGGTGATCAGGAAGAGGAAGGATAGTCCTAAGTCAAGCCTGTGGTTCACCATCAACCTGTCCACGTTCAAAACAGATTTTTCCCACTGAGCGACACACCCGCTGAGGTTAAACCCTGGTAACTGGCAGCTCTATAGTCAGAAACGTGGCATTAGAGACACCAGTGATCATAGTCAAATGTATTCCAGGGGCCAGAGCGGATGACGTAGAATCCTATTTTAAACTGCTGGCTAAGTATAAATGTAAATACGGTAAAATAGTTATTCACATCGGTGGTAATGACACCTGGTTGTGCCAATCGGAGGTCATTAAAATCAACGTTGCATGGGTGTGTGATTTTGCCAAAAGTTTTCTCTGGAATCCTCCCAAATCTGACAAGTGATGCCATGTTTAGCAGCATGTCCTCCTTCAACCACCGGTTGTAGATGGTGTCCAGTAAACAACTTGGACTACATAGATAATTGGCAATCTTTCTGGAGAAAACCTGGTCTGATTAGGAGAGTCGGCATCCATCTCACTTTGGAAGGAGTGGCTCTCATTTCTAGAAATATGGATGAATTTACTAGTCATCCAAAAACATGACAAGCCAAGGTTGAGCCCAGGATGCATAGTTGTAGTCTTACACACTTCTCTACAGCTTCCCACCTACTGCTACCCCACCAAAACCCCATAATGACCGTGTCTGCTCCCACACCATTCAAATTAATTAAATCAATAAAAACAAGAGGAGCAAATCCAGAAAATCAAAAAAAATTTAACAAAAAAATTGAACCAAACAAAAACAGAAAACTATTAAATGTGGTTTGCTTAATATTAGATCTCTCTTTTCCAAGTCGCTGTTAGGAAATTACTTGATTTTGTCCAACAGAAACCTGACTGGCAGGAAGATCATGTTGGCATTAATGAATCAACTCTGACTATTTAAATGTTCACATTCCTCGAACCACAGGCAGAGTCGGTGTGGCAGCTATCTTCAGATCAGGGTTACTAATCAGTCCTTGACCCAAGATCAGCTTTAGCTCTTTTGAATCTCTGATTCCCAGTTTTTCCCACCCAAAGTGGAAATAAAAAAAACCTCTTCTACTTGTTGTTGTGTATCGTCCACCTGGCCCTAAAGGCCAATTTATACTTTTTGATGCTGACGGTTGCAGAGGCTCTGCAACCGTCAGATCTGCTCTGTGCGCGACCACGCCCCCCCGCGCAGAGGCTCTGCAACCGTTGTCGCGCACCTCAAAAAAATCCTGACAACGCGTCAGACGGTTGCAGAGACCAACGGAAGTGCGCAGACAAAAGCGGCTGTGATTGGTCCTCGGTGTGCTTTTCCGGTTGTCTGTGTGGCTTCCTCCTTCGCATTTTCGCCAACTCCAATAAAAGAAGCTGTTCTTCTTCAATGTCGAGCAACTCCAGATCCATATCTTGCATACACTTTTTTTTTTGAAAGATAAACACTTCTGCCGGCGCCGCGGAAGTTCTCGTCACCGCCCACCGAAATTCTCGCGAGTTGCACTGCTGTGCGTCCCCAGACCGAGGTTGCAGAACCATAACATGAAAAGAGGTTCGCGACCAGAGCAAAGCAACACGTCAAGACGATAGACGCAGAAGTATAATCCGCCCTTTATTCTGAGTTTCTGTCTGATGTCTCAGAGTTTTTATCAGGGCTTGAAAATGAAATTATTTTTCAATCGTTCCGTTCCGAACGGTTCAGGCCTGTTTAACGTTTTCGTTCTTGCGTTCCGCCACCAACATATCGTTCCTGAACCGGTTTCGGAACGTAAAATATCGTTCGTTCTTATCGTTCCGGCAGTGTTTGGTGGGCCTATCAAGTCTACGAGTGTGGACTTTACCTTAGAATAGACGTACTCATTAGTATTTGCCCTTGACTTACACCGTAGCTCTATGCCCAAAAATAATAAATCACCGGCAGCATCCAAAAACATTCAGATGGGCTATCCTTCCCACATAGCTTACTGTAGCCTATAGGCCTATTCTATGATAAATAATTTCTTATCAAAAACATTTCTGGATAAGTGGGGGAGAGCCGAGACGAATGAAACACGTGCGCCAATGCGCGAGATCCAAATTTCTGTTAAGCTTTTTGTCTGCCATTCTGAAGACTATATTTCATCTAATTCACTTATTCTATTATTATTACTCAAGTGTTTCATTCGTCCCGACAGTGTCCTCCTACTGACACTTAAATCCTTTTTGTCAGTAAAACTGACAATGTTAACATTTCATACTTTCGGATTTATTACAGTAACGATTCATCTGCTGTATGGTCATAACATCCTACTGCATAAAACAACTAAAACAACTTTTGATCACAAAAAAACTACGACGGGTAAGATTTTACTTATCAGTGTCAAAAACAGGCTCGTGGGGCTAACGCTGGAACTAGGTGACGTCACGGTGATTTGTGACAGCTGCCTGCATTGAGCCTAGCGGGCAGCGAAATGAACATACAACCGGAAGTAGTCTTTTTTTTTCCCTGACAAAGGCTACGCTTTTGTGAAATTTTATAAAATATATAGAGAACGGAAAAAAAAACGTTATTAACCGGTTTTGTGGATTTCAGAATAACGTTTCTGTTCCGGAACAGTTGAAGACCATTTCGTTTTCGTTTTCGTTCTTCGTAAAATTCCGTTCGTTTTCGGTTTTCGTTTTCATTCCTTGAACCGGTTCGGAGCCCTGGTTTTTATCCCAGTTAGTGCTGAGTACAGATAAAGTCATAGTGGGTGACTTTAATATTCGAGTAGATGTTGAAAATGACAGTCTAAATATTAATTTTAATTCTATATCAGATTCTTTTGATTTTTCTCAAAGTGTTCAAAGACCTACGCACTGCCTTAATCATACCCTTGATCTTGTGCATTATGGCATTGATAGTGAACAGTTAACGGTGTTCCCTCATAACCCTGTCTTATCTGACCATTTTTTTGATAACTTTCGAGTTTACATTACTTGACTATACAGCTTCTGAGAATAAATTTACATATAGAATGTGTATATCAGAGAATGCTGTAACCAGATTCAAAGAGTTAATTCCATCATCATTTTCTTCACTGCCATGTGCAAATATTACACGGGACAGCTACCTAAATTTTCCTCCAGCAACACTTGACTCTCTTGTTGACAGCACTACAATTTCAATGCGTACAACAATGGATAATGTTGCCCCTCTGAAAAGGAAGGTAATCAGGAGGTTGGCTCCTTGGTATAATTCACAGCTGCATGCTTTAAAGCAGACTGCAAGAAAGCTGGAGAGACAGTGGTGTTCCTCTAATTTAAAAGAGTCTCAATTAGTCTGGAAAGATAGCATAATGTATAAGAAAGTCCTTAGAGTAAAGCTAGAACTGCTTATTATTCATCATTGATAGAAGAGAATAAGAATAATCCCAGGTTTCTTTTCAGCTGACAAAGATTCCAAGCTCTGTTGAGCCAGGTATTCCTTTAACTCTCAGTAGTGATGATTTTTTCAGCTTCTTCACAAGTAAAATTGTTTCTATCAGAGAGAAAATTAATGGAATCCGTCGAACTATTGTCAATAATGTATCAAGTACAGCAGCTTTAGAAGTATCTTTAGAACCTCAATTGTATTTAGACGGCTTCTGTCCAGTTGATCTCTCTGAGCTAACAACAGCAATAGTCTCTTCAAAACCATCAACTTGTATTTAAGACCCAATCCCAACCAGACTGTTCAAGGAGGTTTTCCCCTTAATCGACACTTCCATATTGGATTTGATCAATGTGTCTTTGTTGACAGGATATGTACCTCAGACTTTTATGGTTGCTGTAATTAAACCTTTACTTAAAAAAGTCTTGGCTAATTATCAACCTATATCTAATCTTCCTTTTTTGTCTAAAGTCGAGGCGGCCAGAAGAAACCGGTTGATGGTGGAGAACAGTTTCATTGGTTGGTGCTGTTGGACGCTGATTAGGATGGAGAAGTTCTGAGACCTTGTCTGGGAAAGAGCCACTCTGTAAGACCTAACATGGGCCTTATAAGCCTCCATGTGGACAGTGAGGCCTGTTCTCTTGGAGAGTCTCTCCAGCCGACGACCAGCTGCCTTCATGGTGCGCAGTTCTGCGGTGAACCACGGCGCGGGTTGGGAGTAGGAGACAGTCCGGGTTTTGAGAGGGCCGAGGACATTAAAGGCGGGGTAGGGGATCTTTTTCTGGAACATTTTTTTACATATTGCTTGAAATACTCTTCACACCCTCATTGCAACCAATTAATTAAAAGTTTTGACACAAATATGAAAAGTTTTAGTGGCCTCTAGAACATACAATCTAGGAAAAACAGAATCCAATCATTGTGAACGGTCCGTTCACAATGATTGGATACTGATGCCGTCTATCAAACTGCAATCTGCTCCTCCCTCCCCCTCCTTCCCCCTGTGCGCGTACCCTGCTCCGTGAACGTCCAGAAGCTTGGCAGGAAGCTAAACTAGAGCCAGCTTGGCTAGCACCTATCATTATTAAACGTATAGTTAGCATAAACTAAATACTAAATACTAAATACGGCAACGATCGATGCTTGCTGTCAGAACAGCGCTCGTGCACCTTCGTGCTCGTGCGCGTTCATGTCCTCTAGAGGCGTGCCTTCGGGGGGAAATTGAAGAAAAGGGTTGGGACTTTTTACCTGTGTATTTTCAAAATGCAGCTTCGCTGGACTCAAAATCCAGGATCTCCTACCCTACCTTTAAGGCTGAGGGATAGAGCACTGTTGTTGTGTGCAACCAAGCTGTACACTGGAGTGTTGGGGGGGATAAGGGGTGAGGTGGGATGCAATGATGTTGGTAAGGGCAGGTGCACATACCGCCCTGGTGTTCCTGAGTGTGATGGTCCATTTGCGTTTGATGCACTGTGAGGAAAGAGGGATAGGTGCATAGAATTGGACAGCCAGATGGTCAGCAACCGCCAGGTGCAGGTACTGGAGTTGGGTGGGGGTTTAGCCAACAGAGGTCAAGTGTGTGACCCTTGGTATGTGTGGGACCTTGGACAGGTTGTGTAATGTTGAAGCAGTCCAGGAGTGACAGAAATTCAGTGGCAAAAGTGCAAGTGCTGGAGTCAACATGGATGTTGAAGTCACCTAGCAGCAATGTGGATGGAGATCTGGAGCAGATTGAAGTGAGGAGCTCATAGAACTCGGACATGAAAATGGTGGAGGCTGAGATAGAGGTTTTTGGGGGTTGGTAAATGAGTACAACTTGGAGCTGTGAGTGACCTGCCAAGGAGGAGGCGATGCACTCAAATGAGGTGTTATGTAATACAGGCAGTTGATTGATGAGGATATCAGCATGGTGGATTACTGCCAACCTTCCTCTCATGGGTCGGAGACTGAGAACCAAACTGCCAACATCAGCACAGCTGCTGAAGCCCCAGCTGTTTGACAATGTGCACCACAGCATCAAGGAGAGACAGCTGAAACAAAAGCAGTACTTCGACCGAGGAGCAAAACAGTTGTCACTTCTGATGGAAGGGGAGAAAGTGACAGTAAGAGTCAAAGACAACTGGCAGCCAGCAGTTGTCGTGAGAAGAGATGACAACCCCCTGTCTGTAATAATCCAAACAAGAGATGGAAACACCTACAGGAGAAACCGCCGGTATCTGCTGAAAACCCGAGAAGAGACTTTTACACAACCATGCCCTGGAGATGTGGAGGACTGTGGGTCAGTCACCACCAGTCCACCTGCAGAGACTGAAAGGCCCATGCTATCACATGCACAGTCACTTGTGACATCACCTGAGAAAGAGACTGTGACAGCAACTGTGAACAGAGAAGAAACAGTTAAGAGGTCGAGGTGTGGCAGGTCAATTAGAACACCAAAACGTTACTGTGAGTGATGAGCAGCATTTCATTTGGACTTTAAAGTCATTTGCTTTAAACAAAGAAAGACAGAAAATATTGCTAAGTTGTTTGAAGTAGTCATGAGTATAAATGAAGCACGTTAAGTTAATTTTGGTTTGTTAATTAATTTGCAGAATTCAAGTAATATGCACTTGACCTATTACGTGTAAAGGTACTTTCAGTTGGAATCTGAGGATGTACAGTTTTGAATGATATTGCATTAGAAAAGTGTTAAAAAAAATTGTTTCTAATTCATAGCAGTTGTTTAGACTGTTAAACTGTGAACCGTAAAGTTAATAAGTAGAAAGTGTTGAGTAAATTGGTTATGGAGAATATCTTAAGGGGAAAGATGTGATGTATGTTGGATATATGACTCCGACCAGTAGGGGGAGTCTGTCACCAATGTCTGTGTATTGAACCTGCTGAGTGTGTTCGTAGAAGAAGAACAGGAAGTAAAGAAACAAGTTTGGTCACATCCGTGTCTCCGTTCATATTTCGTTAACACAATATCACACTCAGGGCAGGTTGGCATTCAGGAAGACTAGATACCTCAGCTTTCATGGGCTGATACGATTTCGCCTCTCTGTGAGTATCTGCCCTGTTTTGGAGAAGACTCTCTCAGAAGGAACTGATGTGGCAACAATACATAGTCTCCTCTCCATCACTTTCACCAGGCGTGGAAAGACTGAGGCGTTGGCCTGCCACCAGCTCAGTGGGTCTTCTGCTCTCTGGATGAGGGGCTCCTCAAGGTAGCTCCTCACTTGCAGTGGAGTCAAGGGGCGTGTCTGCCCCGCCCCCCTCTCTGTTTACACATCCTTAATTTTCACCTGGTCGCAATGCTGGCCAATCATAACAAATCTCTGTCATAACCAGAGTTGGGACTGAGCACTGAAAGTGAAACCTAAGTAGCGAATTGAAAAAACCTGGGAGCCGGCTCTTCTGATTCACTACAAAGAGCCGGCTCTTTGATGCTTGTGCGCAAGACCCATCACTAGTCTGAATGCTGTCTTTGACAGTAGTGCAATTCAGTTGCACATTTGGTTTGGTTGTCTATCATTTTATCCTTTTTTAATGGCTAACCTTCACCAAATGTGTACAACAATGAAGTAAATATTTCATATAGCTATTTAAAAAATAGCTGGACTCAAAACTCAGTTTGTCAACTTAACCATTGTGTGTAGCTGCTCCACCACTCAAGATATTCATTCATTTTCTATACCTGCTTAACCGAATTTAGGTTTGCACGGGGGCTGGAGCCTGTCAGCTGCCACTGGGTGAGAGCCAAGTTACACGCTGGACGTTGTCAGTCCACCACAGGGCCACACAGAGACACATGAGACAAACAACCTTGCATGCTCTATCCTAGGATTAATTTTAGAATCACCACTTTAACATGCATGTTTTTGGATGGTGGGAGGAAAGAATCCACAGGTGCACAGGAGAACATGCAAACTCCACACTGAAAGGCCCAGCTGGGATTTGACCCAGTAACCCTCTTGCTATGAGGCGGTGGTGCTAACCACCACACAGAGACCTTTCTACTTAATTTGCAATTTCCTCCATACACATATTGGAAGAGAATTAACTGACAAAGAATAGTAGAAAAACGTTATAATGGTAGACATTTTAACCGTGACCAGTTGCATGACCTTTGACAATTAAATAATGGATTTGTTTTCACATATAATTTGAGACCTTACTTAACGTTGTAGCATCAGTGAAATTAAATTTATTTTTCAATTCAATTCAATTCATTTTTATTTATATAGCGCCAAATACAACAAATGTTTTTTTTTGTTATATAATGTGTGGGGTAAAGGTCTGATTTAATAAAGTGCTGAAGTCTCAAAAATGTGACGGGTTGCATTTTAATGACAAATGCAAACAAGTTTTCATCAGGTGCCAACTGTCTTGAAATAACATTACATCAACTTTCATCGATCACTGGCATGTGCATGATGTGGCAGATGCTTCCACATTTTCTCTGGCTCTCCTTTTACTTATCATTTCTGTTTAGTAAGTAGTAATTGGTCTCTGGCTACCCTGTATGAGGCAAATCAGTTCATAGCTGGTGTGATAAAAAGTGACATCAATACATTTGGCCTGAAAGGTTTTCTTTCCTTTGATTAAGAGCCTCAGAGGATGCAGTGAGAATTCTGATTCAAATCAATTTGCTTTCCATATGCAAACCAGCCACAAAACAAACTCATCAATTTCACATCAGCTTTCATTTAGCTTAATAGCCAGCCATTAACAAAACCAGTTGCCTCCCCCCTGGTTCTCACTCGCAGTTTTTCTCACAGACATGGAATCATATCCACACATACAGTATGCACTCAACTTGCGGTGAGATGGTGCAGTAAAAAGCTATAACTAGGCAGAAATGTTTTTTTTTTCTAAACACACAAACGACAAAGGCTTGTAAGCAGTTGAAATTGCTCCCCTCTTTACTCCCTTTAGTTTTAAGATATTGTTGCAGGTAGCTGTCATTCTTATATGGAAGCAATCCATACATAATTTTTACAAAACATTATCCCTACAATACACAACCATGGCATGAAAAACCATAAGTGGGTTGCAACAGAACATTTTAAAGCATCTGGTTAAACATGGGCAGCTTTTTGACACGACGCTAATTACTATAATGGCGCCTGCATAAGGTAGATTAAACCAAACATAAAAATGCATACTACTTGTAACTTTTTCAGAGCATAGCACTGACGAATTAATACCAATATTTAATTATTTTCTGTTTTATCCTGCACTCAGACTGCGGTATGTTCTCATCACTGCTTCTAAACAATGACTCAGCTCGTAACTGAAATCAGTTAATGGTGATGATTTTCAGTGCAGTTAGTCCAGATTGTGGCAAACTTCAATTTTAAGAGCTTCCATTAGCTGTTGGAATTGTGAGGTTGGCTTGCCATGTATTAGTGTGAGATCATTGTCTTGGTACTGTTGGGTCTCATACAGTAAGAAAGTGCTTCAAGGGTGAAAGTTTAGAATTTGAGAATTTTCTTTTTTACTCTTTGGCTCCTCCTACCATTGTGGGTATAGAAAAAACTCATTTCAATGTGAGCCCTGCAAATGTATAGCCATACTCTATACTCTACTATAGGTGATAAAGCTGCAATCACAAGTCCACAAAAATTTTAAGGGACCAAAAAGCCTTGTGATGTGGTGCGGGCCTGGAAACCAAAGATGCAATCTATTGTTATTTAGCCTCCTTTCTAGGGCAGTTTTAGGCCCAGAAATATACATGAAAAAAGTCAACATTCTTCAAAGTAAGACAGAAGTAGATAGTTTTAAAGTTCACAAACTTCTCTAGTGTTGCTTTAATAAGTGCAGTTGACGTCCATTTACATATGAATTGTGATGCAAAGCTGTACTGAACTGGAATAATGCATACTCCATAGAAGTGAGGGGTGGAGTGGCTCGCCGTCAGTACAAGCTTGAAACAGGACTTCTTGTACTTGTGGTATTTTAAATACAGCATGTTATAGATATCTAATTTATGATATTAGGAAAGTTTGTGAACTTGTAGGGCAGGGGTATTCAACAAAAATTTAAAGGGGTCCAGTTAGAGAAAATTTCTTTAAGCAAAGGTCCGGAAGATCATAATGTCTAACTATTTAGTGTGATATATATTTAAGTTTAGTGTGATATATATTTAAGTAGCCAAGTAGTTCAACATCTGCATGTAATCAATACCTGACGGTTAAATCAAATGAATTCAGTACAATTCAAAAACTTTTTGACAATATTTATTGTCACGTAACATAGAACTGAACATGTATGTATGACTGCAGATAAGTATAATGTTCTCTCATTAACTAAGGAAAAGTAGGGCTGCATTTCAAAATAAGAGAAAATAAATAAATGTTATATTAATAAATACATAATAAATATTTTTATTCCCTTTTTCTGTTTCACATCTTGACTCAACAGTCTCATTTATTTTACAGATAATAAATCTCAACACATCTTAACAATTGAACAGTTTATCACTTTCTTCCCCTCTTATAGCCCACCCCCCCACGTTTCTGCTCAGTGAGAGAATTGAGCTTTAGCTTGTCCTGCCAGGATTTTAAATCTGGGCTTGAATGGAGTCAGGGCCATTCTCATGCACATATGGAGGTGCTCATTGGTGAGCCTGGAACGATATTTAGTTTTGATTATGTTCATTGATGAGAAATTATTATTTATTATTATTATTAGATTGTAATTACTGGCTGTTGTTTAGTATAATCCCAATAAAACCAGTAGAAAAGATTAAAAAGGCTTTATTCATGAGTGGATCATTTGACATTTATCTTGGTTTTGAACTAAAGTGCTATGGTTGATGTTGTTGTCATCTGCAACTTTCCTTCCCAATTCAGTTGACTTTGTGGCTTGGTAAAAGTCAGACTTAAGAATGATATTTGCTTCTATGTAGAATCGCTCATAGTTGTTTTTGAGGGATGCTATTTTAGCTGACTCCTCAATATATTTAAGGATATGAACAAATTACCTACTGTATAAAGTTGCATTGTAGATTACTGTGACCTGGATGGTAATTTGCCAACGTATCTAGAATAATATACATATCATGTCACATATAAGAATGGAATAAAAATGTAAGATCAGACAGCATTTAATTAGTAACCATGGCTGAAACATGACAAAATGTTTGATAGTTATGAAGAGTATGATAATCTGACTAACAATTAAATCATCAGACAGCATTACATAACACATCATTTCATGCACGTCTGTGTTTTCCTGAACTAGAAATATATGAAGACTCATTGCCTTAGACATAGCATTCCAAAAAGATTTGATAAATGTGGGGTGATTACATGTCTTGTGGCCACTGCAGTGTCCAGCTTTAAAATGACACAATAAAAGGAATAAAACAATTTTATCTGGCATCATGTTCAAGGGTATCCTTGTTTTGTACTTGCTACTGAAAAAGCACAAGTAATGATGGGGCAATTTTCTGGCTAATGTCAATGACTGCTTTAATAAGCCATTAAGAGCTGTCCGGTTCAAATGATGACCGGAGGCAAGCAAACTAAGGTAAATGCCACTATAGTGCTATAGTTCTAACCTAGGTATTGCAATCCCTCCTTTATAGTTAATGAAAGCTGCAGTGATTCAAGGTAAACACAAGAAAGAAAAAAGAAAGAAAAAATGGACCAGACTCAGTGAATAATTCCCTATAATACCTATATAGACCAGTGAGCAGTGCTGACCAACATGTCATTGGGGTCATCAGGTGGGACCCCATGATACTGAGCTGACTGAGTTGACTTGTTATTAGGGCTAAGTCCTATATGTGATGTTTTTTCTTGCTGCCAGGGAGTTAATTTCTTTAACAGTCAGGCAATAGTAATATGGTAATCATCTCTCTTTGCTGCAATTAATTAGCCTTCTCTGTGAAATCCACATATTCACCATTGACTTTAATTGAATATTGATTTGTTTGTCTCACTTTTACCCTCCTCTTTCTCTCTCTTACACCCTCCTTTCAAAATGTGATTAAATATTTGGCTCCACATTGAACATTAATGCTTCTTATCAGAGCCTGAAGTCCCCATCGCCTGGTTTGATTCTGGTCTTAGGGTGGGCCCCATAAACATATGACATGACAATAAGTCACACATTAGTGTGATGGAGCATAATAGCATGAATTTAATGGGAGAAGAATGGGGTCTGATAAAACTGCTGCCATATCTTTTCATACCTCTGTGGATATTAGTGGAGAGTACCAGAGGAGGTGAGGTAACAAGTTGATATATTCAAACTGTTTGATATTTATACTAGGATTAGGGATCAAATGATAAGGTGGCTGCCGAGAACCACAGCAAAACATTGGCCAAGATTCACAAATACTTTGCAATAGTGTCAAAGCCAATTTTGGTGGTAGTTGTTACTGCTGGTGTAGCAGGCACAAGGGGAATTTAATAAGTGAGAGGGGTGGACATAACCTTGCACCTGGTTCTGTTGGATATGTATTTATGGGAGTTTTCCTTAGAGAGCTTAAAACTTGGAGAGGAAAGTATTCAATTCAATTCAATTCAGTTTAATTATATAGTGCCAAATTACAACAAAATGTCATCTCAAGGCACTTAAATAGTATAGTCCAATTCAAACCAATTCATTGTAATAATAATTATTTTCAAAATAATCCAATTCATTCATATGAGCCAATTCAAAAACAATTTCCTAGCTAAGGAAACCAACAGATTGCACCGAAACTTGTCTTCAGTCCAATCTCCCGTCCTAAGCGTGTATGAGGCGACTGTGTAAAGGAACGACTCCCTTTTAACAGGAAGAAACCTCTGGCAGAACCAGACTCAGGAAGGGTGGCCATCCGCCTCGACCAACTGGGGTTTGAGAAGACAGAAAAGATGGGAAAAAACACTGTAACACCATTCAAAGGATAGCCTTTATGTGGATGATATATTACTTTTCCTCCAGAGCTCACAGATATCTCTCACTCACACTATTACACTCATAAATAAATTCTCAGTACTTTCTGACTACTCTATCAACTGGTCTAAGACCACAGTTCTTCCTATTAATTGTAGTTTTCAGAACATACCTGCTATCATTTTACAGTCAGGAAATATGTTCAGCTTTTAAAGACAGTTGAGGACGATCTCACTCGTTGGAAGTCATTACCCATATCACTTATGGGGAGAGTTGCTAGCCTTAAAATGATGGTACTACCAAAAGTTAACTACTTGTTTTCAATGATCCCCATGAAACCATCTAGTATTTGGTTTAAGTCACTAGATTCAGGCATCTCAAAATTTCTGTGGAAAAACAAACAAGAACATATTAGTTTAAAAATGGGAGACACACTCAGTTTCTGGCCTTTGTTAAATATTCATTTCAGTGTGTATAACATGTTAATTAAAGTAAAGTGAGGAAAGGTGTGACAGATGAGGTCCCCCAGCAGTCTAGGCCCAATGCAAATACCCACATTTACATTGAGAGGCTGGCAACCATTATACCAAAGCTGACATTATAACAAAGTATATTGCTCTGGTTACTAGCATCCTTCCATTTTCTATACCTGCTTAATCCAACTCAGGGTCATGGGGGGGCTGGAGCCTATTCCAGCTGCCATTGAGCAAAAGGCAAAGGTTACACCCTGGACAGGTTGCCTGCTCATCACAGGGCCACATAGACGAACGAGACAAACAGTTTACTAGCATGCAAAAGCTAATTGAATCTGCTGCAGCATTAGCATATTGTCTTTTGTAAATACTGGTTGATTGTGCAGTACAATACTGCCACTTAATGTTGACTTGGTTATTTCAGTCTCTGGCTCCCACTGTAAATTACAAATTGACTGCTACAGACTCTCTTGCGAAAGTCACACCTCACTGGTCAAAAATTGGATTATTTTATAAATAATTATGATTACAATTAATTGAATTCCAATTGGCTTGAATTGGACTTTATTATCTAAGTGCCTTGAGATGACATTTGTTGTATTTGGCGCTATATAAATAAAAATGAATTGAATTGAATTGAATAATTCCTTAACTTTAGTGCATTTCTTGTGTATTGTAATTACCAAAAGCAGGAAAGCCATAGCTAATGAGTGGCCTATTTTCTTCTCACTTTCTGGTAGGGTGGTTAATGAGTGTCCTTGTTATATTAAATTATATTAATTTGTTAGTAACTCTACATTTCATTCAAGATATCAACCAAGAAAATGTCAAGATTATTAGTTGAAATATAAGAATTGGTTTATTAGTTGGTAATCTCCCTTCAGAGAATCAATAAAGTATTTTTCATTTAATTTAATGTATTTAATTTGACATTAGTTAATTTTCTCTTAAGCATAGCTTTCAAGTTGCCTTTTCCTTTCATGAGGTTTATGGATACGAATATTTTCATAAACTAATCTTGTCAGAGAAAAATGCAATATACAGCAGGCCTTGTTTTTCTCTTTATTTGCGCCCAGGACATTGTAACTGCATTTGATTATTGGTAATTTGGCTGCATTTTTAACCGTCACTATGTGTCACTATACACACAGTATGTCTGCCAAACTTCTCAACAGCCAGCAGCTGGAGTTTTACCTTATAGATGTTTTATCTAAATAAAAGTACTGAAGTAAACATCTCATTAATTGAAACCCACTTCCTTTATTCAAAGACCTCAGACCTAAAAGTTAGTTACCACAAAAAAGGTCACACTGTAATGGAATACCCAAGATATTGTATCATGACAATGACTCCATTCTATCATGCCATTGTTAATTGAGCTTTGCCCAGCTGCTGATTGAAGACTTTGCACTTCATTCAGCAGCTTGCATCCTGTCTAAACCACCAACTATAAATCGAAGTATTAACATATTGCATTTACTTTACAGAAGGGAACCTTCTTTTTTAAAGAGTAAGCTGTAAAAATGCAATGGCTAACAGTACACAGACATTTCATGTGAACTTTAAAATGTAGCATCCCTTAAACCTAGAGCCCAGAAGAAGCAACATACTGACCCAACATCACACTCTTACACTTTTGTAGCTGATTGTCTGTAGACGCCTGTTCTTGAAGGTTTGGGTGTATTACCTTTTTAAGTATTTACTCGTTTGTGTGAAATGACACTTTTTAAGGCTGGTAATTCTGTTCTGTTAGAAAAACACTTAACAAGACTTTTGTTTGTTTGGTGCTCTTACATTGTATTTGCAAATGGGAACATGGATAGGGAGATTTTTATAAGATTCTTTACAAATCATTCTCAATGTTACTGCTACTCTTTCTGTATTCAGGTTTTTGGCTTGTAAGCTAAGTAATTGGTTATGTTTCATTATGTTTTATTTCTGGACTACAGAGTGAGAAATGTGTAACATCTGAGTTTCTCCGCTCCCATAACATCCCAGACGAAATTGCACGGACTATGGATTACAATCCCAGCTACAAGAAGCCGGCAGTAGCGTAGAGACCATAAACATGGATGGGGTGCCGAGGCAGTGTTCTATCGAGGCTAAGGAAGCAGCCACACAACCCACCGCTTTCAAGCATTTTCCTCACGTGAGGTCTCTGGCTAACAAACTTGACGAGTGGAAGCTGCGGATTGCAACGGAAAAGATGATCAGGGACTATTGCATTCTGCTGATCACAGAGATGGGGCTGCATCCACTTATACGGGACATGGTTATTGAGCTAGCTGGCTACACAGCATTCTGACAGGACAGGACAGCGAGCTCCGGTAAGAACAGAAGAGGGGGGGGTTGTACATTTATGTAAACAACAGCTGATGCACAAATTCACCAGTCACCAGACACTGCTCCCCAGACGTGGAATTAATGACAGTTAAATGCAGACCCATATCCGGAGCTGTCATCGCCGTGGATAAACTCTATGTGAACGGTCAACTCTTCAGAGACCCAAACATCACCCCCTGGCTTTATTAAGCATACTACTTTCTCCGCCGATATAACATCTTGTCAGGTAACCAAACTGAACAGTAAACACGAACACTTACGCATACTGGCTTGAAATAAAACTTAGGACTATGAACAAAAACGCCTGCTGGACCCCCTGCAGTTCGCCTACCGAGCGAACAGGTCAGCGGATGATGCCATTAACATGGGACTGCACTACATCCTGCAACACCTCGACTCTGCAGGGACGTACGCCAGGATCCTGTTTGTCGACTTCAGTTCGGCGTTCAACACCATCGTCCCAGCCATCCTCCGCAACAAACTCACCCAGCTCACTGTGCCCTCCTCCACCTGTCAGTGGATTACAAACTTCCTGACTGACAGGAAGCAGCAGGTGAGGCTGAGGAGCATCACATCCAGCACCCGGACCATCAGCACAGGTGCCCCCCAGGGGTGTGTACTCTCCCCACTGCTCTTCTCCCTTTACACCAACGACTGCACCTCAAGAGACCCGTCTGTTAAACTCCTGAAGTTTGCAGATGACACAACAGTCATCGGCCTCATCCGGGACGGTGATGAGTCTGCATACAGACGGGAGGTTGAACGGCTGGTCTGCTGGTGTGGTCAGAACAATCTGGAGCTGAACACGCTAAAAACAGTGGAGATGACAGTGGACTTTAGGAGAAGCCCCCCCACTCTGCCACCCATCACCATCACCAACAACGCAGTGTCTGCTGTGGAATCCTTCAGGTTTCTGGGCCCCACAATCTCTCAGGACCTGAAGTGGGAGACCAACACAGTCACTACCATCAAAAAGGCCCAGCAGAGGTTGTACTTCCTGCGGCAGCTCAGGAAGCTCAACCTACCTAAGGAGCTGCTGATCCAGTTTTACACCGCCATTGTTCAGTCTGTTCTCTGTTCATCCATCACCGTTTGGTTCGGATCAACCACCAAACAGGAAAAAAACAGACTGCAACGGACAATAAGGTCTGCAGAGAAGATTATTGGTGTCAGCCTGCCCTCCATCCAGGATCTGTACCTGTCCAGAGTCAGGAAACGGGCAGGTTACATCTCTGCAGACCCATCACACCCTGGACACAAACTGTTTAAACTCCTCCCTTCTGCAAGGCGCTACAGAACTCTGTACGCCAAAACAACAAGACACAGGAACAGTTTCTTCCCTCAGACTGTCTCTGTGTTAAACAGCTAAAACCGGACTTCAGTGTTTCATCCTTGCACCATGCACCAATTTGCACTTCTGATTTAATCTTGTTCTATGTCTATTTTTTGTCTATTTTTTTGTAATTGTTGCACTAAAGAGAGTGAGGTGTAACCGGAGTCAAATTCCTCGTGTGTGTCCACATACCTGGCAATAAAAAGCGATTCTGATTCTGATTCTGATTCTGATATAGGTAACACTAGTATACATAATACACATAGCCGCACAAAGGTAGATCACTGCTTTATGGCTGTGAACATTTCACCCCTCATCACCTCCATATCCTTTTTCGTTGTTGTTGTTGTTGTTATTGTTGTTGTTGTTGTTGTTGTTGTTCTTGTGGTTGTTGTTATGGTTGTTGCGTCTATTTGGGTTTGTTTTGGGCTTTTTTTCTATCTCACACTTCGACTCTTTTGCACTGTTTTTCTCTTCTTTCTCTCTTCCCCAACCTGCTGCGTTTCCACCTCAGTATGTCATATTAATGTTAACATGCACGGCACAGAAGGAGATTTGAGTAGCACACGTAATCAAACACCACGATTACACAGCACTGACAGCGCACAAGCACTCAGAGCAGAAGCACTATCAGTCGCCTGCAAGCATAAATGCACACGCATGCAAGGGATGCTCTTAACAAGCATCCAGGACTCACTACGTTAGTCTGAGCATGTCCACGCTAAGGTTTATTTCATGGAATGTGCATGGAGCTGGGTCCAGGGAGAAGAGACTAAAAATCTCCAATAGATTGAAGGACCTACAGGCAGACATTGTCTTACTACAGGAGATTCATTTATCAAAGACTGCAGCTGATGTTCTCACCACAGCACAGTTTCCTCATGTGTACTCAGCCTGTTACAACTCCAGACAAAGAGGTGTAGCCATTCTGATAAGTAGAAGAGTCAATTTCACGGTAAACAACACAGTTATTCATCCAGAAGGCAGATTTATAATAGTTAACTTATTGATCCAAAATATGAGTTTATGCATTGCTAATATATATGGCCCAAATGTTGATGACCCCTCATTTTTTCACTCCTTTTTCACTTCACTCTCTGATCACTCAGATAACACAGTCATCATAGGAGGGGACTTTAACATGGTACCTGATTCAGGAGTGGACAGGTGCAGTACTACAGGAAGTCAGCGGAACTGGCAGTCCACAAATGTTGTTAAACAATATATGAATGATTTTGGTCTTTGTGATGCTTGGCGCTCCCACCACCCCACTCTCAGAGAGTACACCTTCTTCTCAGCAGTACACCACTCATATTCAAGAATAGATTATTTCTTAGTTAGCAGTTCTCTGATGAGTAATATTTCAGACACCAAAATCCACCCCATCACCATCAGTGATCATGCTCCAGTTTCTATCACACTGAAGAATAACAGTTACACCACCAGTTAGAAATTGGAGATTTAATACATCATTACTTAAAGACCCTGATTTTATTGATTATTTCAAAAGGGAATGGTCTATATATCTGGAAAATAATGACCTGCCAGGAATGTCAGCTTGTGTTCTCTGGGATGCGGGAAAAGCAGTTATGAGAGGCAAAATAATCTCTTTTTCATCACATAAGAAAAAGAGGGAAAGTTCAAGAATATCAGATTTAGAACTCAGGATTAAATCATTAGAAGTTGTCTACAGTGTCTCCAAAGAGGAACACATACTGAATGAATTAAGGAAAGATAAACTTGAACTAAATGAAATTATTGATAAACAAACACAGTTCCTTGGAGAATTTTGAGCATGGCAATAAATCTGGAAGGTTCCTAGCAAATCAATTAAAGATAAACAAAGAGAAAACAACAATCTCTTCGGTTAGGGATTCGGAAGGAAATATTACCCATGACCCTGATGTAATCAACAATGCTTTTAGGGACTTCTATAAAGCCTTATATTCATCACAAAATTATCCACCAGACATAAATAGAACATAGATAAAACATAGATCAGTTTCTTAGTAACATCAACCTCCCAAAATTACAACTCGAACAGGCCACGGCTCTGGATTCACCCCTCTCAACAGGAGAACTCCATGAAGCCATTCAACATATGCCTAGTAACAAAGCCCCAGGACCAGATGGTTTTCCAGCTGAGTTCTACAAAGAATTTTGGACTGTTTTGGAACCTACATTTCACAAAATGGTTTTACAAGTCAAGGAAAATGGCAGATTATCCCCTAACATGAACTCTGCTAACATTATCCTTCTACAGAAACCAGGAAAAGACCCTGTACTTCCATCCAGCTACCGCCCAATATCACTAATAAATGTAGACCTCAAAATAATCTGCAAAGCTCTCGCCAAAAGAATAGAAAAAATAACTCCCCTTATAATACATCCTGACCAGACAGGTTTTATAAAGGGTAGACACTCATCCACTAACACACGCAGACTAATTAATCTCATAGATTATTCTACCATCAACAACTTGGAAACCACAATTGTCTCTCTAGATGGTGAAAAAGCATTTGATAAAGTTAACTGGAATTTTTTATTTGCAGCATTAAACAAATTCGGGTTTGGGTCGTACTTCATTAACTGGATAAGGATACTATATAGCTCCCCAAATGCATGTGTCAGGACAAATGATCAAATTTCTCCAAGCTTCAGTCTGCAGAGAGGTACCAGACAGGGTTGCCCACTTTCACCCTCACTTTTTGCAATCTTAATCGAACCTTTAGCAGCCGCTATCAGACAAGATGGAAATATTAAAAAAATATTGAACATAAAATAAGTCTTTATGCTGATGATGTATTACTTTTCCTTCAGAACTCAGAGACATCTCTCACTCACACGATCACACTCATAAATAAATTCTCAGCACTTTCTGACTACTCTATCAACTGGTCTAAGACCACCGTTCTGCCCATCAACTGTAATAATAATAATAATAATACATAGGTTTTATATAGCGCTTTTCCAAATGCTCAAAGACGCTTTACATAAGGAACAAACAGAAAGCATAGACAAAAAAAAAAACAAGACATTATAAACAAGAGAAAAACACTGTTACAGACTTTAGGCACATGGGGGGGGGGGAGAGGAACATTTTATCAGGTGTTGTAGGTGATTTTGAACAGGTGGGTTTTGAGCTGGCTTTTGAATGAGGGGAGTGTATCGGAGTTCCGGATGGTGGGGGGCAGGGAGTTCCAAAGGGTAGGGGCAGCGATGGAGAACGCTCTGTCCCCAAGGGTGCGGTACTTGGTCTTGGTGATGGGAGTGAGGAGGTTTGCATCAGAGGAGCGGAGATGTCGAGTGGGGGAGTAGGGGTGGAGGAGGTTTGTGAGGTATGGAGGTGCAAGGTTATTGAGGGCTTTGTAGGTGATGAGAAGGATCTTGAAGTTGATTCGCTGTTTTATTGGAAGCCAGTGAAGTTGTTGAAGGATGGGAGTGATGTGTTCTCTGGAGGGGGAGTGAGTGAGCAGTCGGGCAGCTGAGTTTTGGACATATTGCAGTTTTTGAAGAGCAGAGGAGGGGAGGCCATACAGGATGCTATTGCAATAGTCGAGTCTGGAGGTGATGAAGGCATGGACAAGTGTTTCGGCAGCTGAGGGGGAGAGAGTAGGGCGAAGGCGTGCAATGTTGCGAAGGTGGAAGAAGGCTATTTTAGTAACCTGGTTTATGTGGGATTTGAAGGAGAGTGTGGGGTCCATGATGATGCCGAGATTTCTGACCAGGGGGGAGGGAGTGACGGAGTGACCATCAATGCAGAGTGAGAAATGCTGGGAGGTGGGGAGGGTGGATTTTGGGCCAAAAATTATAATTTCAGTTTTATTGCTGTTGAGTTTGAGGAAGTTGTGATTCATCCAGGCTTTGATGTCAGTTAGGCAATTGGTGAGGGTGGAGAGAATGGCAGGAGTAATGGCAGCGGTGGTGATATATAGCTGGGTATCGTCGGCGTAACAGTGGAAGTGAAGACCATGGTGGCGGATAATGTGACCCAGTGGGAGCATGTAGAGGATGAAGAGGATTGGTCCGAGCACTGAGCCTTGGGGAACTCCGTGTGAGACAGGGGCGGTGCGGGATTTGTGGTTGTTGATGGAGATGTAGTGGAGTCTTTCAGATAGGTAGGAGGTGAACCAGGAGAGAGCGGAGTTGATGATGCCAATGGCTTGCAGACGGTTGAGGAGGATGGAGTGATTGATGCTGTCGAAGGCAGCACTGAGGTCGAGGAGGAGGAGAATGGTGAGGGAGCCGGAGTCGGAGGAGAGTAGGAGGTCATTGGTGACTTTTAAAAGTGCTGTTTCAGTACTGTGATGGGTTCTGAAGCCAGATTGGAATGTTTCGTACAGGTTATTGGAGAGGAGGTATTGCTTTAATTGTGCTGCGACGGCTCTTTCCAGAATTTTTGAGAGGAATGGGAGGTTTGAGATGGGCCTGAAATTGTTGGGGTCGTCAGGGTCAAGGCCAGGTTTTTTAAGGAGGGGGGTGATGGCAGCAAGTTTAAGAGGAGAGGGGACGGTGCCGGAGGTAAGGGAGGAGTTGATGGTGTCCGTGATGAGTGGGGCGAGGGAGGTGAAACAGGCTTTGACAAGCTCAGAAGGCATGGGGTCCAGGCGGGAGGTGGACGATTTCATGGTGGAGAGTATTTTGGAGAGGTCGGCTGTGGTTATAGGGGAGAAGATGGAAAGCTGGTGGTCGGGGGATGAGGGAAATGGAGGTTCAGAGTTGGGGGTGATGGCAGTGGAGGTGACAAGCTGGTTGTGTATGTTATCGATCTTAGAGTGGAAAAATAATAGGAGGTTGTTGCACTTCTCCGGGGTGAATGTGGATGAGATATTGTCCTGGGGTTTGAGGAGTTTGTTTATTGTTGAAAAGAGAGTGCGTGGGTTGGAGGATCCAGAGTGAATGATGCCAGAATAGTAAACAGAGCGGGCTTTGTTAAGTGCAGATTTGTAGAGGTGCATAAGATCTTTGTAGGCGAGGGCGTGAACTGTGAGACCGGTTTTCTTGATTAATCGTTCTAACTGTCTGAGTTGTTTTTTAAGTTTGTGAAGTTCCGGGGTGAACCATGGGGATGAGTGAATGAAAGTAACAGTTTTGGTTTTCAGGGGGGCCAGTTTGTTGAGAGAGGTAGACAGCGTGTTGTTGTAGATGTTGACTAGGTCCATGGGGGTTGGATTGGTCGAGAGGGGGAGGCCGGAGAGAGTGCTAGATATGCAGGTGGAGAGAGCGACTGGGCAGACGGACTTCAGGTTGCGGAAAGTTATTGTGCGGTCCTGTTTTGGTTAGGGGGCAGGAATGTCAATAGCGAGTGTGATGGCCAGGTGGTCGGAGATGGAGAGGTCGGTGCTGGAGATGTTGTGTATGTGGAGGCCGGTAGAGCAAACCAGATCTAGGATGTGTCCACCTTTATGGGTGGGGAAATTGATGTGTTGGGTGAAGCTGAAGCAGTTGAGTAGGTCCAGAAAGTCCATGGCATGTTTACAGTCCGGGGAGTCAATGTGGAGGTTGAAATCACCAAGGAGTAAAACAGATGGCGAGATGGAGGACAGTGCAGTGATGAATTCAGAGAGGTCTGATAGGAATAATGGATTGGGTTTGGGGGGGCGGTAGATAATTGAAATTATGAGAGGTTTAGGGCCAGGGAGTTTGAAAGCCAGGTGTTCAAAAGATTTAGCGGCAGGGATGGAGAGTGGGCGGGGTTGGAGGTCGTGATGGTAGATGGCAGCAATGCCCCCTCCTTTGCCCTCGGAACGTGGGTTGTCCAGGTATGAAAATCCAGCAGGGGTAGTTTGGTTGAGTGAAAAGTAATCCAAGGGTTTTTGCCAGGTTTCATTTAGGCAGAGAAGGTCGAGTTGTTTGTCGATGATAAATTCATTGAGAATAAGACTTTTATTGTTGAGGGATCTTGTGTTGAAGAGGGCGAGTTTCAGGTACTTTTGTTTTGGAATTGATGGTTCCAAAACATGATTTGATGTAGTTTCAAGAATATACCTGCTATCACTTTACAGTCAGGAAATATTAGATATTTAGGCATAAACATTTCCTCCAGGCTGTCAGAGCTAACAAAGCTAAATTATGTTCAACTCTTAAAGACAGTAGAGGATGATCTCACTCGTTGGAAGTCATTACCCATATCACTTATGGGGAGAGTCGCTACCATTAAAATGATGGTATTACCAAAAGTTAACTATTTGTTTTCAATGATCCCCATAAAACCATCCGCTACTTGGTTTAAGTCACTAGATTCATGCATCTCCAAATTTTTGTGGAAAAACAAACCACCACGTATTAGTTTAAAAACCCTACAGAAGACCAAGGACAGTGGTGGATTAGATTTACCTAATTTTCAGCACTATTTCTTAGCCAATAGGTTACAATATATTTCAAAATGGTTTAAATCTAGCCCACTAGATGAACCATGGATAAATATAGAACAAGCTTTATGTGATAATATGGAAATCTCGTACCTGCCACTTATTAGTCCAAATGTAAAACATCACAAATGCTTCAAAAGCATTAACATCAGCACCTCTCTGACAGCCTGGTGGGAATTTCTTAAAATTACAAAGTCCTCACTTCTCCCGTGTAAACTTACACCCATCTGGAACAATCCTGACATCCTGCAAAACAAAAAAATGCTAAACTTTACTCTATGGAAGAACAAAGGAATAAAACATCTGGAACATGTTGTCCAAAATGGAAATTTTATTTCATTCGATGCGCTCATATCACAACATGGGTTAGGAAGCAATAAATTTCTAGAATACCAACAACTTAAATCTATAATAACTAAGAAATATATCCTCCAACAACCAGACTTACAACTCCCCATTAGGGTAGCAGAATTTTTAAGCTTCTGCACACCAAAACTGCTATCAAAAATATATAAATTACTGTCTAAGATGGATGATACAATTTCTTTACCATCCTCAAAATGGGAGGCAGATCTATCCCTCAGTTCTAATTCTAACCATAACTTCTGGCCACAAATATGTTTGAACACCTTCAGAATGACTCGAAATCCTAATTTGCAGCTCATACAATACAAAATCCTTCACAGAACACATTATACAGGACAAAGGATGTTCAGGATGGGTCTAACACACTCAAATATCTGCACACATTGCACAGATAACACTCCTGATAATTATGCACACGCTTTATGGTTTTGTGCGCCTGTCCAGAAGTTCTGGCTTGAGGTCTGTGAGGACCTATCAACATGGCTAAAGTGTAGTATTCCTGCATGCCCCACACTGTGCATACTGGGTGACTTGGACAACATCAACATGGAAATTAACTCCGCACACATGGTCCTCACAGTGCTATGTATCGCAAAGAAAACTATTCTCATGAACTGGAAAGCAAAGAGGAATCTGCGTATTAACCAGTTTAGAAATTTTCTTTTAGATTATATTAGCATGGAAACAATGTCTGCCTCAAAAGATCAACTGGCTGAATTTCATTCTCTCTGGTCCCCGCTGATTAGCTTCATCACATAGTGGGGGTGGTGTGTTGCTGTCCCGCCACTCTGGGCGGTCGGTTGTGTGCTGGGGGGGCTGTGTGGCTTCGGGTTTCTGGTGGTCTCTCGGGTCGTGGGGGCCGGGTTGATCATTGCTGGGGGGGACTGTGTGTCTGGCCTGGTTGACAGTTTGGGGGACTTGTGGGTGGAGCTGTCTTGCGGTGTTGGGCGTGGTCTCTTGGTGGGCATGGGGGGGTGGTCGCTGGCTCTGGGTCGGGTGGCCGCGCCGCTCTGGAGTGGGTTGTAGTACTGGGCCTGGGTCCTGGTGTCTGGGCGCTGCCTTGCACCCCGGGGGGTGCCCTGCCTGTGCCCGGGGGGGTCTGGTTACCCTGGGCACGCCGCCGTGAAGGTGGGTCGGTGCAGGTCCTGGTGTCGGGCTGGTTGCTCTGGGGTCTCTGATGTGACTGCAGGCTGTTCTTTGTTAGGGTGGGGTGGCATGCGGTGGGGTGTGGCGGTGCTTCTCCCCTGTTGGGGGCGGCTTGGGTGGGCCTGGGTGATGGTGGGTCCCAGGCCCGGGCTGTTATGACTGGAGTGATTGTGTGGTTTATTTGTTGTTTATTTGTTTTTGTTTGTTGTGTTCTGTTTTGTTTTGTTCTTTTCTTTATGTGTAGGGGCCGTCTGGGGTGGGGCGGGTGGGTGCCTTCGGGTTGCCAAGTGGCTCCCCGAATACGCTGCGGGCCCCAAACCTGGTGAACATCGAGCCTTCCTGCTCTGTGGCGGATCCCAGGAAACAGGGGTGCCTATTGCAGCCATTTCTTGGCTGCCCTCTCCGGGGGAGCCTCTCTCCCCCGGTCTTCTAGATCCCCATACCCCTCTCCCTTCTGGCTCCTGTACACAGCACACATTCACACACGTAGGGTTTGAGGGCGGGTGTGTTCTATGGGGGGCAGCGGATGGGTCCACGTAGGTGGTCCCATTTGCTGCACTTTGCAGCCCCCCGCCCTTGTTTTAACTACACCTTAGACATTACTAATCATGAGACACACACACACACACACACATTAGGTTTTGGGGGGCGATAGCACTGAGTGGTATCTGGTGGGCGGGGCTCTTTGGGTATGTAGGCTGCCCGGAGGGCCACGCTCCCAATTCCACAAGGTTGCTTGCCCCTCAATTTTAAATGCTCACTATTAGAAAATATCAAAGAGCCAGAGTTGAGAGGGGAGGGGTCTTCCCGCACCCCTGTTGCCTAGTTGCTGCCTGGGGCGGGGGGGCCAGGAGGAGGAGTTGTCCTGCTGGTTCGGGGTCTGTGGTGGCTGGGGGGCTGCTGGCCCCCGGATGTGCCCGCTACGCCACACTCCAGCGGAGGTGGGGGATGGATGCATGTGCTGTGCGAGTGTTTGTGGATGTGTTTTTTTTTTTTTTTTGTCTTTAATGCATTTATTTATTTTTTCTCTTATATGATTAATGGGGTGACTGGGTCTGGGTCCTGCTGTCCTCTGGCCTGCTTGTGCTGTTCCTGATGGGGGGGGTCATTGGTTCTCCCCGCTGCTCGCGGCCTCACCCACCTGTGGGCACGTCTTGACTCCCGGGGCGCTTGCCCAGGGGCACTGGGGCAGGCGCTGGCCCACTGCGGTTGGCTGTCTGGGGCGCCTGGCCATCTCGGGTGTTGGGCGGGGCCCCTGCCGGGGGGTTTTGGTGGCGCTTGGGCTCGCGGGGGCCGGTTCCGGCGCGCGGCCCATGTCTGGGTGGCGGGGCCTGGCGGGGCCTGGCGGGGCCTGGCGGGGCCTGGCGGGGCCTGGCGGGGCCTGGCGGGGCTGGTAGGCTGCCGCCTCTGGTCGCCGGGAGGGCTCTGCCCGATGCTTGTGGGGGCTCTGTCTGGGAGCTTCCTCTGCTGTCTTCTGGGGGGATGCGTGGTCGTCCCTATGATGGGCTTCCCGGGTTCTGTGCTCCTTAGGGGCTGTTGGTGGCCTGGGTCTAGGGGCCCTCTCGGCCTGCTTCTGATTGCTGGGGGGGGGGATTGTGCCACTATACACTGATATTTAAGCATGGTTATTATGTGGGACCATCTACGTGTATTGCATGTTCATGCACACACACTCACACTCACTCACACACACACACACACACACACACACACGCACACACACACACACACACACACACACACACACGCACACACACACACACACACACACACACACTCACTCACACTCACATTCATTAGCCCAGTACCATGCTCACTAAGCAGTTGTTGTGCTGTCCTGTGGTTTAAGGTCACCTGTGTATCATATGAGATTGCTGCTGCTTGTGTTTTTTTTGTTTGTGTGTTTGTTCTCTGCTTGTCTGCTTACAGGTGCTCCTGGTGCTTCTAAGGTTGGATTCCCCACAAAAGCCGTGAATCGTCTTCAGTTTTGTTTTTACAGGTGTAGCAGCTGGTTGTCGGATTTTTCATTGTTTTTTATGTTTGTTTCTTCATGTTTCTGTTCTTTTTTCTCTTCTTCGCTTTCCCTCTCTCTCTGTCCCCCGGTCCGGTTCGGCACTATGAAAAAAAAAAAATGCAGGCCCATAACTCCCCTGTGGGCTAAATGTCATACTACTTAACTGCTTTGTATGTAACACAAGATGGTAATGCTAGCTCAGCTCTAGGGCTATTACACAACAACATCAACAACAAACAGAGCAAGTATCCTGATGCTGCTCACATCATATCTGGGGACTTTAATCCCGCAGATCTGAAAGCCGTTCTTCCCATCAACACAAACGTGTACAACCAGGGGAGAAAAAACACTGGACCAGGTGTACATAAAAACCAGACAGGCCTATAGCACTAAACCCCAGCACACCTAGGCCAGTCTGACCACACATAGCTGCTCCTTATCCCCGTATACACCCCCCCTCAGGAAACAAGCTCCCACCACAATCCGGACTGTTACTACGAGGCCTGAGGATGGTCTCACCAGCTGCAGGACTGCTTCAAGAGAACAGACTATGACATTTTGGAACACCAGGACCTAGAGAACCACACTACCGCAGTCCTGCACTACATTACATTCACGGACAATGTCACCAAGGACAAACACATAAGGATTGATCCCCACTGGAAGCCCTGGATGACGGGGAAGGTCCAGAACCTGCTGAAGCACTGTTTTCACCTGGTTTAAGCCAGGTTTCAGTCAACAGGAGGAAATCTAAGAAATGCGAAGTAAAAAAGTCATTTAGGATAAAAGTCTTATTTGCGACGGATCTGGTGTTGATGAGAGCCATGCAAACAAAACGCAGATCCGTCTGTTGGGAAGCCCGGTTAACGGGTCCGAGATTCTCCAGTGCGCGTCCCCATCTGCGGATCCTCACGGGTCTGCGGCAGGGAGATGGGTACCCGGCCTCCGGTATGACCAGCAGCAGCCAACGGTAGGAGTAATCCACGGAGTCTCGGATGTTGTAGCCGGCGCAATCACTGGAGAGACCAAACAGCAGATGGCGAGCGTTGTTCGTGGAGGGCGATGCCAGGTGGGCTTTCAGCCGGCATATTACTCCACCTCTCTTTCCACGTTTTCTGCGACGGCTGTTGCATGACAACCGACCAGGTAGATGCCATAGGTAAGAGGGTACAGACGCCAAAACAGGTGGCGGTGGCTTTGTCTGATCGTTGTCCTGGATCGGTATTATGTCCACAGAATCTCGGATTTTCAAGAGACTCAGGCGATCATACACCAGTAGAGATGAAAACGATAAAAACATGACAATACACAAAAAAAGGTAGCAGAGGTAGACGGCCAGCCACTCACAACGGCGCCATATTCTATCTTCAATCTACAATATTCCAAGTCGTAATCGGCTTTACGCCTGCTCTCCTTTTCCTGTGCCTCTAGCTGAAGGCGGGCTAAACGTACCTTCAACTTGGCATCACCACTAAACCCATGACTCTCTGGGGAGAAAGGCTCAATACGAGGCAATGTTGCAGGAGGAGCCTCATGAACAGCCTTATCCCCCAGGGGTTTGGCCTGTGCTACCTGCTGTTCCCCTTCATGATCTAGAACAGAGAAACACTTGGTCCAGCAGCAACCTCTGCCCCCGACTTAGCAGATTCAACAGGGTCTGAAAGGACCTGTAACTCTATTAGCTTTTCTAGGACCTTATTTCTGATATCCTTTTTAACACCATACTTCTGTACAGTAATGTCAAAGTGTGCTGCAATAAACAACCAATCCTCCTTTCGACATGAGTCAAGTTTCTCAAAACTGGGGTCATCAATAAAGTTCTGCAAATTAAAGCTCATGCTTACTCTCGATGCCACGACCACATCAACTTATCAATTTCGATTGTCATAATTCAGGGGAAAAAAGGATCCCGGACGAGCCCCTACTTGTTATGTCCACTTGGTGACCCAGTCAGCAGACAATAACATGACAATCATAAAATCAAATAAGTCTCAGTGGAAGTGAACAACGTGGTTTATTAAAACAAAACAAAAAACAAAACAAAACAAATTAAATTAATATAACAAAAGGAGGCCTACCTAAACTACCTCTGATGAAAATAACTGGATTCTCTGGCAAAAGAACATTTCAAAACAGTACAGGAGTGGCACAACCAATAAACCTAGTGTAGCACCCTGGTTAAAGTATGTAATGTACTGTTATACAGTATGTACAGTATGCCCAATTTGTGGTGAGAAAGAGACCTTCAACTCGGTGTGTTGTTTTTTTTTTAAGAGTTCAAAATGTGTTTATTACGTGAATAAAATAGAATTTTCTCTGTAGCACTTCATGGTTTTCGGAAGCAACAAAGTCTAAAGGTAAAAAAACAATATCTTCATTTTTGATGTCAAAAAGTGTTTGCAGCTCCCAGTGTTTTCTTTTCCATGGAAACCGGGTCCGAATAGCTCTTTGAGTGTTAAATGTTGCCGACCCCTGCTCTCGACAATACCCACTATGACCTTTGTTATCATGAACATCACCTAGCTTGCCCTGAAACAGTCTCGGAGTGGGACTTTACAATTAATTCAAAGTAAACACAAGAAAATTGTGCTATAAAAGAAAATGGACCAGACTCAGTGAATAATACCTTTAATCCCTATATAGAGTGGTCTATATAGGGTTTATAGGGTCTATGAGCAGTGCTGACCAACATGTCATTCGGGTCATCAGGTGGTAACCTCCTTTCATCTGTGTTTCGTCTAGTTGGGCCCACGACACCTACAGGAGGCTAGACAGTGATAACTGGTGTCCCAGAGTCACTCCCCTAATGCCAGCCATCACTGCTCCTCACACCACAACAACCATCTTTTTTCCACAACCACAAGCTACTCCAGCCTCAAACCCTGGTGGGGATACAAACCCTGGTTTGGGTAGGGGGTAATGAAAGTATAGAAGGTGCCAGAGGTGGAGGCAGGACAAGACATACTTGCAGATTCAGCAGGCAAACTCACCTAAACAGTCCACTTAAAATGGCAGTACATATAAGGCCATAGAGGCCAACTCACCTGAAATGGCTGCCTGGTTTCAAAAGGCTCACACGGGCCACACCCTCCACTTAAATACATCCTGGATTTCTTCCTTGCTTCTTCAAACACTGCATGAAAAGTGGGATTTTCGTCAGTATGCGGCACTGTAGATAGTCGTGCAATTTCAGGTTTACGGCTGTTTACGGCAATTTGCAGGCAATGCAAAAAACTGCCGTGAATTGCCGGAAATTGACGTGGGCCTGGCTTGGCAGTCATCCCCCTATGACCCCCCTGCTCCTAATTCTAGGGGAGGCTATACAAATGCAAATCAGGGTTGCAGGGGGAGTTTTATCCCAGGTGAGATTTTTCTAAAAGGTAAAATCTCTGGTACAAATAGATCAGGCTAAGGTGCCATTTATACTAATCTGTTTCTTTATCGTTTCTATCGCGGATGCACTGTCCATTTACATTAAAATACTGGAATACGACTTCATAGGTGGAAGGATTCAAAGACGCCGGAGCCCACGTAAGCATTCGCATACGATGCTGATTTTAGCAGTTGTAAACGGTGAAAAACGAGGATCCGCAATGCTGAGCTCTAGCTACTCGGCTTTTATGATGAGAACCCAGCCACTGCAGCAACGCAAGCCGTACATGGAGCGCCGCTTTTGGGTTAGACCGGGAAGAAGCAGCGCATGGTGGGACAATTCCGTGGACAAAGTTGTTGTCGCCGAAGAATGGCGCGAGAACTTTCGAATGTCCAGAGCAGCCCTGATAAATCTGTTAATATAAAGCAGTTGCTCATGCTCCAGATGCAAGGGCGATCATGTGATGTGATGGCTGATTAGTCATGTGACTAGCGAATCAGCCGATCCCCGTTTCAGTGTAAATGTAAATAGTTTGCAAGACGCCGACACGAAGAAATGGTGAAATGAATTAATGTAAACAGAGCCTAAGTATAGCCTAATTATAGACTCTTACATTTAAGCTTGAATTGATTTATTCAATGAAAGTATGCTAGATTAACTACTGTGTATGTCATTAGCAATGGCAAATCTTATGTAAAAAAAGATACACAAAATCAGAATCAGAATTAGCTTTTTTGGCCAGGTTGGCGTAAACAAACAAGGAATTTGACTCTGGTTAATCTTTGCTCTCAAAGTACAACACTCAACAATAACATAAAAAAGAATAAAAAATACAGAACAGTAAGAATAGAATTAAGGCTACACATAAGAATAAGACGCTATGGGTGGGAATGCAATTGCCTGGAGGGGGAGTGCAGCTGGGAATGTCTGCTTTCTTGTTGTCCCTGTCATACTAGAGCTCAACCACTGTGCATAGTGGCATGACTACAGTGACCTTTTCTTTGGTCTTACTTAAATGCACAGTGGATGTATTAACATCCACTATATTAATGAATGATTTTGGATTTTCTCTCCCAAACTCCATTTTTGAAATAGCGCCTTCTGTGGTCATAATACTGTGAATGAGAGAGTTCATAGTTGCAATGTTCACAGAAGCGCCAAGGTCTTTCCTTCCGTCTTGGGACTTCCATCTTTCAACAAACAAGAGTTTCACAGGCACACCTTTTTTATAGACGCGAGCCAGGGCGAGCTTGTCTCGCGAGTCCTTCCGTATAACAATAACCTCGCATGTGATTGGAGGAGCCCGACGAGCCTTCTACTCCTCATCACGTGAGAGGTCATGGCCACGGCTACTTGCACGACTAGCATATAAACAAACATTATTGTACCTAGCTAGTTCTCAGACCTTCATCTCCAGTTCCTGTGGTTTTGCTGCCTTGTCTACACGCTAGTAAGGATTTTTGCTACAATGGCTGGACGGCGTCTCGCATTTGGTTCTCCCGCCTCAACTCCTCTGGTTGAACGTGACCAACTTCCAGCCAGTCCGCAGACCGACCACAAGAAACTGTTGGTTGCCATCAGTGGACTCTCTCGTCAGTTGAGTCGGGTTGCTACTGGCATAAACGAGCAGTTCAGTGCCGTTAACTCCAGGTTGCTGTCCAGAGGCTAACTCCAAGAAAAGAAGACGGGTGCACAATCCTAAGATTGCGGTAAGAATATGTTTGATGACTGCTAGCTAAGCTAAACGTACTATAAAACCACGCCTTTGTTGGTAGCCCAAGCTAAAAGTAGCCTAGTAGCCTTGCAAAAGAACAACAGAAGCAGTGTAAGTTTCTTTATTAAAGTGTATTTTTTGTCTTGTAATTTACAGGAAGCCGTACGCCGCCTTCACAACTCGGAGAGCAATCCTAGGCGCTACGATCCGGAGCAAGTGTAAGATTTAAATAATATGCTTTCATTCTTCTGTATAAGGAAATGGACACGTTAATAGATACCGATCTTAACTGTATAATTTGTTTTCACAGGCTAAACTCTCCTCACAACGAGGCCGTCACCTCTTTTTTGCTAGGAGCTATGTCCGCAACTTTTTTTTTTACTGGTTCTCCTTCCTTGCTTGATGTTACTGTGACTTACGTTTGATTTTTATTAATTCCACTCTCATTTAATTGTTTTCCAGCGGCCTGTAAGACGTACTTTGAAAGCATACGCCGGAATTTCCGATATAACCAGCCAGGACTTGCAGAGCAGGCGGAAGCTGCGAAGATTTCAGCTCGGAGTAGGTCGAGAAGAAAGAGGGTAAGACTTTTTTGTTGACTAATTTTCAGATGCATTGATAGATGTGTTGTGTCCATACGCAGTGCATAGCACAGTGCTGATTGCCTTTATTTATTTGTTTTTTTTACAGCTGTTGGAAGCGAGACAGAGTGTGCTAGTAGCGGCCGAGGAGGAACTCTGGAAGTCCGCTACAGTCGACCTGATGTCCGACGAGGAAGACGGCACTGTTGGCGGGGTGTCTGGATGGATAGTTCATTCTCCCTCCTTCCGTAGCCAGGACCTCTCCGAACTCGAGAGGGGTCTGGCTGCAGACCTGCACTGTCAGGACCCATGACCTGCACTGTCAGGACCCTTAGTTGCAGACATGCACTGTGACGTCACCTGCACTGTGAGGACCCGAAGCGACAAGTGAGGAGCACGTATTTTTCGTTCCCCATTTGAACTGTGGAGACGACGAGGTGAGTAAAAGTCGAGTGAAAACTACTCTTTCTTTCATACGAAGAAACAGAAACAGTCTTTATTCACTGGAACGTTACGTTGCACACTATATACTCTAAAGTTATGTTAATTTTAAAGAATCAGGGTTTTTTTTAAACTTTTGGCTAGTCTTCAGCGTTGTTATCCTATCGATAGTGCTCACTTAAATGTGCCATTTTTCGTATCGATAGTGCTGACTTGTATAATTTTGTTTGACTTATTACGACATTATTTGTCTCTTACAGATGCATATTTCAATAACTATATACTGTAAAGTTATATTAATTTTAAAGAATCAGGTTTATTTACTTTTGGCTAGTCTTTAGCGTTGTTATCGTATCGATAGTGCTCACTTAAATGCGCCATTTATATATATATATATATATATATATATATAGATATATATATATAATTTAGTTTTACTTATTACGACATTATTTGTCTCTTACAGATGCATATTTCAATAACAACCGCCGGCACTACGCCAAAAATCGAACGCTGCACGTCATGTTGCAAACTGTTTCACTGCCCTCTGTGCCTACAATTTAAACCAACAAAATTGTCCAAGCTGCAGAGCCACTTAGAGGCACATACAAAAGGTGGCATTTTATTTAAAGGTAAGCATAATGTATTTGTCTGTTTGTTTGTACTCATAAGTATTAGCCAACGCTTCTAACTTCTGGCAGGTTGTGGTTTGGTTTGTAAAAGGGTAAAAGGAAAATGAAGGGAATGTAGGTTGCAGTGAAGAACATCTGACACCTCACTTTCTGTCTTTTAGAAACCTATCCCAGTCACTAAATCCTGGCAACTGGACAGAGAAAACTGGACTACAAATTCAGGTAAGAGTATAAAGTATGTATAATGCATGTATTCATATTAATAGTTGAGTACTCAGGAAGAAGAGCAGCAGGCAGAGGTCTCCAAGAGAGCCAGACTTGCTGATGTGGACACACCAGTGGAAGGCGTAAGCTTTTGCACAGTATCTATTGGTCAGATACTGTTGGTGTGGCAGCTATAGGACAGACATCTTTCTTTCTGTCTTTTCCATAGGACTCGGTTGAAGATCGCATTCTTCAAAATTGCAGACATGCAGCAGAGTGGGCTGAGGCCAACAAACCACTGTTGTCTGCCCGAGTGGACCTGCCTGACGTTCTGGGCATGGGGGAAGAGGAACAGGCAGAGGCTGCTCTACAGTATGGGAGGTTGTGGAACGAAGAACTGGACGAGGATGAAAGAGAAGCGATCCTGGAGCCTTTCAAAATGATATTTCACAATATTAACGACATGTTGATATTTTGTGAACAGGTAGTCGACAAAAACAAAGATTTTTTGTCATATTGTGAATGTTTGACTGAATAAACACTACAGAACATTTGATCATGTTGTGACTTGGTGTGCTTTTTATGTTTTCTCATTGATCCCTTAATAATTTGACTAAGATTATACTGTAGATATCAAGAGTTAGGGTACTATTTAGTGGTACTAAGGTGTTCCAGCAGCACAAGAACATAATTGGCATAGACATAGAACCAAACATGAAATTTATGGTGGTTAAGGATAAAAATACAGAATAATACAACAGAAAAACTAATTGAAACAAATACATATATATATATAAAGAGCAGTGCGATAAAGTCAAAATGAAATGATAATGAAATAGCAGTGACTTACTCTATAGTATACAATAAAATGTACAGTATAGGCCTATGGCGTCTTGTGAGATGTTGGCTTATGAATATGAGCCTAAGAGAAAATGTGTGCAGTGACCAAACAAAAGTTTACAATACAAATAAAAACAATAGACCGGGAATACTGTTAACTAATTAATTCATTTGTGAGGACCTCTTGAAAAATATAGCGTTTAAAATAGTTTAAAAATACGTGCTTCCGATACACACGCTTTTATTTTGAAAGGCTTCAAATCAACTTCCGGTCCTCACAGTGCACTTCCGGTCCTCACAGTGCAGGTGACGGTCTGCAACAGGGTCCTGACAGTGCAGGTCTGTGGGTCCTGACAGTGCAGGTCTGCAGCCAGACTCTCTTGCCGAACTCTGCACTACGTTGCAGTCGCGATTGGAGGGGACTCCGAAGTACGGAGCGACCCACCATAAGCGTCTGCAACACGGCCAGCCAGTGGTGTAGTCTACCTTTTTGAGGTGGGTATACTGTATAGTTGGCCAGTCATTGGCCCGTGGTACCAAACTAGGGGTCGGGACTCGGGACCCCTCGGAACCAATAGTAGCCCCTTAATGCACGCCGTACCTCCAGTGGCGCGCTGTAATAGTCATTGAAAAGTAATAAGTACCATAGTACTACAATACTATGACATAACACAGTTCAGATGAAAAGCCCTCTAAAAGCTATGACAAAAAATAGGCCAATGTAAAGTTTCATTTTTAAGCATTTTCATCTATGACAATCAAAAATGTTACTATCAAGTAGGCCTACAGCAAGTCAAGCCCAAACAAAATGAAATGAACTGATTTTTAAATGTAGGCCTATAGAAATATAGCCTGTATTGTAAACTCATCACATGCACTAAAGGTTTTTGCATCTGACATTATATCGCAGTAACAGTGTAGTAGATAATGTAATTACCATTGCCTAAGTACAGATACATCTCCCCATCCATGCATACCATGGAGATAGCATGGTTCTGGCTAGTAAATAAAGTTTAGTTTATGATAGATAAATTACTTAATCCAGACAGCCACTGTACATATCATCATGTAGACCATATACAGACAGGTATGGCGATTAGGAGTTATTCCCAAAGAAGAATCCCAGATAAACAAACGTCTAGAATTTTAAACTAAGTAAGCAAACGTGGATCAGAGTAGCTAGCTTGCTAGTATTGAGAGAAGAACGAAAGCTAGACTACAGCATGACTAGCCTGTGTTATTGCCGTGTTATGTCCACAAATTAAACAACCTAGAAGGGTAACTTGGTAGCAATAGCCTACTAGTCTCATAAAAAGCGTGAATTATGTTTTTGACTCAACTTAACTTACTTTCGGAAACGTCAGGTCGGGCAACCTTATTAAAAAAGTTCCTAAGGTCTTGCTGTCCCTTGCGCCTGGCCATGATCCTCGTCGTCCCCAACTAAAAACCTGGAACGCTGCTGCTTTGTTTAACCTGGCAGCTCGCGGTCGGCTACCTAGCGAAATTCACTGGCATGTTTTCATCACGCATTGAAGCTTTTCAAATAATAATGATCATCATCATAATAATAATATATTGTAACGACCCAGAATGAGGGTAAAAGCACACGGACTGGCTTGTTTCCTCCTCTCCCTGTCAATCACTGGACCGCAGGTCATCACTCAGGTGTGGGCTGGTGATTGGGGGAGAGGAGTGGGCGTGGGCCAGTCTGTGTGCAGGTCTGGTGTTCTCCTGGGGCTGGTTGCGGAGCAGGACTGAGAGTCACCCGTGTTCTGCGATTGTACTGCTTGTAATAACTTAATAAAGAGCCGTTCGGCAACCGCCGGTCTCAGAGCCTCCGTGAAGTCATTACAATATGTTCACGAAAGTTAGACAACGTGTTAATAAATCACTACCATACCTGTCAACAGCCATGGAAAAGTGTGCCCTGGAAATGCAAACTCTCGGGTTGAGATGATGAGATGATAATTCCATAATCCCATCAGAATGGTGAGAACATGGAGAACATATCGTATCAGCCCATTCCAGATGTACAATGACTTTTCGTAGAAGCCTCGACTTTACAAAGTCCTTTCCGCCACTAAGCACCTACGTACGCACCCCATGATAGATTTTTGTTTTGGCTGACAGCGAGACATAAAAAACGCGTCTGATTGGTTGGAGATTGACTGACTGCCGCAATTTCCGAATGAATGCAATTCTGAAGTGTTGTCGTTGTATTGTTAAATTATAACAAGGCTTCCATGAAAAGTGGTAGTTGATGAAACGTGGCTGTGCTATTCTAAATATTGAAAAACGAATTTTAGGTGGGTATACTGAGCATTTTAGGTGGGTATACGGAAATCCCCCCAAAAAAGAGGTGGGTATACGCTGTATACCTGCGTTCAACGTAGACTACACCACTGCGGCCAGCCCTCACACAGAACGCCGCCTACTGCTCCGAGGCTGCAGAGCGGCAGTTCACACAGTTGTAGCCAGGATTTTGGGTACTCTTTTTTGAGTCTTTGTCAGCTACCCATACATGTTGTGTGGGCAGATCTCCTGTGTGTGTGTGTTTTAAAAAAAATAAAGCTCTTTCTTTGCATAAACGTGTTTCTGGTAAATGTTCCTTGCCTCAATAAATTCAATCATGTCGTGTAGTAGTACATAAGAGAACAATGATATACAGCATAATAGCATATAGATTAAATAATAAATATATAATAATAATATAAATATATATATTATAATAATAAATATAATTTATTATAGGGGTTTACATTTATGAGCCTGCCTACTGGTAGCTCTGCCAACCAATCACGAGTGATTTTACTTGTTTGAAAAGTAGTGGTTTCATCCAATCCTGAGTAAGGACATTCAGGGCCAGGCGCGCGGTTTCTGCATTCATATGTTAATTAGAGCCGTGAGCATGGTACGTTTCCAACAATTTGTGGCACCGACAAACGCCACGTTCGCAGGCTGTAAATTGTCGTTAACTGCCGAAAATTAAGGAGATTTTCGGGCGTTTACGGGGACGAAAATCCCACTTTTCGTGCAGTGAAAGAGTCTGTTTACTCTTAAGTGTTCCCCCTGCTGGGCCCCCAGCTACTATTGCTTCTTCTCATCCAAATCCACTGACTGGCCCTTACTGCCTCATCTGATATTCCCTCACACTCTGTCCACTTATACCCAACTCCCTCAACAATGAGACAACAGATCCTTACTTTCCATCCTTGCTGCTCTGCTTCTGCCCTCAACTCTACATACCTAAGCTTTTTCCTTTCATATGCTTCTACCACTGGGGAACAACAAGCTTTCCTCCTAAATCTACCTTTATCTCCCAATCACAAACATTCTCTAAGCCACCTTGCCTCCTTATTGTCTTAACTTTCTCCCCCACTTGAACAAACTGAATTGCCACTGTCTTCACCTTAGACCCTCCTAAATTTACTTGCCTTCGTTTATCTTCAATACCTGCAGCTAAGCTTCTTAATACTTGGTTATATCGACACGTATACCGGCCTTGTAACAGACTAACCTTACATCCTGACAAAATATGCCTTAGAGTTGCAGTTCAATTATTCAAGCTAAATGCACAGCACAGGGCTTGGCTCAGTACCAATCGGGTGAGAAAAAAAGTGCTCATATGTGTATATGTAATTATCCATTTCAGTTAACAAAAGGTTATACAGCTAGTCACATATTTAGCAAAATAAAAAGTAGTGAGACTTCCGGTTTGGTGAGCATGTGAGAGCAGCGTAGTCTCTGTCTCCCGTGACTGAACTTTACAAAAAACACGTATTTTTCTTATACTCTCAATAACCCAAGTAAGAACGGACGCCTCATAGACTCAGTATAATATCGTGGCACCATGAATAATGTCAAAATCAACAAAACAGTTAAAAAAAAACTAAAATGAAGCTCATAGTGCCTTCGCTAACATATGCTTAACTAGCGTCAAAGGGCTGCTGGAAAGACACAAAGCTAGCATAGCAGCGTATGTTAAGGAAAAGAAGCCGAACTTCCCATCACTAGCAGGCACCACGCAACTACAGTCGGCGACGTTGGACCTGCAGTTGAAAGCGGTCTGGCGGGCGTCTGGCAGGCGGCCAGATGTCCGACAATGGGGAACCTGCAATCGGAGATGGTCTGGCAGAAATGAGCCAACCTTCGCTCCCCAGGGGACAAGATCGGGAGGACGAGCTAGAGATGAGTCCACCAGAGCTCCCTTGGAAGCTTGCGCAGAAAAGGGCAAGACCGCCCGGGCTCCCACTGGAGCGGAAACTGGAAGAGTTGAAACCCCCCTGGGCTCCCCCTGGAGCGAGATCAGGAAGAGCCTAGCCCCGATGTGCCCCCTCTGGAGTGGAAACTGGAAGGCAAGCCCCCTTGGGCTCCCTATGGAGAAGGAACTGGGGAAGGCGAGTCCGGCTGGGCTCCCTCTGGAGAAAGATCAGGAAGAGATGAGCCACCATGGGGTCCCCCTGGAGCGAGATCAGGAAGAGGCAAGCCTCCCTGGTTGGGATCCCTCTGGAGTAGAAACTGGAGGAGGCGAGCGAGCCCACTTGGAGGCCGTGCTGCTAGAGACCGTGCCGTTGGAGGCTGTACCGCTGGAGACTGCGATGCTGGAGACGTTAAAGCTGGATTACCGCGACGTTGGAAGCTGCGATGCTGGAAGCCGCGACGCTGGAAGCCGCGACGCTGGAAGCCGCGACGCTGGAAGCCGCGACGCTGGAAGCTGCGCCTGTGTGACAGAGGTGTGAGAGACCTGCCTGGAGCCTCTTCTCCATCTAGCAGGTCTCTTTGCATTGTGGCTTCCAAGTGGCTGGTCCCTTTCCGATCATCGATGGAGAAAATCAAAAAGAGTTATCACCTCTCCCTTGTCGACACGGCTCGGAGACTTGGACACCGAGGCTGGGGTACAGGAGGCTGAGACGCTGGAAGTGGATGGGGCACAGGAGGCTCGGAAGCTGGAGACTGTGCCGCTGGAGAGACCACGGCGCTGGAAGCCAGTCCTTTAAAAAAAATCTTTTTATTAGATTTTTCATTCATATACAACAATATTTGACACATACAATGTATCTAGGTAGACTTGTTAAAAGGTATCAAATCAAATCAAATCAAATTTATTTGTATCGCACATTTCATGTACAAAACAATTCAAAGTGCTTCACATAAAATAAAAGCATTGCAGCAGGGAGTGTAAGAAGCATTAAAAATACATAAAATAATATAAAGAGAAACAAATAAAATAATTTAAATGAATTTAAAAACAAGTGTGCAGATTTCATGCATAGACACATGAGAAAAGAAATGTTTTTAACCTGGATTTAAAAATGTCTACATTTGGTGAAAGTTTAATCTCCACTGGCAGTTTGTTCCACTTGTTTGCAGCATAACAGCTAAATGCTGCTTCTCCATGTTTAGTCTGGACTCTGGACTGGACCAGCTGACCTGAGTCCTTGGATCTAAGAGCTCTGCTAGGTTTATATACTCTAGTTGTCACGCCATGGGACTCTTGTTTTTAGTTTTATGTTTAGGTTACGTTTTTGTGTTCAGTTTATGTCTTGGTTTTGAGTTTTAGGTTTTGCCATTGTTTTTCCCCACTTCCTTCACTCAGGTCATTAGTTTCATTCATGTCACCTGCACTCATTGTCACCTGCTGCACTCACTCCCAGCCCTCTATTTAGTCTCTTGTCTCCCCTGTCTGTTTGTCGGTGCTTTGTTTGTCATTCCTAACCTGCTGTTTGTGATTCCTGACCTGTTTGCCTTGATTCCCACGTTACCTGGTTTACCCATGTCCCTAGTCTCCCTAAAAGTTAAGTATTTATTCTATTTATTCCATGCCAAGTCTTTTGTTTGCCTTTTCAAAGTTAAAGGCATGGTTGGTAATCCTGTTCAGAAACACATTTTGTAATACTGGGTGAAATGGTCCGTCTGTCCTGAGAGAAATCTATACAAGATGTATTTAGAAAAAGGGACGAAAATAATCAGACCTCTGTGGCAGCTGCAGGACTGAGAAAAAGCTGACCAATCCGAGATCAGCGTCCCGCTGATCTCGGATTGGAGCGCCTACAAAAACCAATCAGATGCCTCTGCTTTCTGCCTACGCCCCCCTCTGTCGGCTCCCTGCTCCGTGTGCGCATGCGGTTCTACCGGCTTTGGATGACGCACTGACGGAATGGGGAGGGGGGGGTGGAGCTTAGAGGAGGGGACACTTTCGAATCTTGCTAGCTCTCTTGCTAGCTCTCTAGGATTACCTACCATAGCTTTAAGTTTTTTGAATCCGGCTCTGCCGCGCTTTTTGTTTGTACTTTGTTTTTTGTATAATAAATCCAGTTTTCTTTTGAAAAGTCCGCATCTGTGTCCTACCTTCCCAACCTTCACCCTCAACCCCAAAACCTGACACTAGTGATGTGTCGGTCGCGAACGATCCGGCTCTAAGAGATAGCTCTTTGAAGTGAACGACAGGAACCGGCTCCACAAAGGGAGCCGTTTTGGAATCCTATTTGGGAGCCGTTTTTTTTTTCTTTCAGTATCTCGCTGTCTCTCCGCCTCCCTGTCGTTGCGCTTGTGCTCTGCAACTGCCACAGAGCCGACAGTTTTTTCCCCACGTCGTTTTTTTTGTCCTTCGGTGCCTTGCTGTCTCTCCCCTCCCCCTCCCCCTCACTCTCCCTCTTTTGCTCTGCTTCTGCCAGTGCTAGACCTTAATATCTCCACTGCCCTCATGTCAAGCGTGTGCTCCACACATCTGACCAATCACACGCAGCTTTCAATTAAAAAGGTGACGGGGAAACACTGAAAAAAAGTTTGTCCACTTTTTTCCTTTCCTCTGCTGTCCTCGTGTCAAGCGTGTGCTCCACACATCTGAGCAATCACACATAGCTTTCAATTCATAATGTGGCGGGAAAACACTGAAAAAAAGTTTATCTCCACTTTTTTTTGTGGAAACGGCAGGCAATTGACCAAGCTGTATAGCGTTCGTCGGCAGGTGTTAATGTACAGACACTCACTCACATACAGTGGTCAAGAAGCATGCACGACAGAAAGAAGGGGAGTCTGTGTGAGAACACAATTAGGTGTGAAAAATGAGTGACAGAAAACACATTTTAATGCAACATCGAGCTCCAGGGCAGAGTGCAGACTGTGCAAAGTCAGCATTTCTTATCGAGCAGGCTCGACAAACAACTTGCACAGGCACATGAGGACATCACATGCATCAGTATTGCTGGAGGAGTCGAGACCAGAAAGGGAACCATCTGACAGTGCAAGTGCATCAACTGCAGCTGCTTCTTCAAGTGCAAAAACATCAACAACTGCTTCTTCAGCTGCCACAATGTCTGCCCCCATTCCCACATTCCAGCCTGGATCCCACCCTCCTGCATCTACAACCCAGAGCTCAATGAAGCAATTCCTGCAGAAGTCTCTAACACCAGCAAGACAAGACAAGACAAAATGCAGGAGCTTGCCAAGATGGTGGCATGTGATTTCCAGCCCCTTTCAATTGTAGAGGATGTTGGATTTAGGAGTTACAGCCATGCCCTCAATCCCATGTATGCCGTCCCCAGCCGAAAAACCCTGTCACAGAAAATAATCCCAGGCCTATATGATGCAGCACGGGCCTCTCTGCAAGAAAGGGTGAAGAGAGCCTCAGCTGTATGCTTGACCACTGACTGCTGGACATCCCGCGCCACCACATCATTTATGTCTGTCACCTGCCACTTCATTGAAAACTACAGTATGGTGTCATCTCTGCTGGACTGTTTTGAGTTTAGTGACAGACACACCTCTGAAAACCTGGCAGAAGAGCTCCTCCGAGTGGCAAGAGAGTGGGGGGTGGAAAACAAAGTTGTATGCTGCGTCACAGACAATGCAGCCAACATTACAAGAGCCATCCAGCTGTTGAAATGGACACACCATCCATGACTGTTACACACCATTAATCTATTTGTGATAAATGCTCTGAGGGCTATGAAGCCCACTGTGGACAAAGTGAAGGCAATAGTGGAATTTTTCCACCGAAGCACAGCAGCCACCCAAAAGCTTAAATCCACCCAGCGGCAGATGTCTATGGCAGAGCTTAAGCTCAAACAGGAGTGTGCCACCCGCTGGAATTCTACATTCCATATGATCCAGCGAATGCTCGAATCAAAGGATGCGGTTATCGCAACATTGGCAGTCATCAATGCACCTGTGGTTCCTCTCAGCCAAGAGGAGTGGGAGGCTCTGCAAGAGGCCTGCAGTGTCCTGGGGCCCTTCGACCAGGTCACAGTGGAGATCAGCGCAGAGAGGTACAGTGTTCAGACATCATCTCATTGAACTTTACTATAATATTACTATGATACCTATTAAACTTTATTATGATGTTATTATCATTGTAATTATTTTTTATTTGTTAAATTATTTATTTGACAAACAGGTTTAGAAATGGCTGAAAATAATACTACTAAATAAATAAAATTATTAGTATGTAAAGCAATTTAGAAATGAAACTTAAAATAATATTCTTAAATAGGCTATATAAATAAATATTATATAAAATATAATATTTTGATGCTTCTTTTTTCAGGTATGTTACCGCCTCCAAAATGCTGATACAGTGCAGGGGTCTTCAGAAAGTGACAGCAGAGCATCAGAGCAGAGTAACCACAGAGAGCGTGAAGGAGTTGGTGAATTCTCTCCGTTCTAGCATGGACAAAAAATTCCACCGGATGGAGTACAACACAGTTCTGTCCGAAACCACCATCCTCGACCCCCGTTTCAAAAAGGTGGCCTTTAATGACAGCCGAGCAGTCGACGAAGCTCTCCAAAGAATAACTACAGCAGCATCAAGGTATGGGCAGTCATCTCACCTGTAAGGGGGTCATGAAGGAGAGGAGGGAGCAGCAGCCCGTGAGCTGGAGGAGCCTCAAGCATCGGCTGTTTGGAGGTTTTTTGAGGAGCGGGCAAGCGGAGACACTGCAACCAGGAATCCTACAGCTGATGCTATTCTGGAGCTGAGTTCCTACCTTGAGGAGCCTCTTTTCCAGCGCAGTGCTGACCCACTGAGCTGGTGGGAGACAAAGGCACTGATCTATCCACATCTCTCTCACGTGATGGCATGTAGACTGTGCATAGTGGCAACATCCGTCCCCTCAGAGAGGATCTTCTCTAAAAATGGACAGATCATAACTGAGAGAAGGAACAGGATCAGCCCCGCCAAGCTTAAACACCTGGTGTTTCTGTATGCCAATCTGTAAGTCTTTGAGTGATTTAATACAGTGAGTTCTTCATCTCTAGTGGTTCAAAACTTGTGTTGTTCACATGTTTTTTATCCTTCATAGTTTTATACTTTAATTTAATAGCACTGTATTTGATATTTGTATTGTGGTACCTTTTTTGTTATGAAGCTGCTTTCATACTTTTTGCGTACTGTGGTGAGTATTTGTATTTAATTCAGTGAGTTCTTCTTCTCTAGTGGTTCAAAACTTGTGTTGTTCACATGTTTTTTATCCTTCATAGTTTTATACTTTAATTTAATAGCACTGTATTTGATATTTGTATTGTGGTACCTTTTTTGTTATGAAGCTGCTTTGATACTTTTTCGTATTGTGGTGGGTGTTTGTATTTATAACTGTTTTTATAACTGTAATTTATTTTAAGTTATTTTTGTGGAAGTGGTGCTATTTTGTGATAATTTAATTGGTTATAATAAAACTTTTATTTATAAAGCATTGTTATGCAGCATTTTTCCTCATCATATAAGTGCTTAACAATGTCAATAATGAAACAAAATATCATAAAATTAGGTTTAAGCTATTAATTAATTAACAATGTAAAAATATATATATGGGGAGCCGTTTGGTAGCCGAAAGAGCCGGCTCTCCACAGTCAGAAGAGCCATTAGAGCCACATCTCGAAAAAGAGCCGAAAATCCCATCACTAATATTCTCTGAACATATTAAGGTAGTAAGAGGTTTGTCTTACAGTGTATGCTGAAAACAATCAATTTAACCTAAGCCAGAACGGCTTCTATGACTGAACCACTGATAGTAGAAAAAAAGAAAGTAAAACAATGTAACAAGCTGTGCCTAGCACACATGGAGGACGAGTGAAATAGCTTAAGAATTTGGTCCCACCGGCTGTCTGATATTGGTACTCCTATCTCCTCCTGATGTACCCCCTCCCCCATCTCTATGATTGATAGCAACATCACTTCTGTCGCCATCCCTCCGCTACAACCTCTGTGTCTAACTATAGAGGAGGTTGGAGCTGAGCTCAGGAGACTTAAGTCAGGGAGGGCTGCAGGCCCAGATGGAGTCTGTCCAAGGCTTCTGAGGGACTGTGCTGGTCAACTAGCAGTCCCTCTTCAGAGGCTCTTCAATATGAGCATTCAGATGGAAAAAGTCCCGGTGCTGTGGAAAACTTCTTGTCTCATACCAGAGCCCAAATTAGGGCAACCGGTGGAGCTGAATGACTACATTGAGGCTTTGACATCTCATATCATGAAGACCTTGGAGAGACTCCTTTTTCGTTTCATGAGATTGCAGGTTGCTGAGGCTCTTGATCCCTTCCAGTTTGCCTACCAGAAACACATAGGAGTGGGAGACGCGATTCTGTACATGTTGCATCGGGCATATCTGGATGTGCCTGGTTCATATGTGAGAATCGTGTTCTTTGACTTCTCCAGTGCCTTCAACACCATACGGCCTCCCATGCTGGAGGACAAGCTTCTAGGTATGGGTGTGGCCCCTTCCCTGACATCATGGATTATAGACTATTTGTCTGCCAGACCACAGTATGTCAGGATGGGGAGATGTGTTTCTGGAACACTGGAATGCAGTACTGGGGCTCCGCAGGGTACTGTTTTGGCTCCTATTTTTTTCACCCTGTACACATCAGACTTCAGGTACAACTCAGAGTCCTGCCACATTCAGAAGTATTCTGATGATACGGCTGTTGTGGCATGTGTGCATGGTGGACAGGAGAAGGAGTACAGGGACCTTGTGGAGGCCTTTACTGACTGGACCAAAAATAACTGTTTGCTCCTGAACACCACCAAGACCAAAGAGCTGGTGGTGGACTTCAAGAGATCTAAAACTCCATACCAGTCAGTCTGCATTGATGAAGGGGAGATAGAGACGTTCAGACCCGCAAATACCTGGGGGTGGTGCTGGATAATAAACTGGAGTGGTCTGCCAACATAGAAGCAGTGTACAGGAGGGGCCAGAGCCGTCTCTTTTTCCTGAGACGGCTCAGGTCCTTCAATGTCTGTAGTGATATGATATGCATATTTTATCACACTATCATTGAGAGTGCACTGTTCTATACTGTTGTTTGCTGGTGGAGTTGCACGACAGACAAAAACTGTAGGCGCCTGGACAAACTGGTGAAAAAGGTAAGTTCTGTTGTAGGCCGAAGGCTGGACCCTCTCAGTGTGGTGGAGCAACGGATGAGGAGGAAATTGTATTCGGTTTTGGAGAACAATAAACATCCTCTCCACAACATCCTGGCAGGACAGAGGAGCAGCTGTAGTGAGAGGCTCATCTCTCTGCGCTGCAGGACTGAGAGGTTCAGAAGGTCCTTTGTTCACACAGCCATAAGGCTTTTTAACAGTGACTGCTGAGTTCTTCTCAAATTGATAGATTGATTTTATTTATTTATTTATTTATTTAGTCGTTTATTATTATTATTATTATTATTTAGTAGTAGTATTTTTATTAGAATTGGTATTATTGTTGTTTTTAATATACAATCATTGTAAATATTAATCATTTTTTTTGAGCAACATGACTAATTTGAATTTCCCCCATTTGGGGATGAATAAAGTATTTTTCTATTCTATTAACCAAATATGGGGTTATTGGGTTCGAATTTGCTTTGTAGAATTCTACTCCAAACCCGTCTGGCCCAGGGGACTTGCCATTTTGTAGCTGTCCAACCACCTCCTGCACCTATGAGATAGGTGTGCCTAGTTTGTCAGCCAGATTACTATCGACTTTGGGATATGTAAGTATCTCTAGGGGGTTGTGGCTCTTCCAGATTTCGGGCGAGTACTCTGAAGTGTACAGGTCTGAATAGAAATTTAAAAACGCGTCCTTTACTAATTTGGGGTCGGCGACCACTGCTGATGGCAATTTTATCCTGGGGATCAGTCTCGAGAGAGCAGCAGTTCTAGCCTGATGGGCGAGAAGTTTGCCCACCTTATCTCCCATTTCAAAATAACATTGCCTTGTTTTTAACAATTTTGTTTCAACCTTGGATGTTGACAAAAGGTCAAACTCAACTTGAAATTTAAGACGTTAGTCATAAAGAGAGAGAGTTGGGAGGCGGCGTATTGTGTGTCAATTTTCAATAGTTGATCCGAGAGCCAGACCATCCTTTCCGTGTACGCCTTTTTCTGTCGGGAAGCAAACGAGATCGCTTGCCCTCTCAAATATGCTTTACACGCCTCCCATAGAGTGCTTCTCGTGATGTCTAGGGTGTCATTTGTCTGAAAGAAGTTGGCTATTTCCTCCTTGAAGAATTTTTGAAAACGTGGATTATTCAGTAAAAAGTGGGAAAGTTTCCATTGTGTATGTTAGGGAAAGTTATGACAACTGATGTAGGAACGTGGTCTGAGATCACTATCCTGTGATACTGTGATGGTTTATAAAAGACTTCAATATGGTAGCAGAGTTGGATAAAATGGAGTCTAGAGGAGTGAATAAGGTTGAAATTGTCACCTATAATCGGGTAATGACTGTCTATGTCAGGAAGGGAAGAGAAAAGATGGGTGATGGGGGAGGGACAACAAAGAGAAGAGGGAAAGAAAAGAAAGAGAGGGAAGATAGAAAAACCCCCCAAAAAACAGAAAACCTTATTAACACATTTAAAACCCTATATAGCTTCCTGTTTTTTTTTATACTCACTAATCCCCATAACTTCACCACTCCTGCAGGACAAAATGTAAACCTTATAGCACAAACAGTCAGACAATAACAAAGAAAAGTTTAAGTGCCTCCCACATTGCAAGGTATAAAAACAAACTACTCACATGTGAGCATAAACAAATACAACAGTCACTACGGAAAATTCCCCAAGAGTATTTTTTAGAAAAAGAAATAACAATGCAAGTTTTCCCACTATGCCATCTCTTTAGAGCAGTAGGGGGCGATATGCCCCAGGAATAGAAATCATTGACATAAGTAGAGAGGCTGCATCTTCATGTAGCATAAAAATAATAAAATAAAATATTCATCAGAACTCCAGGCATCTTTGTATTAAACGTTTAACTAATATTACCCCTAATAAAAAAGAAAAGTATGGTCAAAGGTTAACCACAACAAATAGGGGCAGACTCCGTACACAGCATCGGTTCAACAAGCCCAGACAGAGTTTTATAAAAACTAAAACAGTCCTAGTGTTCAAAAAGCATCATGCGCCACTAGTAAGAGTTCACAGTCACTGTGTGTTAAGTGTTATCGTGTCGAGACACTCTTACCGGGTGGGCGAGTCATCCCGAAGCCCGTACCGGTAACGGTGTTAGCATTAGCTGTAGAAGAGGTATAAAAATAGCGTTTTGTAGTGGCGATATGATATGCCCCCGTCACTTCCAGGCTAACAACTTTTGGCTAAAAACGGTCAAATCGAAATTCTCAAAACACATCCGTATGACATGATTTTGATGTCAACTCAACGTATGTACTCCCAATCATCCCGTAAATTGATCTAAAGTGCATTTTACTCCGGATTATCCCTTTAATGACAATATTCCTGCTCTTGACAGTGGCATTGTTTTCTTCTCGACTTTCGTGGTTGTAGAGTAGCGGTAACCTTCACGTTGCAGCGACACCTCTGTGACGGAGAAAATTGCAACTACTGGCGCATTGACTTGCGCCACTATATATAGCCGGCAAGAAATCATGCACCGCTCGTGCTAGCAGACGCGGCAACCATGCTAGAGCCTTGATGCAGCTTGACAAGACGCTCTCGATCGTCCCACTGTAGAAGGTGCACACGATGGGGGGCGGGGCTCCAGCTCTTCTTAGTTTGCAGAGGAAGTGGAGGCATTGGTGAGCCCTCTTGACCAGTGATCAGGTGCTGGGGGGGGGTGCGCTCGCCTCAAATCCACAACAAACTCTTTTGTCTTCTCCACGTTCAGGGAGAGATTGTTGTGCCTGTACCAAAAGGTCAGACGGCTCACCTCACTCCTGTAATTTGTCTCATCATTGTTGCTGATGAGACCCACCACAGTTGTGTCGTCCGCAAACTTGATGATGGAGTTGGAGTTGTGCAGCGGCGTGCAGTCGTGGGTTAGTAGGGTGAAGACGAAGGGGCTCAGCACACATCCCTGGGGGGCCCCTGTGTTTAGGGTGATGGTGCTGGATGTGCTGCTGCCGCCCGGCTCTGCCTGTGGTCTCCCTGTCAGGAAGTCCAGCAACCAGTTTCACAGGGAGGTGTTCAGTCCTAGCCGATGACCAGCTGTTGTGGGATGATTGTGTTGAATGCTGAACTGAAGTCAATGAAAAGCATTCTGACGTGGGAGTCTTTAAATATTTAATTTTATTGTGACCCAATAGGACCTTTTTATGGATAAATATGGACTGAATCCACTTTTAGAGTGATTTTCTAGAAGGCTCTCTTTCCTTAACAACAAGGTCCACAGCAATAAATAAGGCATGATCTAATGCAGGATGTTACACAAACAAACACAAACATGCATTTAAGTAATCGCCTTGCCAGTATGAATGTATTGACTTTCAAGACAAAAGAGTAATGACTTTGTTCTCTTCACTCATATGACCTGACTCAAAATAATTAAATTCAGTTGAGGGCTGTTCTCAGATATGAATTCAGTGAGGAATGACATACAGCACAAGTCAAAAGTTAAATGAGTGGGTGTGAACAGACCTTTGGTTGTATAATTTATTGTTTGAATCTTCTGTCCAGCTATGTTTATGCCATCTAAAGTGGACCTTAGAAATATGTGAAGGAACCAACCATTTAAATGATGATTTGAAATAAGATATTTTTACAGTTTGTTTTTAGTTCGTTTTTTTTACACCCAAATTCAAGAAGTAAGGCAAACAAAAAAACACATACACACACTTCCTACAGCCCCAACTCCAAATACAGTGCATATCAGAATCAGAATCAGAATTACTTTATTAATCCCTTGCGGGAAATTCTTTTGTTGCAGTGCTCTCATTACAGGAAAAAGAAAAGATTAATAAGAATAAGATAGGGAAAAAAAAAAAAAAAAAAAAATTAATAAAAATATCAATATGTACAAAATACAATAAACAGTATTTACAATGCTACTCAGTAGCTAATTATTATTGTTATTGCACATGACCGGATTATTGCACATGGTGAAGTAATGTCAGACACTGGAATTGTACAGTTTGATATACAGTCCATACAGGACTGGTATGAACATTTCTTCATGAACTCATAACAAATATTTGCCCTGCCAATCACTGACTTTTCAAGTATGCATCTGAACATGGAACACCTCTTTAAGTTTAAACATGTGAAAGAAATGTAATGTTACATAAATTCTGCTTCATCCTTCCTCAGCCCTGTTGACAGGCACAGGAGCAGACCAGGATCTGGTTTCAGCCAATTAACACCAGCAGACAGTCTGAAGCAGTGAAGAGTTTCATGTTGTGATCAGGGGCCATGAATTGTTAAATACCTCTGGTACTTTCACAATCCAAGAGAGCTGACAAATGCAACTGCTTCATCGGCCAGACGTGCACTAATTTGAACAGCTACAATCAGGGAAGCTCATATTATTGCCATATCGATCTAAAGGGGGAGAGAAGCAAGCACATTCTGGCCTCAGTTAGGCTCTGTTATCTAGTCTAATGAAAAGGAGTCATGGCAGCAGAGAAAAGTAAGTTGGACGCTGATAAGGCTCATTGGGATGTGATTGTATATATTAGAATAGAAGAATAGAAAAATAACAGGTTATAAGAGATTTTACAGTGTACTGCTTGATTCTGAACAAATCTGTTTTCTACAAATATGCCACACTGACATGTAGAGATTTTAACAGATAAAATAATTAAATGTTTGAAGTAAATACCTTGCTTCATACAGCTGATCTAAGCAGTGGCAAAACAGAGGAATGATGGACACATAAAAGGCATTTTAGTCATCTGCAGTGGTATTGATGCTGAAAGTTCCATTTTCATCTCCTGCAGTTAAAGCTGCAGTCGGCAGATTTTCAAAATTGCGAGTCTAAAGTCGGAAAATTCGAACTGATACAACTTTCAGGTCCCTCCCCCAACCTCTACCAAGCTCCGAATCGCCCCCCAAACCCCTCCCCCTCTGTGGACGAGGTTGTGCACGTGAGTTCACACCAGTGTGAGCGCACACAAGCTGGGGCAGACTCACGCTCAGCAGCGTGTGCACAAGCTGTGATTGACAGGTAGGATTCCTCCACCCTAACTTGATTGGTTAAAAACAGCCGGGAGCGCTCGGTTTTTGCAAGCATGATTACAGGCTTCAGAGGGAGCTACAGATTTCGTTATTTTTCCTAAACAGCCTATTTAATATTCTACTTCCAGAATCCCATGACAGTTCAAGCTAATATGACTAAAAAAAAGTTGCCGACCGCAGCTTTAACAAGGCAAGGCAAATTTATTTGTAGAACACCATTAGTACACAAAGCAATTCAAAGTGCTTTACGGTTACATAAAATCACAAGAAGCCAAATAAAATCATTCCAAAAAACATAAAAAATAATCATTAATTAATTAGATTAAAAGCGAAGAGTGCAGATAAAATACTTTCAGTTGTCATATGCACGGCTAAATAGAACTGTTTTCAGCCTGGATTTAAACATTGTCAGAGTTGAGGCCATGCCACGCCACGCCAACTCAACTCAACTCAACTCAAGCTAAGTCCTTTTTGTTGTTATGTCAAGTCAAGTCTTTTAATTTTTTTCCCACAGCTTCGTTTTTGTCATCCGGCTCAGCCGCGCTTTGTTTTGACCTTATGTTTGTGAATAAACCAAGTTTTGCTTCTCACCTCTGGAATGAAGAATCTGACCAAAAATGGACGCGGCGGACTCCGACCGATTCTGGGACCTGCTCAAGGACTTCTGGCGCTGCTTGGAGCGGGACACTAGCCTGGGTGCCAGCCGAACTTAGCCCCGCCCATAAAAGATTTGGTCGGGAAGTTCGGTCTGGCTCTGCTCAGTTGGGAAATCATTATGCCCGAAAAGAATTGGTCGGACCAATCAGATTGCCAGGGCGGGCTTTATACGATGATGGACAGATGATCAACAGGGACATTATCGACTACGTCACTAAAGAGCTGAACATGGCTGCCGCTGGAGAGCTAGGGTGTGTAGATTCTGCCATCGAGTCTGTTCTACAGGATCTCCACCAGAGAGTCTCTATTATGAGGAGAGGGAAAACTGGCGGCTATTTCCGGGTGGTACTGCACTCTAGGGGCGCCAACGAAGCAGTGCAGAGCACGCCGAACTCTATGTAGGCCGTAAGGTGAACCTCGAAAACTCCTTCAGAACACCAGGCTTGTTCCGCGCTCTCCGAACCAAACACGCTTTAGCTCATAAAAAGATTTGAGTTATGTTGAGGTTTAAAAAAAAGTTTCGCCACTCAGAACACAGTACTTTTTTAGTTTGCAACGTTTAAAGGAATAACTAGTGCCTGGCAAGGCGTATGTACATATTCGGCAGGCGTAATAACAGTTTGGCTCGCGAGAGGTGCCACGGTTGAGACGTCATCAGAATAGACGAATCGGATAGCTGGTATGTCAGCTGAGCTGGTAAACAGAAACAGCACCGCAGTAGCAGCGCGATCATCCAGCAGTACCGAAGAAGACGAAATTTCGACCGAAAGATTTGTTACATGCACATATCTTCTGTTAAGCATGAGGAAACACAGAATTTCACCTGCACAAGGTGGAATGGAAGGAATCAGAAGGAACAAATAAAAAAGCACTTGCTGAGTTCTTATACGATGCGTGGCCACATGCTGATCTTACAGCAGTGGGAAGAAACCTCAGCTTGTACATAGCACATCAACACCAATGTCACCGTGACTGTACTGGAAGGTGTGCAGTCTGTTCGTGCTGTGGAAGACCTGCAGTGTGAGCACGAAGAATGTGACACTGGTGTTTTTGCATGCACAACATGCTGCACAGGAACATAAGACTGTCATTATTAAGAGCCCTGACACTGATGTAGCAGTCATTGCTGTGAGTCTGCAGAAAGATTTGCCATGCAGCTTGTACTTTTTCACAGGGAAGGGCAACAGAACACGCATAATGGACATTACCAAGGTGTCATCAGCTCTCGGAGCCAGTGTGTGTTCAGCCTTGATTGGGATCCATACATTCACTGGGTGTGACTCCACAAGGCAAAAAGAAGACATTTGCTGTGGCATGCGAGAAAGATGTCTACCTGAAGGCTTTCAGAAATCTGGGGACTGAATTTAACTTGGACCACTCTACATTTGCATTACTTTGCAAATATGTATGCCATTTGTACGATCAGCCAACAGCCAACCCGCAGAAAACATCAATGAGGCTAGGTACAAAGCTTTCTGTATGGCATCATCAGCCTTGCCAGAATTATCTATCTCCCCAACAAGTGATGCCCTCCACCAGCACAGCAAAAGGGCAAATTATCAGGCTAAAATAATGAGGTCATGTGTAAAGCAAAAGATTGGACTCATTTGAATCGGTGGTGGAGAGGAGGACACTGAACAAACTGTTATCCATCATGGATAACCCCACCCATCCTCTCCACCAGCTGCTGGTTGGACAGCAGAGCTCCTTTTCCAACAGGCTCATCCAGCTCCACTGTCACAAGGACCGTTTCAGGAAATCCTTCCTACCAGCAGCCATCACCATATACAACACCTCCCCTGGCTGGAAGAGAACTTCAAGCTCAAAAGGCTTGAAGTCTCTCCTAAAAAACAATAACAAAAAACAAAAAATACTGTAGATTTGTACATAGCAAATGTTTATTCACTATTTTTATTTATTTTATATTATTTTATATTTATTTTATTCTATTCTATTTGCTTGTTTTTTACTACTTTAATTGTTTTCATATACTGTATGCTGCTGCAACAAAACAATTTCCCAAATTGGGATTAATAAAGTATTAATAAAGTAGACTTGTGCAGGTGTTCCAGCTGTTCAAACACCACAAAGGAAACAGAGGATAAAGAAGATGACAGCTGCCCTGACACTGACAGTGAGGAATAGTGTATGTGTGTGTGCGCGCGTTTTTTTTAAATTTTTTTACCTTTATTCTATTCCATTTGTATCATTCCTTTTATTATGGTTATGTATATAAGTTTATGCCGGTTGATGTGTATGCCCTACTTGTTTTGATTTTGTTATGTGTTGTATAGTTATTAGTGAATAAATCAGTTAATGAATACCTGAATGGTAAATGGCTAAATTGGCTCAATTCAGAAATACATGAATGAGCATTATCGTTGATAATTATTATTTTATGTTCACTTTAAAATGATATTTTGCGAGATTCCTTTCTGTAGGTTAGTTTTGACAGCACCAGGCAGGTTGTCATTTTTCCAGTTTGTTGTCGTAAATCGGCAACGTGATTGGTCCAGCGCGGTCACGTGGTGTCTTGTGACGTCAAAATCGTCATTCAGCCCTGCGGAAAATATCTTCAGAAAACGTCTCGGTTTAAAAAAAGTACAGGATTCTGTGACGCGAAACTTTTTTTTATATGTGCAAAATAAGTTGGTCATTTTTATCAGCTAACAGGCATGTAGTTCGGAGAGCACGGAGCGAGCCTAAACGAAAACAGGGTTCACCTTACGGCCTAATGGTGGTACTATGAAATACACCTTAGATGCAGCCATTGCTTTTGATAGAATTTTTTATATTTTTTCATTTTAATTTTCCTAAAGGCAGGATAAATTATCCTTTCAAACGGCACTTGGTTTGATTTTTTAGACTCACTAGATTTGTTTAAAATACACATTTATTGTCAGTATTGCATCCCGAGTGACGTCACGCATGTGGCATCACTTTACGGCATGGTCAGTCCTAGCGCTGAGCTAGCAGAGAGGTGTTAGCTCAAATAGTTACAGATTTCAGCACAGCCCTTTTACATACTCTCTGACTAGCCTCTGGTTTAGCTTTGGTTGTTGTTAGCAGCACCAGGTTAGCACTCTGGCACAGTGGACGAGTGCCGTAAAGCAGCCGGTCGTAATCAGCCGTGCGTTCTTCAGATTCCGTTAGCTAGATGCTAGCGGATACTGACTCGCAAATGCCAGACCTGTAAGAAAACAGAAAGCTATAACTCCCAGGTTATTGTACTTTCGATATAAATCCACATCCCTCTGTCAGAAATCACAGTATTATTTTCAGGTTTCAGCCGCTAGCGGGGACATTTTTTTAGTTATTTGCGCCAGCCCTATGGAAAATGGTCATTCTGCACTCGCTCGCCAGCGCCCCCAGACAAAATCAACTGAACTGCAGCCAAATTTTTTATAATGGGGCGAATAGGAAGTGGAACGGCTGTCTGTAAAAGGGCTGTGATCTCCACTCCACTCCATCATTTTGAAAGACGAACAGAGGAACGTGATAAAGGCTTTTATCGATAGAAAAGATGTTTTTGCCGTCCTTCCTACAACAAGTGTGTGTTGCTTAATCTACGTCACATACTACGTTGCTCTGATTGGTTGTAGGTCTATCCAATTGAGCGAAGAGGCATTTTTTCTCCTGGTTCGGTTGAAACACGCCCCATACCCAAATCTCTATTGAGCGGTATCAGACTCACATTCTGACTAGAATTGTGAGTATGACGTAGTCAGGCTAGCGGGACACCACCTCTTGGAAGAAATTACAAGTAACTAATGATCTGCTGGATTTTTTTTCAGAGAAGTGGATTCTCCAGACTTGGACTGAGAACCTGTCAAGCATCTTGCTTGAGGCGAGGAGTGTACAGCGTGTTTTGGTGCTGGACATTTTCGGCATGGAGCCAGAAAAGGTAACCACGCTATACACATCCTCCCTCACCTCTCCAACACCACAGTCCACAGACCTGCAGCCAAGAGAGTCCCTGCCAAGAGAGCTAGCAGCCACGAGAGCTAGCAGCCACAGAGTCCAGAGAGCTAGCGCCCATAGTGTCCACAGAGTCCAGAGAGCTAGCGCCCATAGAGGCCACAGAGCCAGAGCTAGCGCCAGAGCCTAGAGAGCCCATAGAACCACATCCCAAGGACCCACAGTCTCGAGCCCCTCCCTCCCACCCTCTTTTTGGCATGTCTGGGATCCATCCCTTGAAGGGGGGGCTCCCCCGTCGCCGGATGTTTGGCCGCCCGCCGGACAGTCTCCGGCTGCTCCTGCCATGTCGCCGGATGTCTGGCCGCCCACCAGACCGCCTCCGGCTGCTACGTCACAGGAAGTCTGGTCGTCCACCAGATTGGTTCCTGCCACCACGTCGCAGGAAGTCTGGCCATCCAGATGTCTGGCTATCTGAATGTAAACATGCAGTGCAGTAATGTAGAAACAAATTTCTTATAAATTCTTCACATCTAAAACTGCTAAAATTTCAAGACATGTACAAAGTCAAATTTATTTGTAGCACATTTCATGTACAAAACAATTCTTGAATTGAATTCGAGCTAACACCTGTAAGCAGGAATCAGGTGGACCATGACGTGGTTAGAGTGGCCCAGTGCAGCACAGTCGACGGCGTGATAAGCACTGTGGTGTAACAGTGATCCAGAATATTCTCCTGTCTGGTCAGGCATTTAATAGCAGCAGTTCTATTGGGAATTTGTGGTTTTATATTCTTGTAAGATCACATGTGAACAAGTGTCTTTGCTCACAATGGCAGAAACCAGGCAATTGATTTTGTTTGAATTGGGGGAGGTCAGTTCACTCGGATGCAAATCACAAGCCAGCTGCAAAACAGTTACACTGAACAATTGCAGGTGTTATGATACATACTCTTATGGTTCTTTTTATCATAAAGCAGGGATTAGTCTATTAATATTATGACAACAATAAGGATTACTCAGATTATTTATATCTTGCAACATGGCCTGAACAAAGCCAAAAACACATACAACCATGCAAAAATTATAAAATAATAGGTGTGTGTACCAGCTCAGCACAATGATAATTCCAGGAATATGGCTACAGCTTCACCCTCATGAGTTGAATATACAGAAAAGCATAAAAAGTGATAGATTTGAGAGATGCACAAACTTGAACAGTATTACAAATCATGGGCAAAGAACTGCTTCTACTTTAAGCAGTACAAGTGATGACTAATACATATTCTCACAGTGGAGGATAGAGGAAAAGCTTGCAAGCTAACTCACATTCCACACTGTTGTTAGAGCAACACACTGTATATATACAACACTCTATTGATCATAACTGTGCACTCACATCATCAGGGTTGAAATCGCTTCAATGCCTGCTGCAACACTATCGCTGCTTGGGTTGTTTATTTTTATCGAACAGATACCCTACTTTGGGGCCTTGAGTCTTCCAATACACTTCTATCGTCCTGCTTTTTATGCTCCTTATCAACTACTTCATGAAAATATTATGTTTTTTGTTTATTTATTTTCATTCACTGCAAGCACAGTAGAGTCAAGCCCCTACATTCTGATATCAGACTCCACACAGACTACAACTGCACAGGGACATCAAGGAGCAATGAAAACATTTCATTACAGCCCTCCTTCCTTTTTACAGCCTGGCAGGTGGATGTTGGTGTGAGGGCTCAGCTGGTAGCACTACTGTGGTGCAAGACAGGAAGTCTTTGAGACAATTCTTTACTGAACAGATCAAATCCCTATTCAATCATTTTTGCAGTTCAAGTCTAAAATGGAAATTAAATTGAATTGAATGTATGAAAACACGCTGTGCAAAAAGCCCCAAGCTGAGTTTCTTTAACATTGTGTCCATTTTTCTCTTTTCCTCGTGTGAGCTTCATTCATAAGAAATTGATTGTTTCATAAAATCATCTAGGAACTGCTTTGTAGAAAGCATTTGGGAAAAGGGAAGGTACTTGTAAAAAATACTAAACAGGATATTGGATGGAGCATCTGACCGTCAAATTCACAAGTGAACTTCGCGGCGGCACTGTAACACCATTCAAAGGATATCTGTTGGAACAGGGAAACACGAGTTAATGACCACAATAATGTCACATATACATAAAGAGAGTAAAGTGAGGAAAGGTGTGACAGATGAGGCCCCCCAGCAGTCTAGGCCTATAGCAGCTTAACTATGGGATGTTTCAGGATCACCTGAGCCATCCCTAACTATAAGCTTTATCAAAAAGGAAAGTTTTAAGCCTGGTCTTAAAAGTGGAAAGGGTGTCTGCTTCCCGAACATTTACTGGCAGCTTATTCCACAAGAGAGGGGCCTGATAACTGAAGGCTCTGCCTCCCATTCTACTTTTAGAAACTCTGGGAACTACAATTAAACCTGCAGTTTGGGAACGAAGTGCTCTGTTAGGAAAATATCTTACAATGAGATCTTTAAGATATGATGGAGCTCGGTCATTAAGAGCTTTATATGTAAGGAGAAGAATCTTAAATTTTATTCTGAATTTAACAGGGAGCCAATGAAGAGAAGCTAAAACTGGAGAAATATGATCTCTCCTGTTAGTTCTCATCAGAACTCTGGCTGCAGCATTTTGGATCAACTGAAGGCTTTTCAGAGAATATGTGGGACAGCCCAATAATAAAGAATTACAGTAGTCCAATCCTGAAGTAACAAATGCATGTACTAGTTTTTCTGCATCACTCTGAGACAAGATGTTCCTGATTTTAACAATATTACGAAGATGAAAGAAGGCAGTCCTAGAAACCTGTTTTATATGTGAGTCAAATGATAAGTTCTGGTCAAAAATAACTCCAAGGTTCCTCACTGTAGAACTAGAAGCCAAGGAAATACCATCTAGAGTAACTATATAGCTAGACAATTTCTCCCTAGAGCGCTCAGGTCCAAAGATAACGACTTCAGTTTTGTCTGAATTGAAGCCTCTTATGGGGAATCTATTAACAAGCACCACACAGAAACATGTTCATGGCAGCATACATGAAAATTCCCAATAACCTTAGTTTGTGAGATCCTTTTATATCTCCTAATATCATTCTGTGCGTATCTGGCTGAAACCCAATCTCTGTCTGGCACCACTGTCTGAGATTGCAGCTACATCTTCGTCATTGTCTAGATAGAGATCATTCCTACCCTGAACAATATGTGGTTTGAGCAGTATCAAGACCCTGCTCTCCCCACATATCCCCCCTGAATTCACTTATCAGTGATTTGAAAAGCAAACAACCAAACCTTTAAACCTATACCTAAACTGTCACTTCACATAATTAACACAAAGTTATTTAAAAAATTTAAAAATGAATTAAAACAAGTTCACCTAGATTTGGAATAAAAATAGAAAAAGAAAACAGAAAGAAAGAAATAAGAAAAAAATATATAAAACAGAATCAATAATCAATTAAAAAAAAAAAGACCTTTAACATTACCATTAGGATTGTCCACTGTTAGCAGCGCACAGGAGTGAAAAACTCCACTGCACTAAAAGGCCTAATATCCGGAGAGATCCAACAGTATACAAGTTTACGTATCTGCCACATATCCACAATGTTGCCGGGGATATACGGGAAGATCTAATCTGCAACGGATCCTAGAAAAGGATACCCTCCGTATACACATCTATAGCAAATCCAAGTATATGATATTCTCCGGATACACATCTGTAACAGATCCTAGTATTGGATATCTTCCATATACATACATCATATATCTTATACTCGGTTGCTATGCGCTGGCCTTATCGGCAGCAAGTCTGTGGAGCTCTCAATTTTGTTCGTCGTTTATATGATTATATGTAATTTTTAGTTTTCATGTAAACATTTTTAGTGATCTGCTTTTCATTTACATTTTGTTTTATTTTTATTTTTTGACAATGTGCATTGCTACTAGAGCAGTGTACATAAAAGAACTGTTGGCACTGTCAAGGATTGGACGTGGAATTAAATATCCAATTCCGACCGAGCTAAAAATGCTGTACCGTGGAAGAAGAGCTGGAGCAAAACTAAAGGCAAAGAGGCACAACTGGAGGTTGAGGTACAAGCCTTTTTTGCCCTCGGTGATTATGGGAAACGCTAACTCACTACCAAACAAGTGTGATGAGCTAAAGGCGCTTGTGCAGAACCAACGGCTGTTTAAGGAGAGCAGTTTGATCTGTCTGTTTGAGTCCTGGCTGAACAACAACACACCAGACTCATGTGTGGACATACTTGGCTTCACAGCTGTACGAGCGGATCGAGACCTGAGTACAAGCAGCGGTAAGCGGAAAGGGGGGGGGGGTATTATCCTGTTTTTTAATCATAGATGGGTAAACCCCCGCAATGTGACCGTTAAGGAGAGGGTTTGTTGTCCAGACATTGAACTGCTGTCAGTCGGTTTCCGTGCGTTCTATGCGCCCAGACAGTTCACATACACAGTTGTCATCGTTGTTTACATTCCACCGAGGGCGGCACCTACAACGATGTGTGACGTTATCCATGACGCCGTTGCTAGGATACAGACCCAGCATCCTGAGGCATTCATTGCAATCACAGGGGATTTCAACCACGTCTCTCTATCCTCCTGCTTGACTGGCTTTGTACATTATGTGGACTGTCCAACACGTGGAGAAAAGACATTAGATCTGTTCTATGGTAACGTGAAGGAGGCTTACAGGACAGTGTCTCTTCCACCACTGGGTAGATCTGATCACAGTGTAGCAGTCACAGTGCCGTGTGGATTAAGAGTTTTTCAAACTTTGACAAAACCAACATTCCTGTGGGGGATGTTTACGTATGTGGATATAAACCAGATCTTCATTTTCTTTCCACAAAGGAAAAAGAGACAGAAACTGCCTAATTTACGTTAACCTTCTACCCTCTTAAGAGCTTTTGGGAGTGAAAAATAAGCAACAGACACTTGCCATAAAAATTGGAAAACTCGAATGAACAAAGGATCTCTCTGTTGGAGATGTTGGAGACCTCACTATCTTATCTTCACCATGAATCGCGGTTGACATATTAACACCCTCTCCCACCAGAGAAAGAGACCAGATGGCTACCCACGAACTGAGAAGACTTCACTAAGACTCACTTTTAGTCGAATCTTAAAACTATATTAAATGTGTTTGATAACCGTGTACAATTTCTTTCAGGTTTCCAGCTTGATCACAAGACGCATATAGAGACAATTTGTACGATTCTGGCTTAAATATTGACAAAGAACTGATCTTGGTTGAAAATGCCCAACCTGCCTGATGGAACCACATTGCCCCCTAGTGGTCTGCAGTGTTGATTAGTTGAACATTTAAATCCCAGAGGACTCAGTAAAATGGACAAGATATATGCAACTATTAACTTCTAACGATGTCTCTTCGGTATCTATTTGGTATTTGTTTGGTATCCCCATTGTTAACACAGAAAATTAACATTGTGTGGTTCACTATTCATATGTCACGATTTCATAGATATTCATCTGAATTTTGAAAGTCATAATCATCAATTACGTTGTGTGTTATTTTGATGTCTTTATATTGCAAGTCTATGTTATATCTTTAATCTGCATATCTTAACAAGATGTGGTGTTTTCAGAATCACCGAGACAAATGTTCTATGAGATGGGAGTAATGGAGAAATAAGAGTTTTCTTTGTTCTATCCAGAAATCCCCATATAGCACAGATCATCTTACACAGACACCCAGGCAGACACTCACTACAGTTCAGGCATATCATTGGCTGAAAGAGTAGTGTAAGCTTACGTCACGCCCCGCCTCCGAGAGTCAAAACCCGGAGCCCGCGAAAAACACAGTCTCTCGCTCTCGTTCTCTCCCCTCTTGCTTCTAGTTTTTGTTCCAGAAGAGTTCCAACCCAGAGTTTCAGAAGGAGATTTGAGCGGAGAACAGTTGCTCAGAGAGATTTGGAGATGGTTTGAGCAGAAGAGAAGAGCTCACCAGAGTTTGGGAGTTTTCCCATAATCTCAGGAGAGAGCGGAAGGACGTGAGGATGAGCGATGCAGAGGACGACCGGAGGAAACCCTCCAGTGAGACGAGAAAGAAAGACCCGAACAAAGATAAGAACAGAATGAAGTTTTCCTACCCAGAAAGCCAATTCCAAGCAACCTTTTATTAATCTTCTGTGAACTTAAGTTCACTTCATCAGAGAAGCAACGGACCCACTGACACTCAGAAGATTCGATCATCTAACCACAGCCCTCGGCACCATCGTTCCCGTTTCCCAGTGAAAGAAGCAACTGAGAAGTCCGCTAAAGTCAGCCACCACAACCAGGAAGGCCCAGAGAGCGGAAGAGAAATCCCCTCGGACCCCGCGTGGCCGCTGCCGTGTTCCGAGCTGACTAAGCAGAACTTCAGCACAGTAAGACCGACCCGTTTTCACCTTAAAGTGGGTTTGATGGATGTCTCGAGGCTTTCACAGAATGATACATTAATCCGAAATGTCAGTATTTAGCGTCAAATAGTCAGCCAACCTAAACTATTTGAATACATCCAGTATCTCCCCATTCCCCATATTTTATTTTCCGTTCACTAAGTGTTTTATATAATCACCCATATTCAATGCATCTCCTGTTTGTTTTAAAGGTTCATGTTTTGATCATATCATTTTAATAAATAGTTCATATATCTATATATATATGTTATAATCACAGATTGTGTCCTATGCTTTCTTTACGTAATGTCTGTCCAACCAAACGAGAACTTCACGAAAGTAGCGAGATATGAGACTGATTATTAATTGATTTTTAACTGATTATTAATTTAACATACCAGGATCGTAAGATTGTAACAGTTTTCCTACCTGACTGTAACTAAAGTTAAGATACCGGTAAGTGGTGCCCTTAATTCGAGGTTTAAGATAAATCCTTATATTTGATAACCAATAACGCTACAACAGCATGGTCTATCGACAACCCACATACAGACCTTGTGTACATAGACTTCCTGTTACTACCTTCTATCTTTTAGGAAGTGGTCACCAGAGGCGAGTGATGCATTGAGAGACTGCTTTGATGTCACAGACTGGGCTGTACTGCTGGAGGAAGAAGAAATGGACATTGACATGGACAGAAGGGTCAGCACCATCACAGACTACATTAACTTCTGTAGGGACACTGTGATTCCAGTGAGGACTGTAAGGTGCTATCGGAATAATAAACCATGGATCACCAGTGACATCAAAGACTTCCTGAACTAGAAAGAGAGGGCGTTCCAGAATTGGGATGGAGAAAGGTGGAGAATTGTACAACAGGAGCTTAAAAAGAAGAAAAGGGTAGAGAGACAGCTGGAGAACAATAACACCAAGGAGGTGTGGAGGGGCATGAGGACCACTACTGGATACAGACTGAAGAACTCTCAGTCTGTGGAAGGTGATGTGGACAAAGCCAATACTTTCAACCAATATTACTACGGGTTTGATAGTGTGACTCTTCAGCCTCTTCCACTATACTGCTTCCATTGCCTAGCTGTACTTCCACCTCAATGGCAACCTGTATAGCCAAGCCTCCTCCTCTGCCTGACTACACCTCCACCTCTGCAGCAACTGTCCCCAACAGGCTTCTTCTGTCCAGCTGTACCTCCACCTCTGCGGCAGCTTCCACCACCAGGCCTACTGAACCCAACTGCACATCCAGCTCTGCGGCAGCTTCCATCACCAGGCCTACTGAGCCCAGCTTCACATCTACCTCTGCGGCAGTTTCCACCTCCGGGTCTCCTAAGCACAGCTGCATCTCCACATCTGTGGTAACTACCACCTCCAGGCCTCCTGAGCCCAGCTGCACCTTCACATCTGCAGCAACTCCCACCACTAGCCCTCCTCTGTCCAGCTGCACCCCCACCCCCATCTCTATGATTGATAGCAACATCACTCCTGTCGCCATCCCTCTGCTACAACCTCTGTGTCTAACTATAGAGGAGGTTGGAGCTGAGCTCAGGAGACTTAAGTCAGGGAAGGCTGCAGGCCCAGATGGAGTCTGTCCAAGGCTTCTGAGAGACTGCTGGTCAACTAGCAGTCCCTCTTCAGAGGCTTTTCAATATGAGTTTTCAGATGGAAAAAGTCCCGGTGCTGTGGAAAACTTCTTGTCTCATACCAGAGCCCAAATTAGGGCAACCGGTGGAGCTAAATGACTACATTGAGGCTTTGACATCTCATATCATGAAGACCTTGGAGAGACTCCTTGTTTGTCACATGAGATTACAGGTTGCTGAGGATCTTGATCCCCTCCAGCTTGCCTACCAGAAACACATAGGAGTGGAAGACGCGATTCTGTACATGTTGCATCGGGCATATACTTATCTGGATGTGCCTGGTTCATATGTGAGAATCATGTTCTCCAGTGCCTTCAACACCATACGGCCTCCCATACTGAAAGATAAGCTTCTAGGTATGGGTGTGGCCCCCTCCCTGACATCGTGGATTATAGACTATTTTTTTGCCAGACCACAGTATGTCTGGATGGAGAGATGTGTTTCTGGAACACTGGAATGCAATACTGGGGCTCCGCAGGGTAGTGTTTTGGCTCCTTTTCTTTTCACCCTGTACACATCGGACTTCAGGTACAACTCAGAGTCCTGCCACATATAGAAGTATTCTGATGATACAGCTGTTGTGGCATATGTGCGTAGTGGACAGGAGCAGGAGTACTGGGACCTTGTGGAGGCCTTCTATGGCTGGACCCAAAAGAACTGTTTGCTCCTGAACACTACCAAGACCAAAGAGCTGGTGGTGGATTTCAGGAGATCTAAACTCCATACCAGTCAGTCTGAATTGATGGAGGGGAGATAGAGACTGTTCAGACCTGCAAATACCTGGGGGTGGTGCTGGATAATAAACTGGAGTGGTCTGCCAACATAGAAGCAGTGTACAGGAGGGCCCGTCTCTTCTTCCTGAGAAAGCTCAGGTCCTTCAATATCTGTAGTGATATGACATGCATGTTTTATCACATTATCTAACTGTTCTATGCTGTTTTCTGCTGGGGGAGTTGCACTACAGAAAAAAACTGTAGGGGCATGGAAAAATTGGTAAAAAAAAAAAAAGGCTGGTTCTGTTGTAGGCAGAAGGCTAGACCCTCTCGGTGCTGTGGTAGAGCAGCGGATGAGGAGGAAATTCTATTTTGTTTTGGATAATAATAAACATCCTCTCCACAACATCCTGGGAGGACAGAGGAGCAGCTGCAGTGAGAGGCTCATTTGAGAGGTTCAGGAGGTCCTTTGTTCCCACAGCCATAAGGATTTTTAACAGTGTGCTTCTAAAATTTATTTATTGAGTCATTCATTATTATTATTATCATTAGTCGTAGTATTCTTTATTATAATTATTATTATTATTTTTATTGTTGTTGTTCATTGTAAATATTTTTGAGCTACTTGACTAATTTGAATTCCCCCATTGGGGGATGAATAAAGTATTTTTCTATTTTATTTCTATTCTATTCTATCATCCATCAATATTTTATCACTATAAATCCTTTAAACAACTTCCGTCCTGGTCAAAAATATTTTTTTAGGATTTTAACCCTTTAAATGACAGTTTGATTATTTTAATTAATTATTTATGTAAGGGCCAGTTAAGCAATAATAATCTAAGTTAAAACAGTTAAAAATGAATGATGATAATTTCATTGTAATTCATATGCTTAGAGTATGTTTAAAATACACAATTAGTAATGTGTAAAAGGTTAAAAATGTTTCTATGTTCTAAATCTTTTGATGGGATGTCACTATAAAACGTAACTATGGTAACTGACTGTGTGTACCTTAAGTTTCCAGTCAGAACATGGTGGAAGCAACACAGTATTTTGACCGTGTGTCAGGCCTTGTAATTTGCATTGTTACTTTTAAGTAAACATTTTAAAAGACAAAGGAAGTTGTCATGTCGTCGCTCGCGTGGAAAAATAACTAAAGGAGTGCCACCACAATTTACTAAAACCACAAAAAAAATTAAACATTTTCTATAAAATAAATATACAGATGGGACTTTGGTGGTAACTAGAGTCTTGGATATGTCAAAGATTAGCAACAAATTTGATTTGATATCATTAGTATGTTAGCTCGATTATATCATTTGAAGCTCATGAACAAGCTGGAGAAATCTCATGTTAAATAAAGTATTTATTGGTGGTCACATGTGAAGTATGTCAGCGCTGGACTCGGAGAGACAGAGCTCTCGCAGGAAATCCGTCAGACCGAGCCTCGATTTCCGGAAACATTTCATATTTATATGACCCTTTACTTCCTAAAGGTTGGACTTACACTTGACAGAGTATAATTGGACATGAGCAGGTTCAACACCGTCTTCGTCATGTTCTTTGGATAAGCCAAACAATTTGTGTGTGTGAATGTTGCTTTGAGCGTGCATATGCTTTCCCAGTTTATTTAGTCCCGCTATTTCACCTTGAAGTCTTGGACATACATTGCGTTTATATGAGCAGTGGAAAAGTACAAACTAGGAACCTAGATTATTTAGTAAAATACAGAATATGAATTCATACTGTCTAAGAACAAAGCCAATTTTAAGAAGTATATTTTTATGTGCTAATATTTTTTAGTCCAGCCATAGAAGGACTCCACAGAGACCCACCAGTCCCAGTGAACTAGTCACTCACCCTCCCCCAACACAAAAGGAGAAAGGCCCTTTGAAGCTCTAACAACCCCCCCCCCCCTCCTCCTCCACACACACACGCACTAACACCTCTCTCTTTCCTGTCTCTTTTATTGTGTTTGCTCACCCCAAGACAAATTCCTTGTATGTGCAAACTTGGCAATAAAGACCCATTCTGATTCTGAAATTGCTTATTTGTCAGAAATGCTGAATAAAAAGAAGAAAATAATTGTCAACTTCCAAGTCATAAGCTTTGTTTATTAGAATATTGAAAATATGGCTGGTTATGTTATTATTCAGAGAAACAACAAATCTTATTCTAAAATCACTAAAAAAAAGAAAGAAATCCTTGTCCTTAAAGGGGAACTCCGGGGCATTTGAAGTGCATTTCCATTGCTAGAGGTTGTCAAATAGTGACGGTAGGACACAGACCGGTGCAAATCGGCGCTCCTTGTGAAGCGATTGCGCTGTTTATTAACAATAACAATATTACTGGGCATGTATTTTTGTAATGTTTTAAATACTTGAATGATGTTTTTCTAGAGAAGATAATTGTTTTGTATATGGGATTATCGTCCATTGACTCTTTTGGGCTTTCACATGCGCGCGCCTACTGACAAGAGGTAAGTGACATGCTGTTTATAAAGTTGTTTTGTAACGTCCCCATGCCAGTAATGTGAGAACCATGCATATGGTTTTGATGGTAAGGCTTGTGACTTTATTGTCGGATGGTTTATAAAGTGGTGTGACGTTTCTGCAGTGTGCAAGTTGTTGTTTTACGTGGAAGGTTTAGCTCTTGCCCCTTAGCCACCACGTATTTATATATGTTCTTATATGTTCTAGAATGCGCTGCTGAGGGTGGCAGCATGTTGGAGTAGCTCTGTACCTCACATTGAGATTTTTTTTTTTTTCTAAATTTCATTCCTGTTATTTCTTGGAAGAAGTTGCATTTTTTGGACAACTGTTCCTTCCTGCCTTGGATGCTGTGCAGCTGGATTAATTTTTCCCAATACTTTTGTATATTTTACTCTTTTGTCATGATGCATCACCATAGCAACAAGGTGGTCTACAACAGGGAGCAGCTGAATAACATTGGAAAAGCAGAAATAATTCGACAACTGAAGCCAGAAATCCCACTGGAATTGAAAAGGAGGCGTCATGGATGCAGAGCAGGAGTAAAGAGGAGAGAAAGAAAGAAGAAGTTCAAACCATCTCTGCCATCCTGCATCATGGGAAATGTAAGATCGTTAGCTAACAAGTTGGATGAACTTTTAGCCTTGATAAGGACTCAGCAAGAATATCGGGAATGTAGCATTATGTGTTTTACTGAGACATGGCTACAGGATCATATACCCGATTCCAGCGTCTCTCTGCCGGGCTTCCTGACTGTACGAGCAGATCGAGATTTAAAGAGTAGCAGGAAAAGGAAAGGGGGTGGATTGGCGGTGCTTGTCAGCAGCAGATGGTGTCACCCAGGACATGTTACTGTGAAGAGTCGTATCTGCAGTCCTGACATTGAACTATTGGCAGTAAGTTTTTGTCCATATTATTTGCCAAGAGAGTTCACCAGTGTTGTTTTGGTGGCTGTTTACATTCCACCCTCAGCTGTTGCCGACACTGCATGTGATGTCATCAGTTCCGTTGTTGCTCAGATACAGACTCAACACCCCAATTCTTTTGTGGCAATATCTGGTGATTTTAATCATGCCTCACTCTCTGCTACACTGCCAACTTTTCAACAGTTTGTCAGCTGCTCTACCAGAGAAAACAAGACATTGGATTTGTTTTACACAAATGTCAAGGATTCATACATTTCCAAATCAAGACCTCCCCTGGGAAAATCAGATCACAACCTTGTTTTTCTCTGTTCAGCATATAAACCCCTTGTCCAGAGACTACCTGTCACAAAAAGGACTGTTAGAAAGTGGTCACAGGAAGCTGAAGAAGCCTTACAGGGTTGTTTTGATGCAACCGATTGGATTTCTCTTTGTAAGCCACATGGAGAGGACATTAATGCCATGACTGAGTGTGTGACTGACTATATAAACTTCTGTGTGGACAACACCATCCCCACCAGAACAGTGAGATGCTTCCCTAATAACAAACCCTGGATCACCAGTGAGCTAAAGGAACTATTGAACAGGAAAAAAAGAGCCTTTAGGGAGCGAGACAGGGAGTTACTGAGGAGTATACAGAAGCAGCTCAAAGTCAAGATCAGAGAGAGCAAGGAGGTGTATAGAAAGAAGCTTGAGAGTAAACTGCAGAGGAACAATATCAGAGATGTGTGGTCAGGAATGAAGAAGATCACAGGCCTCAAACAGAGGGAGGATCGGATGGATGGAAGTCTGGACAGAGCAAATGAGCTGAACACATTCTTCAACAGGTTCAGTTCAGGAACAAGCTCACCATCCTCCCCTCCTGTTCCCAGCCAAAGAGACATCCCACCCTCCTCTGACCCACAGCTTTCCTGTAACATCTCCATCTCCACCTCAGTCATGGATTCTTCTGCTTCCACTAGTTTGTCATCAACCCAATCAGGAGATGCTGCTGTCCCCTTTGCCTCCCCCTCCCACTTTTCTGTTTCTAGAAGTCAGGTGAAGAGGCAGTTGGAAAGACTGAACCGGAACAAGGCTGCAGGTCCAGATGGTGTCAGCCCCCGAGTCCTGAAGGCCTGTGCAGAGCAGCTCTGTGGGATTCTGCAACACCTTTTCAACCTTAGCTTGACCCAAGAGAAGGTACCACTGTTGTGGAAGACATCCTGTCTGGTTCCGGTACCAAAGAAAACTCACCCTTCAGATATCAATGACTACAGACCTGTTGCACTGACATCCCACATCATGAAGGTCCTGGAGAGACTCCTGTTGACCCACCTGTGTAAGCAAACCAGCACATATCAGGACCCCCTGCAGTTTGCTTATCGCCATGGAGTTGGAGTTGAAGACGCTATCATACACCTGCTTCAACAAACCCACTGTCATCTGGATAAAGCAGGCAGCACTGTGAGGATCATGTTCTTTGATTTCTCCAGTGCATTTAACACAATCCAGCCTGATCTGCTTAGTCTGAAACTCCAGAAGACTCAGGTGGAGGCCTCAACAATCACCTGGATTAATGACTACCTGACAAACAGACCACAGTTTGTCAGACTGAAGAATTGTGTGTCTAACCAGGTGATCAGCAGCACAGGAGCACCACAGGGGACTGTACTCTCACCATTTCTTTTCACTCTGTACACTTCAGACTTCCAGTACAAGTCAGACTCCTGTCATCTACAGAAATATTCAGATGACTCTGCAGTAGTCGGGTGTATCAGAGATGGACAAGAAGCTGAGTACAGAGAGCTGGTGGACCGCTTTGTGGCATGGTGTGGGAACAATCATCTCATCTTGAATGTTAACAAAACAAAGGAGATGATTGTAGATTTCAGGAGAAACAAGGTCAGATCAAACCCTGTTTCCATCATGGGAGAAGAAGTGGAGGTGGTTGAGGAATATAAATACCTTGGTGTTCATGTGGACAACAGACTGGACTGGAGACACAACAGTGAAGCCATCTACAAGAAAGGACAGAGCAGACTGTACTTCTTGAGGAAGCTAAGGTCCTTCAAGGTTTGCAACAAGATGTTGCAGATCTTCTACAAGTCTGTTGTTGAGAGCGTCATTTCCTCTTGCGTCATCTGTTGGGGCAGCAGCATCAGAACCAGGGACCTAAAAAGACTCAACAACCTGATAAAGAAGGCTGGTTCTGTTCTGGGGACGACTGTGGAACCTCTGGAGACAATAATGCAAAGAAGGATTTTGCATAAAATCAAGAGAATTATGGACAACCCTGAACATCCTCTCCATGAGACTGTTATCAGAAAACAGAGTCTCTTCAGTCAAAGGCTTCTTCAGTTTGGATGCAAAACGGACCGCTACAGGAAATCTTTCCTGCCCACAGCCATCAGCATCTATAATAACTCTTTGATTTAATTGAGCTACATCAACATTTAATTTCCCTCTGGGATAAATAAAGTATTTTTGAATTGAATTGAATTGAATTTTTAATTGAATTGAATTTGGTTAGCATGACAGGCTGCGCAAACAGCGCAATCGCCACACAGGGAGCGCTGATTTGCACCGGTCTGTGTCCTACCGTCAGTATTTGACAACCTCTAGCAATGGGATTGCGCTTCAAATGCCCCGGAGTTCCCCTTTAAATGCATCTCACTGGAACAACAATGCTTACACTTTTCTCTCACTTCTTGAAAACCTAACCTCAGTCTTGGTGTAGGCACAATGGTAAATGATTCTTTTCAGTGTATGCTTTTCAGTATGTTGCATAGGACAATGGTTCAAAACCTAATTCACAAACAGAACATGAATCACTTTGACTGTAATAATATCTATAACCGTGTTGTTTGAACCATTTAACCTCAGCCACAGTATGCTCAGCTTTAAAGCTGCAGTCGTCAGGTTTTCAAAATTGCGAGTCTAAAGTCGGAAAATTCGAACTGATACAACTTTCAGGTCCCTCCCCCAACCTCTACCAAGCTCCGAATCGCCCCCCCCAAACCCCTCCCCCTCTGTGGACGAGGTTGTGCACGTGAGTTCACACCAGTGTGAGCGCACACAAGCTGGGGCAGACTCACGCTCAGCAGCGTGTGCACAAGCTGTGATTGACAGCTAGGATTCCTCCACCCTATGAGCACTTCACTTCCATGAGGTCTACTCCTAACATAATGGTGACCCCAATGTGATTTGACTTCTGGAACCTGTTACGTTGGGTGGTGTCGTGGCGTGGTGAAGAAGGACCCGGATGCAGATATTTCAAAATACAACGTGAAAAACTTTAAAAAAGCGAGGCTGAGCCAGAATACAAAAAACCTAAACTATGAAAAGAACTTGGAAAAACCAAAAAGCTCTGTATTCTCCTGTTGATAATGTCCCTCCTAGTTTGGATCTGTTGTACCTGATGGTGTTGAAAGACACTCTGTCACAGTCTTTTTTGTACAAAGTCTTATACATTAAAAGGAGTGGATAATGTTCTTCATAAGAAATATGCCTTCTGTGTAAAGGTGGAAGCAGACTCTCCAATGTATCATCAAATGTGAAGTCATGCTGAATGTCATCACTGTCTGACAGAATTTTAAGCGTATTTAACTGGTCCGTATTTAGTTTGTAGCTGCACTTTGAATTGCCTTGTGTACGAATTGTGCTCTACAAAGAAAATTGCATTGCATTGCCTTGCCTTGCCTTTCTTTTTGGAGAATTGAAAACATCCTTGAAGCTCTCTTGGTACACATTTATGTTTCTGAAATATCTGCCAATCGAGCTACCATTTACACATCATAATGAGTTCTGCATGTTGGTTATTTGTATGGTAGTCACCAAAAAATCCCATTAGCCCTTTCAAAAGAAAAGCACCTAAATGAATGAACCATAAACATGATACACAATTTTAGGTGTAAATAAAGGTGTAAGTTCATGGTACATGGTACGCTGGCTCAATTTTTCCAGGAATTCCAGGATCAAGGTCACTCGGGAGTTTTAGGGAATCTACTCTTGACTGTAAAATTGGGAAGGACTGGCTATTTAGTATACCCTTTCTTTCCATTACTCTTTTGGCTGTACAAGATATTATGCATGGGATCAATAACATGCATTCGAACAGGGTCAAAATAAGGCAAGTCATGAAGTATACTATACCTGGCCCCATAAATTCCTTCTAACCTTGTTTGATCTGCCTTTGATTTAGCTCTTTTTGCTTTCCTGGTGTACAAAATATGATTTTCTTTTGATCTAGGTAGCCACTGATCACACTGAAAACCTGAGTAGTCAACATTCTTATCAATGGTTCTTGGAAATTCTTTTAAACATTTAGAACCTCCCATTTTTGCCATGTGGCCTAGAAACCCTCCGGTCTTGTGAGATGCTGGAATATCACTTGACAAACACAGTTCAGCAGTTCTGTATGGTTGCTTTCCTAAAGCAGAGTCTAACAAGTAAACCCCTTTCCACGGGTCATAAAGGTCACTGACAAGAGATACCAAGTAGGGATTAATATGCCCTTTAGGCTCACATGGGACAAGAATGATTTCTATGATGATAATATTCTCCTGCTTAAATCTCCTCACAAAGCAGATTAATTACAACTTGGTACATAACACCTACAGAATCTTTAACCTTATCATAAGGCTGAAACCAGTAAACATTAAGCATGAGACCCAGATTACGTGCATCAGAGAGGAATGGCTTGCCATCATAAGATTGAAAGTCTTTCCAAATCTTTCCATCATACACATCAGCATATACATTGTCCCACATTTCTCGTTCTCTTCACTTCTCACAGGCTTCACTAAAAACCTGGTCTATGTGCTAAGTCCTGCAAACTCTTTGTAACATTTCTGTGGCAAAAGCTATGTTTAGAATATAAATATGTTAACCCTTTTGTTCCAATGACTGTTTTCAAAAGCAAAGTTCCACATTCCTTACGATGATGCTTTTGTGTATGTTTTGGACGAGTTTGATATTTTTCAACATTTTTTTACTAATGCCTCGTCCATCGTTTATAATTATTGTTGCCTCCTCAAGTGAATATACTTTGTTACAAACTGGGCATGCCACATAGTGAATGAAGTCATCACTTTTAAGTGAAAGTATTTTTCTGATCATATACAATGAATTCTTTCAGCCAAATGTTTTTATATATCAAGTCTGAAAATGCTAACAACCACAAAAAGAAATGACCTAACCAGATCAAACAGTGCTATATTACTGTATAGTATTGATTGGTTATTCAGCCCTCGCGCAGCAGGATTGTTCGCGGGACTTGATTTCATTGGCTGCTTCCGCTAGCCAGTATCAGAGCTATAGAGTAATACAGAGTTACGACACTCCTATTGATCTCAATTGCTCGTCAAGAACAATTACTGGTAAGTTAATGAAATAACGGCATTTTAAACGGTTTTTTTCTTTTTTAAGCATTAGCTATCAGAAGTATACTTGTAGACATCGTTATTTTTACATTTGGTTTGCATGAAAGGTCGATGTTGATGTTAAAAATGTAATGGATTTACATAACTTAAAGCTAGGTAACGGAGGCTAACGTGAGGTAATTATAACGTGATAATTTCGCTAAAGTCTGTTAACTTTTTATTGTCAGGTGAAATTATGTAAAGTTGTTTTTGGCATTGTTAGGCATTAGCTGACTGGTCTTTAACTAATTAAGTAAGTTAAGTTTGAGTTTTAATTAATTAATCGTGTTTACCAGCTAGTTGTATTTCAACTGCAGCTGGCTAATGCGAGTAACACAGGTCTAAATGGGTTTAAACAGGTCTCAAGATATTCGCCTATTACTATCCAATTAAACTTTTGTTGAATCATACTGTATGTATGATTGCTATGATTGGTAAACTTACAATGATAAATCAAAAATATCAAATGAAAGAGGAATGAACCAAATAATTAAACAAAAGGCATTTTGGAAAATAAAAACATAAACAATAGACAATAAACAACTGAACAACAGAACATTGAGGAACGTCACAGAACACAAAACAATACACAATATTTAACATGTGCATGTGAATATGAACATATGACTCTGCTGGGACATGATGAGTAGTAATACAATAAAGTGTAATAACTGACAATTTCTTTTAAGTCGAAATTTTATGATAATCCTGTGCAGAGTAGTGTAGTGCAGCACGGTCTCTTCTGGTCCAATCCTGTCACTGCTGACTGCACTCGTCTCCTTCTTGCTGAATATCAGTTCAGCAGTCTGATCCGGAGCTAGCTCAGAAGGAGAGGTTATGAGCACTTCACTTCCATGAGGTCTACTCCTAACATAATGGTGACCCCAATGTGATTTGACTTCTGGAACCTTTTACGTTGGGTGGTGTCGTGGCGTGGTGAAGAAGGACCCGGATGCAGATATTTCAAAATACAACGTGAAAAACTTTTAAAAAAGCGAGGCTGAGACGGAATACAAAAAACCTAAACTATGAAAAGAACTTGGAAAAACCAAAACCTAACTAGAAAGAGCTGTTCCTGCGAAACAGCTGTGAGAATGCAAGAGCTGAACAACCTTGCTAAAAAATCTTAAGAAGCTAAAAGATTTGAACATTTTAAAATTTGAATGGTGTCTCTTGCTGAAAGTATGCTGAAGTAGTTAAGATTTGAAAAGATTTGAAAGGATTTGAAGGATTTGAAAGGATTTGAAGATAAACTTAAGCTAGAAACAGTTGAAATGGCTGAAAGTATGCTTAAATAGTTATAAAAAATTTTTTTTTAAAAAACCTTCATCTAACACGCTGGGGATTGAAACCGGGCCGCCCACACGAAAGGACGTTAGTGTAACCATTAGGCCATTTCGTCCTATTCAGCTGGAAGTGCATATAACCTATTTAAAGACTACACCCACAGACACAGAGCGCAGCTGCTGTAGCCGCGGGACAAATCTGAGGCGCAGACTGTCTTCTAACACGTCTTGTGACAAAAGTTGAACAGCTAGAAAAATTATTTTAACACCATTAGAAGCAGAAGGCTTAGAGGAAGTTAGCAAAGTAGTTTTACATCTGTGGAGTGAACTATATTTAAATCGAAGCAGTTTGAACACACACAACATAAGGAGAGATGAGACACACACAGAGGTCCTGCGCCGGGCGAAAGCTGAAGCGCAAGTCTCCATACTATGACATCCTGTGACCAGGGCCGTATTAAGTCAATGTGGTGCCCCTGGGCACTAAACCTCAAGTGCCCCTAGGCTACATTTTCAAACGTATTCATTCAAAATCAGTAACAATTAAAGCAGCTTCCATCTATATACAGTATGTAGGATTATTGAAATATCTCCATTTAAAACCAATCAATTCAATTCACTATCAATCCAAACAGCATCCATATATTAAAATGTACAGATTCAAAATGTGTATCAATTCGAAGAGCATTTGTCTATACTGAACTATATTATCAATTCAAAGAGCATCCACCTATGCAGCACTAACAACACTCCTATTATCCAGGGGGACGTCATTACCACAGCCGTCCCAGAGCACCATAAGTTGTCTCCCCGGAATGCCAAACCACGCACACTTAAAAACTTAATCAGGGTGCTTGCTCTTTTTCCAAAACAAAATTCCAGACTTTTTTTCCCCAAGACCTTAACTTTATGTTCTTGTAACTTGTGTGCCTACTTCATTGGTTGAGATTGTACCAACTGTGTTTATTAGAAATGTTCATTTTTATAGGCTAGTATTCAATGAACAAATGTATTATTTACAGTAAATTATGCTTTTACTGATGAAAACGTTTCAAAACATGAAAATCACAAGTACATGAATTTCACATCAAACAAGTGTCACAAAAACTATCTATCTATAAAAATGAATGGATGGATGAATATATGTAGAATTCAGTCTCTTCACTCACATCTCATCCCATTAGGCTAATACAGTAAGTGACCAGTTAGTAAAATTATAGTTTTATAGCCTACCTTCCTATTTCTCATTTCACAATGCCTTTAAGCATACTGTAATATTCTACCATACATTTATTTTCCATCCTTTATTAAGACTTTCACACAAAATCCAAGACTTTTCAAGGTCTGGAAAACAGTGCTTCAAAATTCCATACTTATTAAGACTTTCAAGACTTGCGTAAGCACCCTGTTAATCACGGCCACAATGCGTCGCAACACCTCTCTCCAATACTACATCCTCTTTTTGTTGTCTGAGAACAACATCAACCGTACCCGCATTCCGTGACCTCCTGAGAAGTGCGAGCAGAGCAGACACTCGCGGTGGCTTGCGCTCTTCTCATGGGCTGTGACTCTGTCCGGGTGTTTCCAGTCACTGTAAATGTCTGGCCGGGCAGCAAAATGCTGACATTTATACGCAAAAAAAATACAACATGCCGGTTGAAGGGGAATAGATTAGCCAATCTCTAGACACTGACTGTTTGTTCGGCAGCTGGCATTGTAGGAGATCATTTGTAAGAAACCTGGTTTTCTTACCGCCGTGCCGTGCTGATGCTGCATATTTAGCCGCCCGGTTGTGGTAGATGGTGGGACCGTTAGCAATAGCCAGCTGGTTGTGACAGCAGTTGTCGATGTTTTAATAAAGAAACGATCTAACACTGGAACATTTTTAATTGCCGCTAAACGTCTGGAGTCTTTCTCTTTTTTTATTTTTCTCTTCGCACAACCACTTAATTGATGTCTATCCATTTATTTTTTATTTTTACCGCGTTTTTAAAAAAAAACATGAAATGATGCATTTCACCATAGGTGGACTGGCTCAACTGACAGGTTGAGGGAGGGGGGTTAATGTTCACATTAGGCCACTATTGCTCAGAATTATGATATATCGTTGCTGTTCTTATCACATTAGTTTTAATAATGAATTTTATATGAATATTTATGTCAAGTGTCAAGTGTAACCATTTTAAGTGTACAAACATTCATGAAAAAACTATTTTTAAAGTTTGTCGTGTGGTGCCCCCCCACTGGCTGTGAATGGTTGGTGCCCCTGGGGACTGTGCCGCGGGCCCATATAGTTAATCCGGCCTTGCCTGTGACAAAAGTTGAGCAGCTAGAAAAATTATTTTAACACCATTAGAAGCAGAAGGCTTAGAGGAAGTTAGCAAAGTAGTTTTACATCTGTGGAGTGAACTATATTTAAATCGAAGCAGTTTGAAAACACTTGAAGCTGATTTTGAGGACTCAAAAATGGCAGATTTCGTCAGAATTTGAGATTTTGTTGAAGCTTAAAGGCTCATAGTTCAAAATATGTCCATGTGAGCTCTTTAGGAGTTACATTGGCTGAAAGAGGACAAGTTTTCCTACATTGTAAGGTATAATTCGTTTCTCTCAGTTAAACTGTATGAAAGTTATAGTAATTTGTTTGAAAAATTGAAACTTTTCGCACTGCTGAATGTCTCACTCTAAAATCGAAGAAGCAGTGGCGGATCCAGAATGCAGTTTTTGGATGGGCCGGAGTGAAATTTGGGTGGGCAAGCCTCCCCTTCGTGCGAGGGGTCTGGGGGTACTCCCCCAGAAAATTTTGTATTTCCTAGATGCAATTTCCTGCATTTTAACCAAATTGTGTCCCGTTTCGGCTCAATACGGAACCATACCTTTGTTTCTAAATACGGGACGTATTTATACACAACACAGAGCCATCATAATGTTTACCTCAAATGAGCAGGAATTCGAACGTTCTCAACAATGTATTGACGTGAAACGCAACAACGTAATGGCTTTTCCATAAATGTAACATTATGTTAAGCTGTTGTAAAACTGAACAAATCTTAAAATAAATACATAAAAATAAATTATACTTTATTTCCATTGATTTTCACAAACAAATAACCATATATTAAAGGATAATGGTCAACATTTGAGTTTTATGATGCATACTGTATGACAGACTATAGGATCTTGGGTGGCAGCAATCGCTTCGGGGTGTCGGGTCAGGACACTGTTGTAACGTTCAGTTGAGTGCTTTAAGAGTCCATTGATACAGTTTAAGTGGTTTATACCTTTTTGCATGAAAGTATGCAAGGTGTGTGTGTGAGTGTGTGGTTGCTGCAATACAAGCACAACAATACAGAATGATTAGAAATTAAGTATAACTTAAACATAAGAATACACCTGAGCTACATATATCTAACCAAATAACAACTGAAATATAGCTCAAGATTTGTTTTGAATGTAAAGTCAGCATGAATCAATTAAACTTGAATGAGAATAACTCTATGCTTAGATGCAGCAAAAGAGGGGCATGCACTGTGACTGATCAATTAACATGCAGCATGCAATGTATAAACAAAAGAGATTAGCAATACAGCTACATAAACGTTTCAGGCTATAGCTAGTTAGCGGCTAGCCCCACGTTACTCAATTGTGGCTAAATGTTCCCCATATTATACAAACAGATGGCAAAACTACTGCTAAGTCATCAAAATAGACTCATAGATAAACACAAAAATCAACATAGTGTAACACATAAGTAAATCAACATAACTCACAGCTTAATGGACGCACACACCACAGAGATCGTTCAGCTGATGTTTTGCTCTGAACCGATCTGCTCTTTGTGGTGCATTCAAGGACCTTGGCAGTGTGGGAATTCACATGCGCAGCGATTATTAACAGAAAGAAACGTGCAGAGAGACGACCTTTTGTACACATACGGAAAACTGTATTCTGAGCTTGTGATTGGGCGGGCCCAGCTGCCAATCAGGGTGGGCCTGGCCTACCGAGGCCCACCCGTAGATCCGCCCCTGCGAAGGAGGAACTTAATTTTCATATTTTTTAAACCGTCATATTTCAAAATTGGCCGAATATTTTTAAAAGATGAAACAATTGGTAACAGCTGAATGTCTTATGAACATTTTAAAATTTGAATGGTGTCTCTAGCTGAAAGTATGCTGAAGTAGTTAAGATTTGAAAGGATTTGAAGATTTACCATTACTTTTAATGGGGGAAAAAGTTGAACAAAAAGCTTAATATCTTATGTAACCCCTTCTTACGAGTGGCCTAGCTTAATAAGACGCCTATGGCTATCACTAAGTAAAGGTTTACACTTAAACACGGTTTTGGCGCAACAAACAGATCCTGAGTCCTCAGCAGTGGATGGTGAGCTGGCCGACCCTCCGGTACAAACAAGTAGGTGGCGCCTTTAATGCTGAGAGTCCTGACATAATGCACCCAATTAACCAGTCTACTCTACAACAAACGATGCAGTGCCTCCACTGGGGACATACTACACTTCCCTAGAGCTAGTGCATGCGTACGCCTCAGATCCCAAAATATATTATCCAATGAGGTTGGAGGTGCATGCAGGGCTAACCTACATGTGTGTGTGGGTGTGTGTGTCCCAGCCAGCCTTTCTCAACCATGCCTACCTAGGCCATAGAATGAGCAACCCAGCAATGTATACGTTTAACGTATTTATTTTTCTGTGGTGCAACAAAGGTAGAAAAGGAAAAGAAAAACAAGAAAGAGAGGAAACAACAGAGAGTATTTACAACAGTTACAGTATACCCATGAAAGGACAACTGGTCCCCAATAGCAAACAAACAAAACAAAACAATCTCTAATCAGAGAGTCTGTGGTAGCCCTGGTACCAAAAAGGAGAAAAAGAGTTCTGGGCCAGTCAGTGACCCACTGCTAGCCGGAGGAGGAGATAACCTTTAAAACATACCCTGAGGTCCCCGGGGAGGAGCAGTTGGGGGGTAGCGAGTCGACTTGTCGCTCTGGAGGGGATCCCCAGCAGTGACGTCAGCCACCCGCCAATACGAGCGCTTGGAGGGAGGGATGGCACCGGAGTATTCCCTCGCAACCGCTAAGATGCGGGCTGGATGCACCGGTTCCCCGTCCGCTGCAGACACGAGCCTGGCCCCCGCTCTGGAGAGGAGGAAATGCCTTCTGCCGAAGAGGAGACGCCGTCCTTAGAGCCCAACACCGGCGCGATAGCGTCCTGAACCTCCCGGAAACAGCTGAGATGCGTCGGCTGATGCTGGATGAAGCCACGAGCTAATCGCCTAGCTCTGGTGAAGAAGAAGCTCCCTTGGGGCCCCGCACCGGAGACACCACGACCAGAGTTCTCCGTAGAACCAGCAGAGACGAGTAAAACAACTCCCCAAACGCTCAGTCTCAGGCAACCAGCACAGTCGGTACCAGCAGCAGAACAAACATTTCTCGGTCTCTGTCTCTCGGCGTGCTTGGCTGCAGCATCAACAAACATTTCTTCTCAGCAGAAGGGCCTGCCCCCTAATATAAGCTGTCACTCACTCATTGCCGGGCTGTGAATGGCCAGCAGGGCTGCAAAGCAGTCTGGGAACTGCAGTTCAGGGGCAAAGCATTCTGGGAATTGTAGTTCCGGGGCTCCATAGGGTCTCTGACACAGTATCTCCACCCGGTACACAGGGTACCACACACATATTTTACAGGGTATTACACTTAAAAAGTTGAAAAGTTTGAAATACCAGAAGCAATAGCAGTAATGTGCTGAAAGAGCTGAACATTTTGATACCAAAATTGTTGAAATAGCTGAAAGTATGCTGAAGTAGTTGAAGGACAAAATTCGGCGGAAGAATAATTCGGTATAATAATAAAGAGAAACAGGAACTTAATAGTGAGAATGCTTAATGCATTCTCACAACTATGACTGTGAAAAACATGAAGAAACCAGACATGGACAAACCTGACTTGGCATGGGGTGACTGGTTCTTCAACAGTGACAGGCAATGTGCATGAGAAAACCTGGAAACTAAATACTTAGGAGGGTGATTGGTGATGGAGTGCAGCTGAGGGGAGAAACACAGGTGACGTGAGTGAAGCTGATGGCAGGGCAAGAGAAACTAAGGAAAACATGGCAAAAACTAAAGACTAACCAGGAACTTAAAACCTAACAAAACTAACAGACATGACAGAACCCCACTGAGTGTGTCCTATGCTGAGATCAGCCGTGAAAAACGGCCGGCAGGTATGTTTTCTTCTGACTATTTAAAGCGGCAGATGTTTGCTGTAGGGGTACAGTGTGACAGCTTCTGGGGTTCCTTCAAATTACGTTGATGTAAATGGCAGCATACATGGAAATTCCCAATAACCTTAGTTTGTGAGATCCTTTTATATCTCCTGATATCATTCTGTGCATATGTGACCGAGACCCAATCTCTGTCTGGCACCACTGTGTCTGAGATTGCTGCTACATCTTCATCATTACAGAGATCATTCCGACCCTGAACAATATGTCGTTTGAGCATTATCAAGAACTTGTTGATAAGAGGCAAGCTTTTAAGCTCTTTGCATATCATCCTTCAACTTGACTACATAGAGTGAATGGTATCTCTCGTGCTTTGGAACTTCTCCTGATGTTAAAGCAAAGTCTATGGGACGCCTTGCTTCTCTGCCAAATATAAAAAAAATACGGTGAGCAATCATTAAGATTACATTTGGTACCGTTGTAGGCATGAACCAGGTTGGCAACATATTTGCTCCACTGCAGTTTCTTCTCACAGCCAGGGTACCCAACATGGAAAGTAAAGTTCTGTTGAATCTTTCAGGCTGTGGATCTCCCTGGGGGTGATACGGAGTGGTCCGTGATTTTTGGATTCCCAACGCCTTTAAGAGCTCTTTGATCAACTGACTCACAAAGTCTCTCCCCTGATATGAATGGATTCTTGCTGGAAGGCCATAATATATGAATTAATTGTCCACCAGGAGCTTTGCCACAATATACACTATCTGAATTATGCCAGGGAAAGCCTGAGCATAGTGTGTAAAGTGATCCGTGACTACCAACACGTTGCTAATGCCTGCAGAATCTGGCTCTATGGACAGAAAATCGATGCATACAAGATCACCACTACTCACAACTACTGTGACAAGGGGTCTTTCGATTGACACACTCTCTGCAGTTCTTTATGTATTGCTCCATATCACATGCCAGTTTGGGCCATAAAAATCTGCTCCTCAATAGATCTGTATTTCTTTCTCCACCAAGGTGTCCCAAACCATTGTGTGTGGCCTTCAGAAAAACATCTCTAAACTCCCTTGGTAAGATGAGTTGAGTGAGTTCTTCTACAGAGGGCTGCTTGCTTAAGCGATGGAGTAGCCCCGCTTTTATCATCCCATGTCCTTTTTGTAATGAGACAGTTCTGGGCTGGTTCCATTCTCCTCAGGCCATTTGCCATGTTTTACATCATCATCTTCCTGCGCTGTAATCAGCTCTTGTCCCAGTGACTTTAGATATATGTGTGCAGGAAAAGCATAAATGTCAGGCACACAATCAGGAAAGGCTCCCAGCTGATCCACATATCTTGGGGGACTGTTCACTGACCCAGGAATGCAGATTCGTTTGCAGATGGATCTCACACCAGTCCACTAGGTGGACAAGACAGGGAGCCATCTGTGTCCTACAGCACTGAGCTTTGCAGTCGAGAGCATGTATATCAGCGGGTTATTGTATGTACGGTGAATCTGACCCCATACAAATAATCATGGAATCTATCAACGACAACCCACTTCAGGTACGAAAAACTCGAAAAAGTAAATAGGCTAGTTCCTCTTTGATGGTTTCAGCTTCCTGCTCGTGAAGGCAGCAGGCCTCAGACCCTCGTCATGCTTCTGATAGAGGACGGCGCCAAGCCCCTTTAAGCTGGCGTCTACATGCAAGACGTCTGGCTTGTTGGCTTGTCACGATCATGCTTGGCTGTGTTGTTGCTTTGGTTTCTGAGTCTTAGGTGGGGCTGAGCAGGTTTCCCAGGAGCCCTGAGATGAGTCTGGATTGCTCCTGCCGACACACCTGCTTCTCATCTGCCCTCATCAGGACACTGTTACAGGAGCTGCAGGAGCAGCCAGTCTTCGCCAGATTGTCTAACTACCTTTGTGGCAATTTGGCCGACTCCAGTGTTTTTCCTCATTTAGAGTTTTTTCCCAAGCTCTTACCTTGCCTTGTTTCTCCAGTGCTTGTCTCCCTCGTCCATTCTCTGTGTCCTGGTTTCCTCATGCCTGCATTGTCGTCCATGGTTGGATCCCACTCATCAGCCTCTTCCACATACCTGCCTGTTTGTCCCACTGCTGACTCAGAACCTTGCACCACAGCCAGCACCCTCCCCTCCATCTTGGATTCCCTCTGGAGAATAAGTCAGGACAAACCAACCACTTCGGACAATTCACCAAACTGGAAAATCCCTCTAATCTTCTTCCTCCTTCCACAGAGTTCCCCGCTCTCCCGGATTCAGCTAACACTCCATTGATTGATAAATTATTTTTCTCCGATCCTCCTAGTGTTCTGTGTCTTCACTTGAGTCCATACATTCAGGCGGCTAGTCACCTCGCTGTGACAATACAGGTGCATGGGTGAGGCAGTAAATGATCTTGTTGAACGCCTCAGTGCAAGACTGGTCCCACCTCTCACCAAAGACTTACTCTTTAAGGTAAGTCTTTGTCTTTGTCATGCTTCTTACTTTGCTGGGTTGGGGCATAGCCTTTTGTGATGTAAGACAACGGCCTGACAATGGCTCCACAGTTACTATGAAACGCCACAGAACCCCAAGAAAGACTGTAGAGTCCTCGGATGTGTAGGCTGCGGACAATTTGTAATTGCCTCTATCTTGGCTGGGTCAGACGAAACTCAAGGTATTTTACCTTTGGCAGGCAGAATTGACATTTATCCATTTATCGATGTTCTAGATCTTTAGTCCAACTCCCGCCAGATGATCAAGAACTTTGAGAAGTCGCTCTTCATACTCTTCCAAAGTTCGGCCAAACACAATCAGTTCATCGAGGTAGAAAAGGACCTCGAGCAAGTTCATATCACCCACATTAGAAGATTTTTATTTTTTTCGAAGCAATTGCTGAGTTACCACGGCTACTTGGAGAGGGCAGTGTTGGACAGCCTTTTTCACTCGGTTGTGAATGTGATCACACTGTACAGGTTGTATTTACAACACCTCTTCACTCATTTCACAGTGGCTTTTATCATGATTTGTTTTTTTAGGAGATTGAGGATAAGCCCTGGCTCCCTGGTTAATAACACCACTGACTCAGACTCACCAGGAGGTTTTATTTAAAGGTCCCATGGCATGAAAATTTCACTCTCAGAGGGTTTTTAGCCTTAAAATGAGTTCCTCTAGCCTCCTTAAGTCACCCCAGTGGGTAAAAATTGCAAAATGTATTCACTAAGCAGTACATCATTTCCTCCATGTTTTGAAAAGAGCGCGTCCAAGTGTCTCAGTGATTCACGGCCCCTGGTTTGACGTCATGCCAGTATGAGCTGATCAAAATGCCCCACGCCCTCTCTCCGCCACGCCCTCTGTCTCCACCCACACCTGTATTACCTTACCCGCCCAACTCATGTGGATTAGACCTAGACTCGCCAAAGAAGAAGAAGACTCGCCAGTTACGACTGAAGACAGAAGATACAGCAATGGCTTCCAAACGACTTTACCATGCAAAATGTACTGTGTCAGGATGTGAAGATGAAGAGAAGAGTCTGTTTGCGCTTCCATCCTCTGTCCCTTTGAAAACGGAATGGCTTAATTTCATTTACGCGGGACAGGTGCCCATGCATGTCCCAAAGAGCGTCAATGTTTGCGCGAAAAATTTCACAGAGGAATGCTTTCACAACTTGGGACAGTACAGGGCAGGTTTTGCCCTACACCTGAAGTTGAAGCCTGGATCAGTGCCAAGCCTTGCCGGTCCATCAGCTACCCACACAGATCAAGTAAGTCATAATTATTTGCTAGCCGCTAGCTCAAGGGCGTAATTTTGGGTAGGGACGCTAGGGTCACGTCCCTACCAATATTCAGCCCCCAGGGGGATACGTTTAAAATGTCCATACCAATTTTGAATGGGAAATTGCAAAGCGTTCGGGAAACAAAGGGTTAATTTTCCCCATCTGCGGTTCCTTCTCTCAAAGACGGCATGTCATTGGTGGGGACAGCCTTGCTATCTGTGATTGGCTCACCTTCTGTAGCGCTATGCCTGGCTTGTTGTTGCTAGGTTGGTTGCTAAGCGGTGATGACCGGAGGCGCCATGCATTTGGCTCATTCACACAAGATTTGGCTAGTTAATAGGCTGAAAGCTACAAACTTGATAGTTTTTCAGGAAAAAGTGAGCCGTGGAAAAGTGTTTTTCATGTGCCAGTTTATGTCTTTATTTTTAATAAATGTTTGCTGGACCTTAATCTTTTGACTGCTTGTGTTTTATTTTTGTGGGAACTGTGCAGAGCTAATAAATGCTTGTTGCTAATGCTAAGTAGTCATCCGACTACATTTTAAAAAAATTGTACATTTCCACTTTTATTGTTCACACTTTTCACACTTATATTTGCAGTGTGCACTTTCAAAACTTCATCAGTTAATATTTTATACAAAATGCACCAAACTCATCAACTTACAGATCAAACACGTGTAATAATAAAACATCTTACTGTGGCAATGTCTGCCTGGGCCTGTGATAATGTTGAAGTCACCAGAAACTTGAGTGACTTGCATAAAAAAATCAATTCTCAATCTTGCCATTATGGTTTACATTAAAAAAATCAGAGGGCTGTGAATCAGATGGGATTTGCCATTATTCACCCCAGAATTGGTTAAAATGCAGAAAATTGCATCTTTGAAATACAAAAGTTTCTGGGGGAGGACCCCCAGACCCCCCACACAAATGAGGTGTCCCTCAACCTTAGGTGGTGGTGGAGTGGCAAATTATGTCCCCACCAATGTCAACTCCATTATTACGCCCTTGTGCTAGCTACTTTAAGGGTGCCAGCTAACTAGCCAAGCTGTGGAGGTATTTATCCATGAAACCTACACTGCGCTACAAAACCAATACTCTGTTAAACTGGTTAGATTTGGAAAATTGGTTGTAAAACAAGACATTTGTCTTTTGACCAAGTATCTTACGTGTAAGGGACTACATAAAGCATGAATACTTAGGTAAGCAAGTCTAGTTATTGGCATGTTCTGCGGCTAGATACTTGTCTGTTACATGGAAAATGACGCCCGACGAAAACAATTCATATTTTGTAAGCCTTTCTTTCGATTGGTGACTTTATATTTTGTAAGCCTTTGTTACGGTTTGGTGACCTTTTAGTATTTTTTTTGTTTACGTCGAGTCGTTTCTGCGTCTTTCGTGTGGGAAACGCGATCGGGTGTTGTGGCTAGGTGAAGGGTAGGGATGTTTAGCAAACGTTTGCTGACTACCCTCGAACATACACCATTATGTATCTGTCAATTCGAACACAGTTTTGACTTCAAATCTGTCGTGACTCGTCAGTTTATCACGAGTGTAATGCTCGACTTTCGAACCATGAGATGTGTGCTCTCTGTCTGCATCAGGTTCACTCTTCACTGGCCAGCACATCAAGTGCTCACGTCCAGACATCCCGGACCAGGGATGCTGCCTGCCAGACTGACCCCATTGTCACTAGGACTGCAGCCACTCAGAAATCTTTGAAGAAGCCCCTCTTCAAGAGTGAATGTATGTACTTGTCACTTTCAGTATAGTTACTGTAGTGTAGTTTCAAAATTGGTATTTCTCTTATCCTTTGTGTAATGTTTCATTACTTTCCTCACTAAAATGTCTAAAATATCTGACAAAGGCTGACTGTAGGAGTGAGAAGTCAGCACACTTAAAATCCTTTTTTGTTGTCTTTTATTATTTCATGGCTGGATTACATTTCGACTTCAACAGTCTTCTGAGGAGAAATGTAATCCAGCCATGAAATAATAAAAGACAACAAAAAAGGATTTTAAGTGTGCGGACTTCTCTCTCCGAAAACTGCATCTTGTATGTAACATGGGGTTTACTATGTGTTTCCATGCTATTTATGTATCCTGGCCCATCACTGGGCCACAGACAGAGCTTATGCTATAAAGACTTTCCCATTTTTGTTATAGGCTACAGTTTCAGACAGTTATTGGGGATCATTGATGTACAGTTATGTACTGTTTTTTTTTCCTAATGACTAAACAATTCTCGTCTACAGAAACTCCAGTCTTCGACAAGGTGGATAAGGTGATGACCAGCACAAGAACGCTGAATGATGTGGCAAAGCTCAGCCCCCACCTCCAAACCTCGTTGTTGGAGGCTTTCCATTCTGTCATCCTCCGATTTGCACCGAAGAATGTTGTCTTTCCCTATATTGGAATGCTTTGCAGGTGAGATGTTTGACCTTGTAGTTCTTGAAAGTTCTTGTAGTCTGAAATGTCATTATTGAGCCGGGTTTCTCCAGCACTATAAGGCACGAAACACCTAGACCAGGTCCCCTGAAAAGATTGTCTTGTGAATGTAATTTATATTTGATTTACCAAAAAAATTGATACTTTTAGGGGGTTTTCAGATCATAGTTCCTATGAAACTTCACAATATATGAAAAGCTTTTTCCAAAATGCTTTATACCTACTTTCAAAAATGTTGTTTTATTTGTTACTACCATTAAAAGCAGCATTTAAATGTTTCAACATGTTATGTAAATCTCAGCTAATATCACTTTTCCTGATGCTGTCTTGAAATCAGATTTAAAAAAAGTAATGAGAACGGCTTTTATAGCATTTTGGAAAAGAGCTTTTCATATGCTTTCCCATGATGATGCATGTATCTCTACCAGCTAACCCCCACCACCATGACAAATGAAAATTCTGTGGGAAACACTGTTTACACATTGTTTCTTGTACTTTCAGACTGTACTTGGCGGCGATCCACTTTAATGAAAATGCAAACCGACCACAGGCCCAGACAGCAGACGGTGTACCTCTCTTCAAAATCTCCTTTCCCAAATCCAAGAAGGGAGAGTGCACAGTCAAACGTCAAAAGACTAAGCCAACCTTTGGTAAGACCTCAAAAGTTCAAGAATTCAAGTCCAACTACTTTTGCCTTTATCAAATTTACTGAGGTTAATTCCAACAAATAGGAATACAAAAAATGTAAGAAATAGAAATCTAAACAAACATAAATATATAGAACAAATATAAATATATATAAATATAAACATTGAAATGTACAAATGACTAACTGAAATATACAAATGTTGTGCGTGCGCGTGCGTGTGTGTGCGTGAATGTATGAATGTTCTGTGTGAAAAGGGTATGTGGATGTCCTGATGGACCTAATTTTGGACGAAGTCTTTGTGAATCCTGCCCCATACACCAATGCAATGTTGGCCATCCGTGTCCCTGAAGACCTGTCGGCGCAGTTCAACAGGCCAGACAAGGAGGAGGTCATCGCCAGCTTCCTGTCAAGGTTCACAGTGGTAGTCTAAACCCGGTGTAGTGTCCTTCATCATCGGGGTACTCGGCACGGATACGCAGGACCACACAGGCAGGAATGACCACTCTGATCCGGCGACCCAAAAAGCCCCAGCACCACGCCACGAACTGCCTGTAGGCCAAATACCTGAAGCGCCTGGAAGAACAGATAGAAAAAATGACACTTGCTGAGAATGTTGTTGTTCTTCTGTTATTGCTATGTTGTACATATTTACATATTCCTATGGATTATTCTTGATTATGTTTTAACACATTGAATACCGGCGGTATTTACAGAATTATGTCGTAGAATCCCAGCGTTCTAAACCATTTTTTTTTTACGTTTTTTGTACAGTCACAGCATATTATGTGATAGGGCCACTGAAACATGTTATGGCTCGTTTGAAAGCTGAGACTTTAAACTCTTTGTGGGTCAAAACTGCGTGTCTCTAGGTGCTGCCATTAGCGAGCTATCCTTAGCTAAACCAAGGTGGGTATCCACCAAAATCAATCGAGATATCGGGGCTTTTGTGAAACGTGCGCTCTTTCAGCCTGTCGCACTTTAGACACTTACATATCCGGGTCAGAGGATTTGCGTCGTGTCGCATGTTGCAAAGCTAACCTGTTCATAAGACCGCCTCCTAAGACTTGTCGCGTGTCTTCTTCTCCTTCTTATTGTTTGTTTATGTTACTTTACCGTCACCCTCTGGAGACCGACACGTGCGATTGGACATAATACGGAAATGCACAACAATCAATGCAGCGTTATCAAAATTGTTCTTGAGTTGACGCAAAGCCATTGGCGTAATGATCAAAATGTCCAGATGATGACACCAGTTTTTGACTGCCATCTATGTCAGTTCTGTTCATCACATAATTACAAAAATCACACAGAATGTGCATTAGAATGTATAGATTCAGAATCCATAAAAAAACCGTAAAAACATATTTTTACCATGTGGGAGCCAACGCATGGGCAGTAAAAACGTAGTTTTACGTGACTTGGGAGTCAATGTGTTAATAATGTCTTGTAAATAAATCTACAAACACTCTTAATACTGTCTGCATAGTTGAATTATCAGGCTCTATTGGGTGGTTATACTGTAAACTCTATGTATGTGGCTATGAGTAATTATTTTACAACGCTTACCGATCCGTTCTTCTCAGGCGTAAACTGCCAAAATGGTGTCTGTAGACTCGCCCAGCGGTTTGTAGCGAATATACATTGAGACAGACCGGCTCAACCCCCTGGATGATACAGCATACATGCTGGCTCTCCCGCCACTTCTCCTAGTAGTGCTGTGACCTAATAAAGATTAGAACTAGACATGGTAAATGTCATTTCAGGAACAGGTAGATCCAAATGTTGTAGATCCAAATGTTTACAGTGTTACCTGAGGGATCTCCATGCAGCATCTATTCTCCCTTTCTGTGGGCATTGTCTGGCAAATTCCACATTGACACCTATTATAAAAAAAAAGGCAGTGTAATGATATTCTGTTTTCAGGTAATGCTGGCAAATATAACAATGAAACATCTTCAGTGGCAAGTAAATGAGTTAACAGGTGAGCATGGAGAATAATTACATGCTGGTCAGAATACTATCATGTTTTTTGCATGCCATAGGCTATTGTATAACTACATGGGAAACGAACAGCTGGCTGTTCCCAGTGAAGACAGGCTACTAAAAAGGTGTACACAGAAATATGTAGCAAAAGTTTCACTTCGTGTAGTTACACTTTGGATCCAGCACATGGTCAGGATATGATGAGGTATGTTTTTTTTTGTATATTATAGCATGTAAACCTTTTTGTCTAGAAAACTTGGTTATAAATCACTCCCCCCCTTATGTCAACACTGGATTGATCATAAGCGGGTGGAGAATCATTTGCCAAACAGGACAGTGTTTGTGGGGGTAAAAAGTCCATTGCAATTTTCATGAAATTACCCACCGGCGTTTATTACAGTTGTTTTTCATAACATGTTGGCAATGTGTACTATGGGAAATACTTTGGCAGTGTTACTGTTGTACAATGCAAGGCGACATTGAGAAAGTTACTTGGTGTAGAGACTGGAGATGCCAGCAGCCATACTCACTAATGTTAGCACTGCAAATACGTGCCCACATTGCAAAATAAGTTGGGAACTTATACGTTTTGTAAGCAAAAATACTATTTTAGGTAGTCCTGATGTAGTGACTAATTTCTGCTCTAATTAGGCTACCGTAGGCTAAGCGACTGCTAGTATCTGCGCACCTCAGTGGTTCGGACCAACCCAACTATAAACGTTTCCAGACATAACATTTCAAACTCACTATTCTGAGACGTTTTGCTGAAGGCGCTGCTGATCTGCAGTTTGTTGCTGAACTGCCTGAGCCTCGGCTTCAGGGTCCGATTCCGGGTCGAAGGCGAACGGTACGATGGTTTGCTCACCTGCCATTTCTATTTTTTTTCTACTAGCAGCTAACATGCGCGTAGCCAAAACAGATGAATCAGACACGCCCCCATTCAGCCATGACACACCCCTCGCGCTCCTCCTTGCTTCTCATTAGGAAAACAGGGCACTGGAGAAAGCGCTGAAATGCTGCTTTCTTCTAAGAGGCCAAATCTGCGTTTTCCGGGTTAATTTTGAGAACGCCTGCGGGTATAACATCCTGAAGCCTCCGCAAGCCCATTTAAAGCGCCGCTACTATACCATGCCATGGGAACTTTAATCAGATGCGCAAATGTACACTCCACAATCGAGTGCACCATAAGCATCATAAAAGATACCAATTTCCCTTTCATGGGCATTTTCGGATGTTTTCCTATACAAATTAGGGACAGCTGGCATGTCTCTAAAGAGAAACTCTTAAGACAGAATTTAATATATATCACCAAAGATATTGGTGAATGATAATGGCCCATTGTCTTGTACCGTCATGCCGTCATGGAGTGCAAGTCTAAGTTCAAGACATTATTGGGGACCACCTACGTGGACCCATCCGCTACACCCCGCAGAACACAACTGCCCTCAAAACCCTATGTGTGTGAATGTGTGCTGTGTACAGGAGCCAGAAGAGAGAGGGGTATGGGGATCTAGAAGACCGGGGGAGAGAGGCTCCCCCAGATAGGGCAGCCAAATAATGGCTGCAATAGGCACCCCTGTTTCCTGGGACCTGCCACAGAGCAGGAGGGCCCGATGTTCACCAGGTCCAGGGCCTGCAGCGTATTTGGGAAATAAACTTTATTTCAAACGCGCCTATCGTTTGATTTTTGGTTATTTTAAATCGACACAACGGTCCAACCCCACTCAGCCTCAACAAACTCCACATCTTCGGCCAAGAGATACGTGACAAGGGTTCCTTCATCTTACCTTACGCACTGAGCGCCTCCAGCTGATCCCAGAACAAACCACCTTGCCGAAGTAGTGGATCCCGAGAAATACACGCTTGGGATTCGCCTTTCAGACGGCCTGGAAAGGAACGGAAGAGCGCTGTTGACTGCCTCTTTGGTGCTGCGACTCAAAGTAAGATCGACCCGCTGCTGGCTCATTGGAAGTGTCGTGTTTGTGGTTGGTGTTTAGATAGGTTTCAAGTTAAAATAACCAGAACTTTATCCACCGTAACAAACTCCTACCCGCACTTAGCCAGAGACTGTGATAAGGATTAAAACTAGGACCAGAATTAAGTCCCCATATCTCTCTAGTCCCTGTCCTTTGCTGTAAGAACCATCCTCTGTATTGTTAAATCATTATCACTACATGTCCTGAGTGAAACCTTAAGGTTTCTGTTTTCTGTTTAATGTTTAATGTTAAATAAATAACCCATATTTAGCAAGTAGTCGTGTTGAATGTTTCTTGAAGTAATTACGGTCAATTCATACGAGAACTCTCTCCTTCAGTAACAAACCCCTAGCTTGTAACTTCTGATTCTGTTTCCTCTCAAAATTGGACGAGAGGTGGTGCCCCCAACAAAGGTAATTAAATGATAAATTCATTTAATATTTAGAATGCTACACAAATTTGAAAGGCAAAAATAAATTAATACCATGGTCATACACTATATTGCCAAATATATTTGCTTATCTGCCTTATCACTTATTTGAACTTAAATTCAATTCAATTCAATTCATTTTTATTTATATAGCGCCAAATACAACAAATGTCATCTCAAGGCACTTAGATAGTAAGTCCAATTCAAGCCAATTGGAATTCAATTAATTAATAATAATCATAATTCATAAAATAATCCAATTCGTTCATATAGAGCCAATTCAAAAACAATTTCCTAGCTAAGGAAACCAACAGATTGCACTGAAAACTTTTTGTTTTTCGGTCCAATCTCCCGGCCTGAGCGTGCCTGAGGCGACTGTGGAGAGAAACGACTCCCTTTTAACAGGAAGAAACCTCTGGCAGAACCAGACTCAGGAAGGGTGGCCATCCGCCTCGACCAGCTGGGGTTTGAGAAGACAGAAAGGGGGGGAGGGGGGGAGGGCCGCAGCGGCGGCGGCACTGTAACACCATTCAAAGGATATCTGTTGGAACAGGGAAACACGAGTTAATGACCACAATAATATCACATATACATAAAGAGAGTAAAGTGAGGAAAGGTGTGACAGATGAGGCCCCCCAGCAGTCTAGGCCTATAGCAGCTTAACTATGGGATGTTTCAGGATTACCTGAGCCATCCCTATTCAAGGTAAACACAAGAAACTTGTGCTAACGAAAAAATAAATAATAAAATAAAGGAGCAGACTCAGTGAGTAATTCCCTATACTCCCTATATAGATCTGCTCCTCACACCACAACAACCATCTTTTTACAGCCACAAGCTACCTCAGCCTCTCACCAACTGCACACCAGTCACAGCGGGGTGGGGATGCAAACCCTGGTTCGGGTAGGGGGAGAAATAAAAGAGGTAAGATAAGCGGGAATGGGATTCAAACCCTGGTTCGGGTAGGGGGTAATGAAAGTATAGAGGGTGCCAGAGGTGGAGGCAGAACAAGACACACTAGCAGATACACTATCAGATTCAACAGACCTAACTATAAGCTTTATAAAAAAGGAAAGTTTTAAGCCTGGTCTTAAAAGTGGAAAGGGTGTCTGCTTCCCGGACATTTACTGGCAGCTTATTCCACAAGAGAGGGGCCTGATAACTGAAGGCTCTGCCTCCCATTCTACTTTTAGAAACTCTGGGAACCTCAAGTAAACCTGCAGTTTGGGAACGAAGTGCTCTGTTAGGAAAATATCTTACAATGAGATCTTTAAGATATGATGGAGCTCGGTCATTAAGAGCTTTATATGTAAGGAGAAGAATCTTAAATCCTATTCTGAATTTAACAGGGAGCCAATGAAGAGAAGCTAAAACTGGAGAAATATGATCTCTCCTGTTAGTTCTCATCAAAACTCTGGCTGCAGCATTTTGGATCAACTGAAGGCTTTTCAGAGAATATGTGGGACAGCCCAATAATAAAGAATTACAGTAGTCCAATCTTGAAGTAACAAATGCATGAATTAGTTTTTCTGCATCACTCTGAGACAAGATGTTCCTGATTTTAACAATATTACGAAGGTGAAAGAAGGCAGTCCTAGAAACCTGTTTTATATGCAAGTCAAATGATAAGTTCTGGTCAAAAATAACTCCAAGGTTCCTCACTGTAGAACTAGAAGCCAAGGAAATACCATCTAGAGTAACTATATAGCTAGACAATTTCTCCCTGAAACGCTCAGGTCCAAAGATAACGACTTCAGTTTTGTCTGAATTTAGAAGCAGACAGTTCTGAGTCATCCAGGTCTTTATGTCTTTAAGACATGCTTGTAGTCTGACCAACCTATTGGGTTCATCTGGTTTTATAGATAAGTACAGCTGAGTATCATCAGCATAGCAATGGAAATTTATGCCATGCTGTCTAATAATGTTACCTAATGGAAGCATGTATAAAGTGAAAAGAATGGGTCCAAGCACAGAACCCTGGGGAACTCCATGACTTACTCTGGTGTGTGAGGAAGATTCTTCATTTACAAGAACAAACTGAAATCTATCAGATAAATATGACTTAAACCAGCCTAATGCAGTTCCTTTAATCCCAATAACATGTTCAAGTCTCTGTAATAAGATACTGTGATCGACCGTATCAAATGCAGCACTGAGATCCAACAGGACAAGCACAGACACAAGTCCGCTATCAGAGGCTAAGAGGAGATCATTGGTAACTTTCAGCAGTGCAGTTTCTGTGCTATGATGCACTCTGAATCCTGACTGAAACTCTTCAAACAGATTATTTCTGTGTAAGTGATCACAAAGCTGAGCTGCAACTATTTTTTCAAGAACTTTAGACATAAAAGGGAGATTGGATATAGGTCTATAATGAGCCAACACTTCTGAATCAAGAGTAGGTTTTTTAAGTAAAGGTTTAATTACAGCAACCTTAAAAGTCTGAGGTACATATCCTGTCAACAAAGACAGATTGATCAAATCCAATATGGAAGTGTCAATTAATGGGAAAACCTCCTTGAACAGTCTGGTTGGGATTGGGTCTAAAACACAAGTTCATGGTTTAGAAGAGACTATTGCTGTTGTTAGTTCAGAGAGATCAACTGGGCAGAAGCCGTCTAAATATAAATCAGATTCTAAAGATACTTCTAAAGCTGCTGTACTTGATGATACATCACTGATAATAGTGGGAAGGACTCCATCAATTTTCTCTCTTATAGAAAAATTTTTATTAATAAAGAAGCTCATGAAATTATCACTGCTGAGAGTTAAAGGAATAACTGGCTCAGCAGAGCTCGGACTCTTAGTCAGACTGGCTACAGTGCTGAAAAGAAACCTGGGATTATTCTTATTCTCTTCTATCAATGATGAATAATAAGCAGTTCTAGCTTTACGAAGGGCTTTCTTATACTTTGTTAAACTATCTTTCCAGACTAACTGAGACTCTTCTAAATTAGAGGAACGCCACTGTCTCTCCAGCTTTCTTGCAGTCTGCTTTAAAGCACGCAGCTGTGAATTATACCAAGGAGCCAGCCTCTTCTGACTGATTACCTTCCTTTTCAGAGGGGCAACATTGTCCAGTGCTGTACGCATTGAAACTATAGTGCTGTCAACAAGAGTCAAGTGTTGCTGGAGTAAAGTTTAGGTAGTCGTCCTCTGTCATATCTGCACATGGCAGTGAAGAAAAGGATGATGGAATTAATTCTTTAAATCTGGTTACAGCATCCTCTGATAGACACCTTCTATATGTAAATTTCTTCTCAGAAACTGTATAGTCAGGTAATGTAAACTCAAAGGTTATCAGAAAATGGTCAGATAAGACACGGTTATGAGGGAACACTGTTAACTGTTCACTCTCAATGCCATAAGTCAGCACAAGATCAAGGGTGTGATTAAGGCAGTGAGTCGGTCTGTGAACACTGAGAAAATCCAATACAGTCCAATATAGAATTAAAGTTCATATTCAGGCTGTCATTTTCAACATCTACATGAATATTAAAGTCACCCACTACAATGATTTTATCTGTACTCAGCACTAACTGGGATAAAAACTCTGAGAATTCAGACAGAAACTCAGAATAAGGGCCAGGTGGACGATACACAACAACAAACACAAGAGGTTTCTGGGATTTCCACTTTGCGTGGGAAAAACTGAGAATCAGAGATTCAAAAGAGCTCAAACTAATCTTGGGTCTGGGACTGATGAGTAACCCTGATCTGAAAATAGCTGCCACTCCTCCTCCTCTGCCTGTGGTTCGAGGAACGTGAACATTTAAACAGTCACAGGGAGTTGCTTCATTAATGCTAACATGATCCTCCTGCTGCAGCCAGGTTTCTGTAAGACTAAATATATCAATATGATGATCACAAATCAACTCATTCACTAACAGAGACTTCGAAAGGAGAGATCTGATATTCAGCAAACCACATTTAATAGTTTGATGTTTTTGTTCAGTTAAAGTTTTTGTTTTAATAATTTCTTTTTGCACAAGAGGATTTGCTCCTTTTGTGTTAATTGATTGGGTGGGTAGCAGCAGGTGGGAAGCTGCAGAGAAGTGTGTAAGACTACAACTCTGCATCCTGGTCTGAGCCCTGGGTTGTCATGTTTTAGGGTGGCAAATAAATTCATCCATATTTCTAGAAATGAGAGCTGCTCCTTCCAAAGTGGGATGGATGCCGTCTCTCCTCATCAGACCAGGTTTTCTCCAGAAAGATTGCCAATTATCTATGTAGCCCACGTTGTTTGCTGGACACCATCTAGACAAGCAGCGATTGTAGGACGACATGCGGCTAAACATGTCATCACTGGTCAGATTTGGCAGGGGTCCAGAGAAAACTACGGAGTCCGACATTGTTTTGGCAAAATTACACACCGATGCAACATTAATTTTTGTGACCTCCGATTAGCGTAACCGGGTGTCATTAACGCCGACGTGAATAACTATTTTACCATATTTACGTTTATCCTTAGCCAGCAGTTTTAAATAGGATTCTATGTCGCCCGCTCTGGCCCCTGGAATGCATTTGACTATGGCCGCTGGTGTCTCTAATGCCACGTTTCTGACTATAGAGCTGCCAATTACCAGGGTTTTGTCCTCAGCGGGTGTGTCGCTGAGTGGGGAAAATCTGTTTGAAGCGTGGACAGGTCGATGGTGAACAACGGGCTTGACTTTAGAGCCCGTTTAAATGACATCCCATTCTTAATCTGTAGGGTTTAATATGACGCCGACCAGGGGCGTCTGTAGCTTGAGCAAACATTCGGGGCTGTAGCCCAGACATGAAAATAATTTTTAACGGGGGTCAGGGGGTTTTTCCCCCGGGATTTAAAAAAAAAAAAAAAATTTAACACAGTTCATGACCAGCTGCTTAACATGTTGAATGCCGAGCTGTGAATGTTGGCATTCATGTTTTGATAAAATGCCGAGATCCATATATCCAAATGCTGACATTGTGTCTTTGTTAGCCTAATGCACAAGAGAGAGAGAGCGAGCGATTCTGTTGTCAAGAACCTGGGAGCTAATGTGCGCTGTTAGCACTTAAGCACTTCGTGGATACTACTGAAACGTGAAGATTGTGACGACGTGACAAATTTGTTTTGTTTAGATCAACCACTCTCAGAGATCGCATGAAACACCGATGACGGTGTCTTAGCTCTGTGTTTTGGTTACCCAGCTTGACCGTCGGAGCCCAGTCCACTGACAGTAGCTAACAACGCGCTGGGGCAGCCTTCAAAACAAAGCCCAAACGTAGCCCGTATTACATTACTGTTGATTGGCATTTAGCAACATAATACTTTACTGCACTACTACAAAACTGTTAGATTTCCCACATACCTTTGAAAAGTGGTCACCGCAGACACGAGCATTTGCAAATTCAGCTCCTCCAGTCTGTAAACGTAGGTTAACTATCCACTTTTTGCGGCGTTGTTCTGTGAGTTTTTTTCCATTTCTCATCTCTATGGGCGATTACCTTAGATACTCGATAGTAACCCTTTCTCTTCTCTCGGTTAGACCGATTGCTACATCCAAAAACGGCACAAAACTGAGGCATTTTGGGCAAAAAGTGGCAGACAAAACACAGTGTTTTCAATGGGCTCCAGCTCAGGCTGCCCACCACCTGGGTAGAAAAATACGGAAGTGACGTCAAGTGAAACCCTCCTATTAAAGGCACAATGTGCAATTTTTATGTCATTTTGAAGTGTATTGCATACAAAAAACACCTATACATACCATAAGAGTGTGCAGAAATAATCCTACTGGCATGTCCTAACCAAAGTTTATACGCAGCATAGCTGAGTTTTACTGCAGAATTAGCAGGCTAACTGATAGCGCCGGACCGGCAGTTTTTCTGGCCAGGAGGTGGCGATATAGAGTAAAATCAACCTCCGTTCAACCCCGGGCAGGAGAAGAAATCGCTGGTCTGGCGCTGGCGCTGGCGCTGCCCCCGCCGCCCCCACCCCACTCACTCCTCCTCAGAGCAGTAAATTTTAATTTACAGTGTGTGTGTGGTCGGTCTGTGTGGATGTATTTTTATGTTGTAAATCTCATACTTCTTTCTACTTGTTTGTAGGAGGTAGAATCAGCATGTGTTGCCTTGATCGCTATCTGGCAAAGTCATCAATGACTCCCTCTTCACCGATTTCGCCCACCAACTGTCGTTCGATAGACAGAATTGCCAGGTGATTAAGACGGTCCTGACCCATGGTGGACCTCAACCATGTATGGAGACGGCGAAGAGCACTGAAAGAGCGCTCGCAACTACAGCTGCTAACAGGGATGGTAAGCGCCACTTGCAAGAGGGCCCTCAGTGATGGGAACATCATGGCAAAATGAATCAACACATGTCCATATTTGGGCATGTCAGAATCCTGCGGTCTGAGCTGGTTACAAAGTTGCATGATGACAGCAGCGCCGCGGTAGTCTATCACCGCTCAAAGTGTGGTCCCGTGACGGAGCTCTCCTTCTTTTTCTTCTTCTTCGTTCTTCTTCTTCTTATTATTATACATATTTTTCTTTATGTCAGTCCAGAGAGATTCGGGGCTGAAGCCCGGAGATTCGGGGCTGAAGCCCCGAATGACCAGGTCTCTCGACGCGCATGACGCCGACCCACCCTTTGCAGCTATAACAGCTTCAACTCTTCTGGGCAAGCTTTCCACAAGATTTAGGAGTGTGTTTATGAGAATGTTTTGACCATTTTTCAAGAATCGCATTTGTGAGGTCATACACTGATGTTGGATGACAAGGCCTGGCTCGCAGTCTCCACTCTAATTCATCCCAAAGGTGTTCTATCGGGTTGAAGTCAGGACTCTGTGCAGGCCAGTCAAGTTCTTCCACACCAAACTCGCTCATGGACATATACATATCCATGTCTCCTGATGACACAGGGCCAATTGTTGCCCTTTTTAAATGTATTTTAGCTATCAATTCCTGGACTGCAGAAAACTTCTTACAGCTCAGGCAGGGTTGACTGAGGTTTTAATTATCGATCCTAAGGCTCAGAGAGAGAAACTTTTATCAAAACTACAAACACTGTCTTTAAAACCATCCAATGAGGTATCAAGAATCTGGGCGTTCTCTTTGACTCTGAGCTCAACTTCATACCACATATTAAGTAGGTAACAGAAAAAGGATTTTATCACTTAAAGAACAAAGCCAGAGTCTGCCCCTTTCTCTCTTGTGCTAACACAGAGACACTAATGCATGCTATTATTTCCAGTCGAATTGACTACTGTAACACCCTGCTTTCTGGTCTTCCAAAAAGAAACATCTTACGTTTACAACTTTTTCAGAACTCAGCAGCACGTGTGCTGACGAAGACCAGAAAGCCGGCACATATTCTAATGGTTTTTAAATGTCTAAGGGGACTTGGACCTTATCTTTCAGAATTGCTTTTACCATATGAACCCTCGCACACCCTGTGCTGAGATCCTCCAGCACTGGTCTTTTAATAATACCCAAAGCTAGACCACAAACTTACGGTGAGGCATCTTTTTAGCACTATGGCCCCCGGGCTAGGGTTTGGGGTTAGCTGTGGAATAGCCTGCCTGAGGACCTGAGGGCCTCAGAGAGTGTTGATATTTTATAAACTGGCTCAATACCAGTTTGGCCATACCAAACTGTTTCCACAAAGTTGGGAGCATGAAATGTTCAAAATCTCTTGGTATGCTGAAGCACTGGAACTAAGGGGCCAAGCCCCTCCCCTGAAAAACAACCCCACACCATAATCCCCCATCCACCAAACTTTACACTTAGCACAATGTAGTCTGAAAAGTACTGTTCTCCTGGCAACCGCCAAACCCAGAGTCCATCAAAATGCCAGACGGAGAAGTGTGATTCGTCACTCTAGAGAACGCATCTCCTGCTCTAGAGTCCAGTGGTTTACACCACTGCATCCAATGCTTTGCATTGTACTTGATGATGTATGGCTTGGATGCAGCTGTTCGCCCATGGAAACCCATTCAATGAAGCTCTCTACACACTGTTCTTAGGCTAATCTGAAGGCCACATGAAGTTTGGAGGTCTGTAGTGATTGACTCTGCAGAAAGTTGGCAACCTCTGCACACTACTACTACAATACCACTGACAGTCGACTGTAGATTATCTAGTTGTGAGGGAATTTCACGACTGGACTTGTTGCACAGGTGGCATCCTATCACGGTATCACGCCAGAATTCACTGAGCTCCTGAGAGTAACCCATAAAGATTGTAGAAGCAGTCTGCGTGGCTAGGTGCTTGAATTTATACACTTGTGGCCATGGAAGTGTTTAGGACACCTGAAATTTAATTATTTGGATGGGTGAGTGAATACTTTTGGCAATATAGTGTAACTTGGAGTGGAATTCTGCACAGTACAATGAATGCATGCTATTTAACTTGTCAAGTGTGGCAGGTAATTTCCCACAGGCTTTAAATGGTCCTCTTTGCATTCTTTTGGATTTAGTTGCCGCACACCACTTTAGCATTATTTTGGTAATTTTGACTGAGACTTTGCATTAAAATGACAACGAAACTTCCTGCTATTAATTCATCAATTGCTCCTGATGTTGAAAATCCAATATGTTTCACTGATGCAAATGTCAAGTCAATTTCTTAGACTGTAAATTTTCATAAATAACCCATGTTTTTTTGAAAGTCATAAACATTAAACTTATTAATGCAAAACCTTTACCTCACTGCCTCATGAAAAAATATATATCTGCACCTTAAATGTCACAGCATATCACTTTTTAGACAGATGCTTTTAGTTAAATTGTTTTCCACTACATGCCTGCTTTTAGCTGTCATTTTGAAAGTTTATTTGAATTGAAACTCAGTTTTCTAGCTTTTGAGCAACAAACTGAAAGGGTAGACTTTTCAGCACATTTCTACAGAGGTCAAGGGCTTTTTAATTCTAACTTCGTGAATAAATAATGAGCAGCTGTAATATCACACTTTTCTCTTTGCCATACACATTAAAATACTGGCCATGAGAGATCGGCCGCACACAGGCTTTGACCAAAAGGTAAATATCTTCATAAGTAAAGGATATGAACTGTAAGAGTTTTACGTTTTTCTTGTGACATCATGTATTTTTATGTAAAAAAACAAACAAACACAAAAACTGCACTGAAGTGAATAAAAACACCCCAAATTTGGTATCAAAGTTGAGTAACCCATTCCTACTCTTTTTTTTTTTTTTTTTTTTCCCCTTGTCCTGTCCAGCATTATGGCAGCAGAATTGTAATCCGAATACCGTTTATGCTAAACACATTTGCTATGCCAAGGGAAGCTTTATGAATGTAAAGCTCCCCTTGATGTCCATCAACTCCTCATTTTTATTTATTTATTTTTGTTACAATATTTAACATGATATGATAATAGTGCCGAACAGGACCGGAGACAGAGAGAGAGGGAGAGCAAAGAAGAGAAAAAAAAGAAAAGAAACATGAAGAGACAAACATAAAAAACAATGAAAAATCAGACAACCAGCTGCTACACCTGTAAAAACAAAACTGTAGACGATTCACGGCTTTTGTGGGGAATCCAGCCTTAGAAGCACCAGGAGCACCTGTAAGCAGACAAGCAGAGAACAAACACACAAACAAAAAAACACAAGCAGCAGCAATCTCATATAATACACAGGTGACCTTAAATATCAGTGTATAGGGCCACAACACCGCCGCCGCCCCCCCCCCCAGCAATCAGAAGCAGGCCGAGAGGGCCCCCAGACCCAGGCCACCAACAGCCCCCAAGGAGCACAGAACCCGGGAAGCCACCATAGGGACAACCACGCATCCCCCCAGAAGACAGCAGAGGAAGCCCCCAGACAGAGCCCCCACAATCATCGGGCAGAGCCCCCCTGGCAACCAGAGGCGGCAGCCTACCAGCCTACCAGCCCCCCGCCACCCAGACATGGGCCGCGCGCCGGAACCGGCCCCCGCGAGGCCGAGCGCCACCAAAACCCCACGGCAGGGGCCCCGCCCAACACCCGAGAGGGCCAGCGCCTGCCCCAGTGCCCCTGGGCAAGCGCCCCGGGAGTCAAGACGTGCCCACAGGTGGGTGAGGCCGCGAGTAGCGGGGAGAAGCAATGCCCCCCCACCCATCAGGAACAGCACAAGCAGGCCAGAGGACAGCAGGACCCAGACCCAGTCACCCCATAAATCATATAAGAAAAAATAAATAAATAAATAAATGAATAAATAATAAAAAATAAAAAAAACACACATCCACAAACACTAGCACAGCACATGCATCCATCCCCCAACTCCGCTGGAGTGTGGGCGCAGTGGGCACATCCGGGGGCCAGCAGCCCCCCAGCCACCACAGACCCCGAACCAGCAGGACAACTCCTCGTCCTGGCCCCCCCCGCCCCAGGCAGCAACCAGGCAACAGGGGTGCGGGAAGACCCCTCCCCTCCCCCCTCTGGCTCTTTGATATTTTCTAATAGTGAGCATTTAAAATTGAGGGGCAAGCAACCTTGTGGAACTGGGAGTGTGGCCCTCCGGACAGCCTACATACCCAAAGAGCCCCGCCCACCAGATACCACTCAGTGCTATCGCCCCCCAAAACCTAATGTGTGTGTGTCTCATGATTAGTAATGTCTAAGGTGTAATTAAAACAAGGGCGGGGGGGCTGCAGAGTGCAGCAAAGGGGACCACCTACGTGGACCCATCCGCTGCCCCCCACAGAACACACCCGCCCTCAAACCCTACGTGTGTGAATGTGTGCTGTGTACAGGAGCCAGAAGGGAGAGGGGTATGGGGATCTAGAAGACCGGGGGAGAGGGCAGCCAAGAAATGGCTGCAAAAGGCACCCCTGTTTCCTGGGATTCGCCACAGAGCAGGAGGGCTCGATGTTCACCAGGTCCGGGGCCCGCAGCGTATTCGGGGAGCCACTTGGCAACCCGAAGGCACCCACCCGCCTCACCCCAGACGGCCCCGACAAATAAAGAAAAGAACAAAACAAAACAAACAAAACAGAACACAACAGACTACAAGCATGTCTTAAAGACATAAAGACCTGGATGACTCAGAACTGTCTGCTTCTAAATTCAGACAAAACTGAAGTCGTTATCTTTGGACCTGAGCGCTTCAGGGAGAAATTGTCTAGCTATATAGTTACTCTAGATGGTATTTCCTTGGCTTCTAGTTCTACAGTGAGGAACCTTGGAGTTATTTTTGACCAGAATTTATCATTTGACTCATATATAAAACAGGTTTCTAGGACTGCCTTCTTTCATCTCCGTAATATTGTCTCATCTTGGAACATCTTGTCTCAGAGTGATGCAGAAAAACTAGTCCATGCATTTGTTACTTCAAGATTGGACTACTGTAATTCTTTATTTATGGGCTGTCCCACATAAGTCGCTTTCGGACAGAGTAGTTATAGGAACGCAGTTATCAGAACTGTCCTACTCGAATTTCGTTCTGATAACTGTCCTTCTGTTTCAGTCTGCATTCGCACATGAGTCGGGACCTGATAGGGACTGATGCGGCGCGCGCAGCCGTCTGCTTCAGTGACGTGTTAGCCGTTAGCCGTTTAACGCCACATTCAAACACAAAACAAAACCCGTAAAAGTAATTAGAGAAGAAAAAACACCACAAAGAAGCTAATATGGAGAGCGGGGAGGCCACCGTGTTCATGGTCTGCATGATGGTGATATTAATCATGGACGGTCATCAGGCGTCTAATATCGAGGCTGGAAGAGCACACAGAGAGAGTCAGGAGACGATACTTTTTCATTTCATGAAGGAAGAAAGGAGAGCAGAGCGCTGCAGACAAATGAGACAACGTGTAAGTTTAACTTATTAAACACCCGCCGGTTGTGTCTGTGTCTTATGAGTAAACATTTCAGCCGTGATAGCATGACATGGGGCGTAGCTACCGACCACCACACACCTTTGATGAGAACTAACAGGAGAGATCATATTTCTCCAGTTTTAGCTTCTCTTCATTGGCTCCCTGTTAAATTCAGAATAGAATTTAAGATTCTTCTCCTTACATATAAAGCTCTTAATGACCGAGCTCCATCATATCTTAAAGATCTCATTGTAAGATATTTTCCTAACAGAGCACTTCGTTCCCAAACTGCAGGTTTACTTGAGGTTCCCAGAGTTTCTAAAAGTAGAATGGGAGGCAGAGCCTTCAGTTATCAGGCCCCTCTCTTGTGGAATAAACTGCCAGTAAATGTCCGGGAAGCAGACACCCTTTCCACTTTTAAGACCAGGCTTAAAACTTTCCTTTTTTATAAAGCTTATAGTTAGGGATGGCTCAGGTGATCCTGAAACATCCCATAGTTAAGCTGCTATAGGCCTAGACTGCTGGGGGGCCTCATCTGTCACACCTTTCCTCACTTTACTCTCTTTATGTATATGTGACATTATTGTGGTCATTAACTCGTGTTTCCCTGTTCCAACAGATATCCTTTGAATGGTGTTACAGTGCCGCCGCGGCCCCCTCCCCCCTCCCCCCCTTTCTGTCTTCTCAAACCCCAGCTGGTCGAGGCGGATGGCCACCCTTCCTGAGTCTGGTTCTGCCAGAGGTTTCTTCCTGTTAAAAGGGAGTCGTTTCTCTCCACAGTCGCCTCAGGCGCGCTCAGGACGGGAGATTGGACCGAAAAAGAAAAAGTTTTCAGTGCAATCTGTTGGTTTCCTTAGCTAGGAAATCGTTTTTGAATTGGCTCTATATGAACGAATTGGATTATTTTATGAATAATTATGATTACAATGAACTGAATTCCAATTGGCTTGAATTGGACTTACTATCTAAGTGCCTTGGATGACATTTGTTGTATTTGGCGCTATATAAATAAAAATTAATTGAATTGAATTGAATTGAACAAACAAAAACAAATAAACAACAAACAAACCACACAATCACTCCAGTCATAGCAGCCCGGGCCTGAAACCCACCATCACCCAGGCCCACCCAAGCCGCCCCCAACAGGGGAGAAGCACTGCCACACCCCACCGCACGCCACCCCACCCTAACAAAGAACAGCCCGCAGGCACATCAGAGACCCCAGAGCAACCAGCCCGACACCAGGACCCGCACCGACCCACCTTCACGGCGGTGTGCCCAGGGCAACCAGACCCCCCCGGGCACAGGCAGGGCAAGTCCCCCAAACTGCCAACCAGGCCAGACACACAGTCCCCCCCAGCAATGATCAACCCGGCCCCACGACCTGAGAGACCAACAGAAACCCGAAGCCACACAGCCCCCCCCAGCACATAACTGCAAAAACAAACAAGAAAAAGAAGCAAAAAAAAAAAAGCTTTAGAAATTGTGTAGCAGTTTCAGAATAATGATGGGATAGGCCCCATCCTCCAACTTGCCCGCCACCCTGAAATGGATTAAGCAGGTATTGAAAATGGATGGATGGATGTCCTTGCATAATTCAGCAAGAGAATGCTAAACCATGTACTGCATCTCTTAAAACTGCATAGCTTTGTACAAGAAGAGTCCAGGTGCTTGACTGACCTGCCTTCAGTCCTGACCTTTCACCAAAATTTGATGTATCATCCATCCATTTTCCATACCTTCTTGATCTGATTTATGGTTGCAGAGGGCTTGAGCCTATCCCAGCTGTAATTGAGCAAGAGGCAGTGTAAACCCTTGACAGGTAACCTGTCCATCACAGGGCCACACTGAGGGACAATTTTAGAGACACAAATTAACCTAACATAGCCTACATGTTTTTGGATGGTACCTGGATAGAACCCACACAAACACAGGGACAACATGCAAACTCTACACCTTAAGGCCCCTGCTGGGATTTGAAATAGGAACCTTCTTGCTCTGAGGCAACAGTGCTAACCACCACACTATGGTGCAGCCTTTTGATGCATCATGCATCAACGTAAAATACAACAAAGAAGATCAAGGTCTGTTGGAAAGCTAGAATCCTATCTTAGATAAGAATGGGACAAAATTCATTTCCAACAGCTCCAGCAAGTTGTATCCTCAGTTCCCAGACATTTACATATTGTTGTTTAAAGAGGGGTGCTACACAATGATAAACATGGCCCTGCCCCAAATTTTTAAGATGTTTTGCTGCAAACAAATTCAAGATGAGCTAATATATTATATGAAATAGCAAAAAAGGTCTCTCTTTCTACATTTGACATGTTTTCTGTGTAAGATTTTGAATTGAATATTTGTTCATGATATTTGCAAATTAATTCTTTAATTTCTTATTTAAATTGTACATTACTGTTATTTAATTGGGGTGGCATGAACGTCTCTTTTAAAAGGAGAAGATTGTCTATAGCATCACTTTTTAACACACTGTGTAAACATGGTTTAGAAACTATAATATTTGATACCCTCGGAGTGAGACCAGGTTCGAATATCCTAGACACATTTCTTGGCTGTTGATCCTGTCGTTGTTGAGATGTTTGAATGTCTCGGCAGGATTGATTGTCTGCGGGCTTAATGTCTAAAAAGAATGGCTGACAACACTGCATTAAATGGATTTCTCAATACTGGAAGAGATTTTACATAGGGTCTGACAGTTGACATGTCAACCATCACTCCTGTCTTTATGTTGTGATCAAGAGCAACCTTTAAAGTGATACTCCGGAGTAGATTCAACCTGGGGTCATTTGAACCGTGACATCCAGCCAAGTAGCCCACCCGCAGTTTTTTCGATATTGGCTGAACATCACCTGAGCTATGCTGCGTGTACACCAAGAGCGACCTACGCTACCTGAGCGCCGGAAATCATTATTTCTCTATGGAGGGTGAGCTACCTGGGCTACCAGAGCGGATTCTCCAGTGGCGAAGCTACCTGAGCGACCAGAGCGGATTCAAGCGATTAAACTCAAGCTAACTTTATGGTAATGAGCTATGACGCGTTTCGGCGAAAACCAATGACAATCCACAGATTGTAGGGGTCCGACAATCTGCGGGGTTCGCGGAAACAAACGTGTAAACTTTGGTTCCTATCCAAACAATGGTCATTTAATCCTGAGACTGTTGCAATTGCCGTGTCGAGTGCTTCAATACAATAGTGTAGTAACCCCACGCATACCTTTCTCACTGCAATTAAGTTTTATTTCGGATTTTATTTCGAATTTAGTTTATTTTTCACAGCTGCCTCGGCTATTCCTCCTCTTCTCAGGTGTACCTAATGTAGTTTTACATCATTTGTAATATGATGTATATCTTGTATAACAAATTGTAAATAACAACACGTTTATTCGTGTCCCTGCCCTCACTTTCCTCATGTTTTTTTCCGCGGGGGTGCTGCACAGCCGCGGGGCCTTTAAGAACTGAACATTCTAAATGTGACGTCACGAGCTACCAAAGCTACCAAAGCAAATTCTCAAGCGAAGCTTCTTCAGCTACCTCCGCTACCAGGTAGCGGAGGTCGCTCTTGGTGTACACGCAGCATTACAGAGTTATCCCGAATAGCTTCGTACAAGGGTTAATGGATCCTGGCAGTATCTCCAAAATTACCACACTAAAATCACATGCCATGACACCAAACTCCTACAGTAGTACAAATATGGTTTGTACTCACAAAACGATGCATTTGGAAGTTTGAAAATAGTCCAGGAGTTTATTATTATCAACACAAGCCTGATAGCTTCTCTGCTGCTAAAGCTGCGTCAACGTCACTTCTGGGAGCTGGGAGCTTCAAAGTAAGATGAGGGTTGATCTACTACTGTAGACAACAAAGCAAGGCTGCTCAATTTCTCCATTGATAAAATAATTTCACAACTCTATAACATAAAAATTCATAAAAAAAACCATGTAGAATATAGCATTTACTTTGTTGTCTACAGTAGTAGATCAACCCTCATCTTACTTTGAAGCTCCCAGCTCCCAGAAGTGATGTCGACGCAGCTTTAGCAGCAGAGAAGCTATCAGGCTTGTGTTGATAATAATAAACTCCTGGACTATTTTCAAACTTCCAAATGCATCGTTTTGTGAGTATAGACCATATTTGTACTACTGTAGAAGTTTGGTGTCATGGCATGTGATTTTAGTGTGGTAATTTTGGAGATACTGCCAGGATCCATTAACCCTTGTATGAAGCTATTCGGGATAACTCAGTAACTCAGCTGATGTTCAGCCAATATCGAAAAAACTGCGGGTGGGCTACTTGGCTGGATATCACGGTTCAAATGACCCCAGGTTGAATCTACTCCGGAGTATCACTTTAACAGGCGGACAAAAAGTGAACCAAATTGTTTGATTTGTCAGCCACTGTCACTGGTTCCCTGAGGTGTACTTGATTACTTGATGTGTCAGGGCTTTTAGGGGACACTCAATGTGGCTGACAGGATGCTGTGTATCTCTGTCTCAGTTCGTTTTCAGCACTGGATAATGGGCTTTAGTTGTTAATGTCTGTCATGGCATCAACCCTTGCCTGACATTGCTATGCTGTGCATTTTCTTTTCTTTTGGACCTACTGATTTCTTTAAAGATTTATAAAGATCCTTTATATGTTATTTTTGTTTGTTTTTGTTTTCCATTTTTGTTGCATAGGATTAACACAACATTTAGCAGAGCAGAAGCAAGAAGTCCACCATTATGCATACAATATGTGAACATTCATAGAAAGTGTTTAATGCACAATACATGACTGCTGTAGTTACACTATATTGCCAAAAGTATTCGCTCATCTGCCTTCACACATATGAAGTGACATCCCATTCTTAATCCATATGGTTTAATATGACCTCCCTTTACAGCTATAACAGCTTCAACTCTTCTGGGCAAGCTTTCCACAAGGTTTAGGAGTGTGTTTATTGGAAATTTTGACTATTCTTCCATAAGCACATTTGTGAGGTCAGACACTTATGTTGAACGAGAAGGCCTGGCATGAACTTGAGTTCCAAAGATACTTTTTGGGTTATAATTATATTTAGAAAATCAGGTTCCATGTGAGCTGTTAAATCAGCAGTAACAATAGCATAAAAAAAACAATCATAGGTTTATAAAAATTTTCTCAAAATTCTTCTGAAAATTAGTTTTATAAAGGTTCTGTATTCAGGATGCAGTTTTCTTTATAACTCTGCCACAAAACAGTTAGTTGTGTTATCTGTTTTAATTCCATATTGCTTCATTACGTTAATAATGCACTTCCTTTAACTGCACTGCTATTAAGTTTAAACTTTTATCCACAATGTCTTCCAGGCCTGTGAAGGAAAGTAAACTAACCACCCATGAGTGTAAACATGTGAAGATCAGGGGCTTTGATGGGAATGCATCAACCTTAGTATGGAGAGTGATTGCTGTCAATGACAATCTACAGATTCTCTGACAACTACTGAATATAGTTAACAAAGGCTTTTCTTCAGAGCTTTCACAGCTGATTTAGTTGAATATTTTTTGGAGAAATGTGAGATTTCTAGAACACTTAAAAAATGCATCTGTCCTCAAGGCCTTTGTAGGTAAAGACTTAATGCTTTTTTTAAAAGAATCTTTACAATTTCCCATTCACTGAAATTCAATTAAAACATCCCAGTATATAAGCATCTAGACAGTAAATTCTGTAGACTGATACTATTGCCCATTCCTCACAGGCACTCTTTCTGAAACTGTGCCAGACTCTAATTACCACAAACCTTTTTTCCCCACCCATTTTAACAATGCAGTGAGTGCAGTTGTTGTGCCCTCATGCAGAACCAATCAGCGAAACACAGCTTAATCAGTGGGGGAAAAGAGCCTAACATCATTGTATCTGCTGTGTTTTGCACAGTGCTGAAAGCTGGCCCCATTCGATTACAGTGCACCCCAGTAGGTATGTTTGCATGGCTGGTTACGGTGGGATCAAAACGGGGTGGAGGAGAGGAAAGCAGCAACACCAAGGTAGCTGTGATCAGAGTGATTATTCATGTGTATCAAAGCATCAAATCCAGATTTCTTGATAAATTGTGTTTAAATCTATTGTTTCAATTGTCATACTACTATTATTTTGCCAAACCCTATCAAGATGAGAAACTGGTGTAAAAAATGTGCTGATGGAAGTGAAAAGGAAAATAAACGTGCATCAGAGTTCTTGTTTACTTCATCACTGAAGCATCAGAAAAAGTTTTCCTCCCAGCACCATGGACACAACATTATGTCTTCGGCAGAAACTTTCATGGGCATGGCATTTTTTTGGCAAACCCCAGGATGGACCTCTGATGAAATTATAGCATCTCCAAAATATTATTGATGCCAAGATGCCGTAAATAAGTCAATGTCTTGAAAAAATCTTTCCTAACTTTATATAACTGTAGAGTGAAGGACAAGCTCCTATTTTTCATAAATTTCCAGTAGGAAGACTCAGGTTCTTTGGTGGGCAAACTGTGACCCTTTGATTGCATGGCAAGCAATTTGTAATTTATGAAAAGCAGCCCTTAAAGAAGTAATTCATTCATGGCTTGAATTTTAAAACTAAACATCTTTAATCTAAAAATATGTGTAATAAGTTAAATATCAGCCAAAACAAGATGAGGCACTTTTTGATTGATTTGTAATTAGACAGGGCTCTTTGTCTTCTCTGACAGAAATACGCAGTTTACCCAAAGTTTAGTTCATCAATAAATCACAGTGTTCAAGCCTACTATGACTAATGGTTGACTCAGTTCAGGTTGGTGTACTCTATATTTTGAGACAGTGAGCATAGTACCTTGTGTTTTTAAGCTGCACAAATCTGTTGACTGATAGTTAATAGCATCACTGTTAGTGCAATCCATTTATGAAATGAAAATGAAACAATACTTTATTCATCCCAAAAGGAAATTATATATCTTATCATAATTATCCACCTAATGTTTAGATCAGTTTTGATTATTTTGATATAATCCCAGCCCATAAAGATTAGGTATCTTTCTGGATTTGCTATTTATTTCCCCCTACACATTTTCATTTGGAACAAGATACCAATAGGGACTTTCAGAAGTCTTGTAGAGTCCATGTCTCACTTGGTAGGAGCTATGTTCTCGTCACTCATTTGCACATGAGCATGCAATACAATAAAATGCTGTTGCATGATTCTGTAATCCAGGAAGCAACAGTACATTTGTCAATTGTAACTCAAAATTAAACGGCACAAACACACCTTTTTTTAAATCAAAGAATTTTAAAGAAATCATCAAATACTCATTCCATACAAACAAATAAAGATATATATATTCGGATAAGGATATAATTTTTTTGCATGACTCATATCACTTTTGTACAGCCATATATTTAAGATTAAAACACTAATTGAAATGAAGAATATGTGGAAAAGAATGAGCGAGTTTGGATCCAAATGCAAGTTGAAATCCTTTTCTCATTTGTCAAAGACAGCATATCCAAGCATGTGCACCCTTGGCAGAAGTCTAAGTACTTTTTTTCTTTAGTTTTTTTTTTATATAAGAATGGGTGGTTAAATCAGACTACTATACAACATGATTGTACTTTCTTTTTTTTACGATTTAAACTTTTTTTTATTTTTCAAACAATAACAATAAACAAACAATAATCCACATTATATTATTATACAATATAAATTCAGTCTTTGACAAGTGACTTCAAGTGAATTATACAACATTACACACACAAAATTAAATAGTAAAAGGAACGAATGTATACAAAACAAAAATTAAAGCTGCGGTCGGCAACTTTTTTTTAGTCATATTAGCTTGAACTGTCATGGGATTCTGAAAGTAGAATATTAAATAGGCTGTTTAGGAAAAAAAACGAAATCTGTAGCTCCCTCTGAAGCCTGTAATCATGCTTGCAAAAATCGAGTGCTCCCTGCTGTTTTTAACCAATCAAGTTAGGGTGGAGGAATCCTACCTGTCAATCACAGCTTGTGCACACGCTGCTGAGCGTGAGTCTGCCCCAGCTTGTGTGCGCTCACACTGGTGTGAACTGACGTGCACAACCTCGTCCACAGAGGGGGAGGGGTTTGGGGGGCGGTTTGGAGCTTGTTAGAGGTTGGGGGAGGGACCTGAAAGTTGTATCAGTTTGAATTTTCCGACTTAGACTCGGAATTTTGAAAACCTGCCGACAGCAGCTTTAACAAATAAAAATATATATATATAATCCTACACATCAGTATTAGTATATTAGTAAAAAATTAAATAAATAACAAATAATAATAATAATAAAATAAATAAATACAAAATAAATACAAACAAAAGTGATGCCAAACGAAATCTGGACATGAAGTTTCAAGAGTTCAGCTGTATAAGCCTATTCAGGTGCCTAAGTATTTGAGCTGGAGAGGGTCGCTTATTGAATAGGTAGGGGCCCCATTTTCGATCATTTTCATCTAGTTTGTTCAATAATTTAAATGATAACCTTTCTAAAGAAGCTAGTTGGCCGAGAGGAGTATGCCAGTGATTAAGCGATGGAGCTGAAGAAGATTTCCATTCCAATATTAATAATTTCCTACCCAGCATAATCGCTGTTTGGGCCCACTGCGAAAGAAATGAAGGCAGAGCACTCATAACTGAAGGGTCACCAAGAGTCTATTACAAAAAGGAATGTCTTTGCCAAGGATCTCCCCCACTGTCCTATGAACTGCTGCCCAGAAGACCTGAACATCTGGGCACTCCCACAGCATGTGTAACAATGTGCCGCTATCCTGCTGGCATCTCCAACATTTACCATTATTTGCTAATCCCACCCTGTGTAGCCTAACAGGAGTCCAGTATATTCTATGTAATATTTTAAATTGGACTAGTCGAGTCCTCAACTCTCTCGATACCCTCTTCCCATTCCTAAGTATCCCCTCCCATTCAGCCTCTGAGAAGGTATAATTTAAATCTTTCTCCCATGCTTGTTTAAGGGGTGATAGAGAGGTATCAGATTCCATTAATAACATCTTATAAAAAGTGGAGGCTGCATGTCCTTTCTTTAGTGCCTTCTTGAGATCTCCCCCAGCAGTCTAGGCCTATAGCAGCTTAACTATGGGATGTTTCAGGATCACCTGAGCCATCCCTAACTATAAGCTTTATCAAAAAGGAAAGTTTTCAGCCTGGTCTTAAAAGTGGAAAGGGTGTCTGCTTCCTGGACATTTACTGGCAGCTTATTCCACAAGAGAGGGGCCTGATAACTGAAGGCTCTGCCTCCCATTCTACTTTTAGAAACTCTGGGAACCACAAGTAAACCTGCAGTTTGGGAGCGAAGTGCTCTGTTAGGAAAATATCTTACAATGAGATCTTTAAGATATGATGGAGCTCGGTCATTAAGAGCTTTATATGTTAGGAGAAGAATCTTAAATTCTATTCTGAATTTAACAGGGAGCCAATGAAGAGAAGCTAAAACTGGAGAAATATAATCTCTCCTGTTAGTTTTAATCTGGCTGCAGCATTTTGTATCAGCTGAAGGCTTTTCAGAGAATATGTGGGACAGCCCAATGATAAAGAATTACAGTAGTCTAATCTTGAAGTAACAAATGCATGGAGCAGTTTTTCTGCATCACTCTGAGACAGGATGCTCCTGATTTTGGCAATATTACGAAGGTCAAAGAAGGCAGTCCTATTTTATATGCGTGTCAAATGACCAATTCTGGTCAAAAATAATTCCAAGGTTCCTCACTGTAGTACGAGAAGACAAGGAAATACCATATTGACTAATTATATCGCTAACCAATTTCTCCCGGGAAGATTCTTCATTTACAAAAACAAACTAAAATCTATCAGATAAATATGACTTTAACCAGCCGAATGCAGTTCCTTTAATCAATATTACATGTTCAAGTCTCTGTAATAGAATGCTGTGATCGACCTTATCAAATGTAGCACTGAGATCCAAGAGGACCAGCACATACACAAGTCCGCTATAAGAGGCTAAGAGGAGATCATTGGTAACTTTCAGGTGTTCCAATAACTTCCATGGCCACAGGTGTATAAATTCAATCACCAAGGCATGCAGAATCCTTCTACAAACATTTGTGAAAGAATGGGTCGCTCTAAGAAGCTCAGTGAATTCCACCGTGGTACCGTGATAGGATGCCCAGTCATGACATTTCCTCGCTACTAAATATTCGCTACTAAAGCTAGCGCCAGAGCCCAGAGAGTTAGAGCCCATAGAACCACAGCCCAAGGACCCACATCTTCAAGCCCCTCCCTCCCACCATCTTTTTGGGATGTCTGGGATCCATCCCTTGAAGGGGGGGGACTTCCCCGTTGCCAGATGTCTGGCCGCCCGCCAGGCTGGGGAGGGCTGTCTTTGGGCTGAGAACTGGATGACGTGGGAAGCCTACATGTGTCAGAAAAATGGACTTTACTACTTTTAAAATCAAAAGTCGCTACTGAGTACGCCCACAATTTGAATTAATATTCTGATTTTCAGTCAGATTTTTATTTTTTTTCGCCAATGCAAATTCTTATTGGCCGTCAGATCGCGCCCGCGCCAATTAATCTAAGACGTAAAGTAAGGAAAGGCCAACTACGCTGCTGCTGCAGGCACAGGTTTCTGGAGGTGACATATCTGCACAGCGGAGTACAGAGTGGACTGAGGATTTTGAGAGAAGCCAAAATGGCGACAGAAGTGAACAGGGAAAATGATGAACAAAAGACGGAGGACGACTGCCCGTTGCCATAAATGGAGCTGCCATTGGTTAACGTGTGGAGTCAGTGAACCGAATGTATTCATGTGTGTGAAAGTGAAGTGTGACAGAAATGCTAGTTTGTCCACTCAGTTTGTCTAAGAGTTTGAGACACTTAGCTGCCTATTTTTCCGCAGTGTATTGGGAAAGGTTTAAACTGTTCTATGCAGGTTCAAAAACATTTTTGTCATTCTTTTAACAATCAAAATCCCTGCTTTATATCTACATGTATTTACAAAACAAATTTCCTTGTGTAATTTTTCTACATTGTTTGTCTTAGAAATGTGCTTTGAACGTGGATACAGGTGAATCGAATCAAATATCTGCTATTGACAATGCAATAAAACATCCATCAGTTAAAAAGTAATTAATACTTTGAGTAGTTTTTCAGAAGAGTACTTTGTACTTTTACTTAAGTATTTTTTCAACACTAGTACTTTTACTTGTAATTGAGTACAATTTAAGCAATTTAACAGTACTTGTACTTGAGTACAAATTTTCAGTACTCTTTCCACCTCTGGTCATTTGTGCGGTTATATTGTGCTTACATGTCAACATGTAACAGCTTTTGATTTTTTTCACATATTTTCCTTCAATAGATCGGAGAAGCAGGCATTTAATGTGTGGAGGAAAGTGCAGCGGAAGAACATAAAGAACAGTGGAACTCACAGACATACAAACTGTTCTGGTTGTAAATATTTGGGATTGTGAGCATTTGGCGGAATTTTCACTGCATGAATTGGGCCATCTGAAACCATAATTGACAGTTGTAGATCTTTCTGTAAAACAGGTTCTCAGACTGTCATGATCATTTGGTACATTGGAGACCAAAGAAAAATTTAGATTTGATATCTTTGTTTTATGATTTGGTTCTGAATTTGATTAAATTCACCACCCAATACTATATAAACAAATGTACTACACTTTGACATAAACATTCAGCCTGCTGTCACACTACACCAGAGGCTGTTGTTCTTTCAGGCTTTCCTTTGTGTGCCAGAATAACATGTAAAAACTGTGTATTTCAGCATAATTTCCCAACATGTTGTCAAATCAAACCAATCCACAATCTTCTCCTAAATCTTACCTCATAGCTTGTGTTTGTAAACCAAACTAAGGAGTTTAAGCACCAAAACTTCAGCATGAAATTGTGTTTCCTAAATACAGTGATGCAGTTTTCTTGCCAATAACTGGAATAACTGCCAAATGGAAACAGAAAACAAGAACGGGTATAACATAATTGTGCCAAACTGGTCTTTCACCCAGGTTGCCTGACTTCTTCCTGTCCTGCAACTATTGCGTCTCCTTTTCAGTTGTTTCTGAGGACTTTCAGAGATTTGGTCACATGAAATACTCCAAACTGACATCAAAGCATTTGCTACTATTGCCTCAGCTCATGTCAAAGAAGACCTTTACATCTCTGACACACCAAGGCATCCTTATTGCAGAATTTGACTTTCTGGGATTAGAAAAAAAAATCTGATTATTGTTGCCAAACAGAATTGCAATTCATCCCACAAAGTGACTGCCTCAAAAGGATATTGTCGTGGTATAATAAGTAACTTATAGTAAATGCCTTCCACAATAAATGCTGTTCTGAGCACTCACAAGCAACAGCACACCTTGAGTCAGCATAATCATACCTGCTGCCTGTGAATGACTGCTGTTGATTCCTTCTTGGAAATGCCATCCGTTCTTGATCAACAAAATAGCAGTATTACAATGACAATAAGAAATTTAATAAAAAAATGCTGCTGTCGTGTGCAGATCATGAGCGTTTGGTCGTTGTATGACTGATTAATATACCATTTGTTTTTGTTATCTGTGTATTTGTGAGGAACATAATATTTTCATATTTATCTTTTATCTCTCTCATCCCTCAGCAAACACATAATTTCATTGCAAACATCAGTACAATTTGACTGGGCTTGTTGTCTTGTAGAATAAATACAAGCGATTTCTTGTCCAGAGGTCCGTTTCACAAAGCAGCTTTAGTGAAAACTTTAGTGAAAAATAAACTGAGTTTACTAACCCTGAAATGAGGGAAACTCTTAGTTTTCCGTTTCACAAAGGGAGGTAACTTAACCCAGAGAAAGAGGGGTAACTCTAGCTGTCGGTCAATTACCGTAGTAACAGGCTCTATGAACCTAACCTGGTCGGGACCAGGTTTTACTCAATGAACCTCGAGTTTCTGTTTCTCCGCCCTCTTTCAGCCACACACGCCATTTGATTTCCTCATTCATTCAGTCAGTCAGTAGGCGAGTTTTGGCGTAGCCTAGTTCTTCTACTTCTAGAAGTCCATTAGGCACAGTAGGAAGCGACTTTTTTCACAAACATGGCATGTCCTTTTGACAACGATCCCGTGGATGAAGGTGCAGCATTGCTACACAGAGAATTAAATATTCGTCGGGAGATGGTTATCAGACCGCACATGTTTAGCATTTCCAGTCAATTATCTTTTTGAGTGGTACCGTTTCACGTCACAGTCCATAATTTACACACACAACCTAATCCGTCCTTACATTTGCAGCATTACCAAATGTAGTGATCCTCTTCATCCCGGATGAGTGGTATGTTTCAGCATACTTAAACTACCATTTGTTTAAATCTTTGGAGTATTGCCTACTTACAGTTACAAGGTCTGTTGTAGCGTGAGGGGCTCCACCAGGCACATAGCACCATCAGAATCTGTTGGGACAAAAGAAAAAAAGACATAAAAGACAAATAAATATTTGTATGAACAGGCTTAAAAAAAAAATATCTATAGGGCTATTACATTTTATAAAGGCACTTGTGTCTTGGAGGGTGTGGTGTTATGAGTATAACAACTCCATTACCCAGCATGCAACAATAGGTACGAGCATGCTGGGAGCCCCGCCTGATGAGGAGTTCCAGGTAGCCATGCAGGTAGCACTAAGCTGTTTGATAAAACTGTGAACTGTATATTAAAAAGACCAGCTCTCACGCCTCGTCTGCTTATTATAATATTAAGCGAGACAACACAAGGTGTCAGAAGTGACCGTGAGCAGCTCCGGACGGAAGATTTGCCACGAGGGAGCCACGAAAAAAGAGAGAGAGAAAAAGGAAAAAGAAAAAGTCTCCGGTCGCATGAGTGAAACATGCTAACAGAGTTTGCTACGGCAAGGCAAGGCAAGGCAATTTTATTTATAGAGCACAATTTATACACAGGGCAATTCAAAGTGCTTCACAGCTACATAAAATCACAAGAAGGCAATAAAATCATTAAAAAGAAATAAAAAATAAAATAAAGAAATTAAAAACCCATTAAAATAATCATTAATTAATTAAAAAGCAAAGAGTGCAGATAAAATACTTTCAGGTGTCATATGCACAGCTAAATAAAATTGTTTTCAGCCTGGATTTAAACATTGTCAGAGTTGAGGCCTGTCTCCCATCTTCTGGAAGACTGTTCCAGATTTTAGGAGCATAAAACTGAAACGCAGCCTCACCTTGTTTAGTCCTGACTCTGGGCACCAGCAGGAGACCCCTCCCTGAGGTTCTCAGAGCCCGAGTTGCTTCATATGGCTTTAACATGTCAGAGATGTACTTTGGCGCTTGACCATGAAGAGACTTGTACACAAGCAGAGCTGTTTTAAAGTCTATTCTCTGAGCGACAGGAAGCCAGTGCAGAGACCTGAGCACTGGACTAATATGGTCATATTTCCTGGTTCTAGTCAGGACTCGAGCAGCAGCGTTCTGGATGTAATGCAGCTGTCTTATAGCCCGTTTAGAGAGCCCAGTGAGCAGGCCGTTACAGTAGTCTAACCTGCTGGAGACAAACGCATGGATTAGTCTTTCTAAGTCTGCTTTAGACACTATTCCTTTGATTCTGGCAATGTTTTTTAGATGGTAAAAAGCTGCTGATGTTATAGATTTAATGTGGCTGTTAAAGTTCAGGTCTGAGTCCAATATTACCCCGAGATTTCTAACTTGATAGTTAGGTTTTAGAGAGAGAGTCTCAAGGTGACTGATAACACTTTCTCTTTGTTTCTGTTGGCCACAGACAATGATTTCAGTTTTGTCTGAGTTTAGCTGGAGGAAATTGTTTTGCATCCACACACTGATCTGTTCGATGCAGCGACACAATGTATCTACAGGCCCGTGTTCTCCTGCCGTCAGTGACACGTAGATCTGAGTGTCATCTGCATAGTTGTGGTAGGACACATTATAGCTGCGTATTAGCTGGCCTAGTGGAATCATGTACAGATTGAACAATACGGGTCCCAGGATTGACCCCTGGGGAACCCCACAGGTCATAGCCTTTTGGTCTGAGACAGTTACCAATTTCAACAAAATATTTCCTGTCCTCCAGATAGGACTTGAACCAGTTTAAAGCATGACCAGAGATTCCCACCCAGTCTTCTAACCTCTGTAATAAGGTCGCATGGTCAACTGTGTCAAAGGCAGCACTCAGGTCCAGCAGAACTAAGACTGTGACTCTACTTGCATCTGTGTTCAGGCAGATGTCATTTGTCACCTTGATCAGAGCTGTCTCAGTGCTGTGGTGGGGCCTAAAGCCTGATTGGAAAGTATCAAAAGCATTGTTAGACAGGAGAAAGTCACTAAGCTGTTGGTATACAACTTTTTCTAGGACTTTGCCTAAGAATGGCAGGTTTGATATGGGCTGGTAGTTGTTCAGTACTGTGGCATCAAGATTGCTCTTCTTTAGAAGAGGCTTAATGACAGCAGTTTTTAAGGCCTTTGGAAATGTTCCAGTCTGGAGTGAGATGTTGACTAGATGAGCGAGTTGTGGTAACAAACTGCTCAGCACAGACTTTAGGAATCTAGTGGGCAACTCATCAAGGCAGCACGTTGATGAACTCAGACTGCAGATGGTCTCTTCGACTGTTTTGTCAGTAACAGGTGTGAAATGTGTCAGCTCTAGGTGTCTAGCTGGCTGCAGAGTAGTTATTTGTGTTGTGGAAATTATTGCATTTTTAATGCCTTGAACTTTGTCATTAAAGAATGTTGCAAACTCATTACACTTGGATGTAGACATGAGTTCTAAAGGCAGTGAAACTGGAGGGTTTGTTAATCTGTTTACTGTAGCAAACAGGACACGAGAGTTGTTACTGCAGTTTTTGATTATTTCAGAAAAATAACTCTCCCTTGTTCTATGCAAAGTCTGGTTGAACACACATAGCTTTTCTTTGTAAGTCTCATAATGAACCTGGAGCTTTGACTTGCGCCATTTCCGTTCGGCTCTCCGGCACTCCCTTTTCTGTGCCCTGACCGACTCTTCTTTCCTCCATGGCGCCCTTTGCCTACTTTTAACCATTCTAACCTTGACAGGAGCAATGGTATCCAAAACATTTAAGAGACTTGATGTGTAAGAGTTCAACAGATCATCAACATCAGAACACAGGGTGTTCTCAAACCTAATCATTTACATAAACTGTGTCCCTGTTCTGTCATTTATGAGTCTTCCCCGAACAACTGCAGACCCAGCTGCTGATTTGGGTAAAGTAGATAGGTCGAAGAAAACACAGAAATGATCAGATAAAGCAACATCGACAACATTCACGTTTGAAATAACAACACCCCTTGAAATGAGCACATCTAGAGTGTGCCCTCTGTTGAGGGTGGGCTCAGTCACATGCTGAGTTAGACCAAACATTTCAAGGACAGCAGTGAGCTCTTTAGCTTCCTTGTTATGCGCTACGTCCACATGCACATTCAAGTCCCCTGTTATGACTAAACAGTCAAAAGCAGTGCACACAATTGAAAGTAGTTCAGTAAAATCATCAATAAAACAATTCTGTGGTGGTTTATAAATGGTGATATAAAGTATGGAAGATTGTTTTATCTCCATTTTGAATGACACATACTCAAATGATGAAAAAAACCCAAATGACAACTTGTGGGTGGGTACATTGTCCCTGAACATGGCACAAACACTCCCACCCTTCTAGTTTTCTCGTGTTTCAGACACAAAATTGAAGTGAGGTGGACTCAATCAGGACTGTATTTGCTGTGTTTTTGTCGAGCCACGTCTCAGTTAAAAACATAAAATCAAGATTGTGAGAGGAAATAAAACTATTAATTAAGAATGATTTGTTACTTAAAGATCTGACATTGAGTACTGCGTGTTTGAGATTAGTTATAGTTGAACTGGATGCTGTGTTCTTGCAAGGGATATGGATAAGATTTCTCTGATTGGACAGTCTGATTGTCCCTCTCTTCACTCCATCCTTGGACCTCTGGTTGAGATGGTGTTTACCAACACAGAGGCCCTTAGCGTCCTAGACAACAGCATTGACGCTGTTGGAAATGACAGCTGTGGGCACCGGTGGTGGGGGCCAAGCTGGGGGGGCTTTGGTCGATGGAGAAGGCTGGGGAGGGAGAGGGGCTCGATGATTCTTTGAGGATAGAATTCTTGATCTTGCCATGTTTGGCGTGAGAGGAACCATTTTAATCCCCGATTTCACCAAGCTTTCAAGGTGATCAGGAAATCTCCTGGGTGACGGTGGAGAAGAGAACGATGGTGAAACATCTCTGGAGGGTGTAGATGCAGCAGGTGGGTCCCAGGCCTGTGGTGAGGGCCGTGGTGAAGGCGATGGTGGAGCTGCTGAATCCTGTGTTCGGGATGCTGGAGGTGCTGCTGTGGCTGAATCCTTTGCTGGGTCCTTGGGTGGCGAGGCAGGAGCTCTTCTCTGGCTCGTCTTCTCTCTCAGCGGCAGCACAAGACCCGGTCCTGGTCCTGGCCCCTTCTCATGCCTCAGAGCGTGGAGAAGATTATCCGTCAGTCGTCTCACTCCACCTCTGTTCAGGTGTGGGCCTTTTCTTTGAAAGAGATCATCTCTTTGCCAGAAAAGATTAAAGTTCTCAATGAAATGAGGTCCTATGGACTCACAGACTTTGGACAGCCATGTGTTCAACTGAAGCAGCCGGCTGAATTTGTTGATCCTCCTGTCGATGTTTGGGAGAGATCCACTTATGAATGTTGGTATTGTCACTTTATCAAGACTCTCAAACAGTTTCTCAAAGTCTTTTTTTAAGATTTCAGACTGATTCTCTCTGATGTCCACTGCACCAACGTGCACAATCAGTTGTTTCACCCCTTGGTGTTTTGCCAGTACCTCTGGTAGTAATCTTGTGATGTCAGAGACAGTGGCACTTGGATAGCTGCATGTAACCATTCTGTTTATGTTTATATTAGATATGGCTCCGTCTCCAAGCACAAGAGTATCTTTGACGGTGTGTGATGGCTACAAGCAGCAGTGGAGGTGAAACGAAGGGAGAGTTCGAACAAGTAGAAGAGAATCTCGTGCCCGAATTGGAGGACAACCAGCAACAAGAGAGGGCTGTGGAAGTCCCGGTACCCCGAAGTACAGCAATGGATAAGCTAAGTCTGCCCACTTCCATGCAATTGACTGGTAATCTTGCTGATAACTCGAAGCATTTCAAGCAAAGATTTAATATATATCTAGCAGCAAGTGGAGCAGGGGGTGATGATGAAAAACTGAAAGCGCACATCCTTTTACATGTTATAGGAGAAGATGCTTTGGACATATATAATAGCTTTCAGCTGGATGAAGCTAATCTGACTTTAGCAAATCTGATGACAAAGTTTGAAGAGTACTTTGTGCCTAGTCAGAACGTGACCTTTGAGAGGTACAAGTTTTTCACCCATGACCAAAAGCAAGGAGTACCTTTTGACCAGTACTTAGCAGAGCTTCACACACTAAGCAAAACATGTGAATTTGACACTGAGAGACTCACTGGAGAGGGACAGGATCGTTTGTGGCACAGTGGATAATGCACTCAAAGAAAGACTGCTCAGAGAGACTGGACTTACACTAGACAAGTGTGTCACTATGTGCAGAGCAGCAGAAACCACTCGAGCACAAGCAAAAGAGCTTCGGAGAGGTGAAACAACAGTGCATGCAATACATAAAGAACATTGGAAAAAGAAAACATTTACTAAACAAAAAGAGAAATCTGCAGAGTTCAAATGTGGTAAATGTGGAGGCAGCCACAAGCCAAAATCATGTCCTGCATTTGGAAAATCCTGTAACAACTGTGGAAAGAGCAATCACTATGCTAAGTGTTGCAAAGCAGCTTCAAAACAGAAAGTTCACACAGTTGATGAGGAAGAAGAGGAGTTTCTTGTGGATGTGGTGCATGCTTGTACAACTGAAAAAGAGGAATGGATTGTTCCAATCGAAACAAACGAGACGATAATACCATTCAAGTTAGACACAGGTGCACACGTAAACTTGCTATCTTTTGAAACATACAAAACATTGACTGTAAAGAGCAAAATTCATCCTGTAAACACAAAAGTGACTGGATACACTGGAGAACGCGTTCCTGTTAAAGGATAACTGCGGTATTTTCAACATTAAGCCTCTTTTCTGAGTCGTATGCAATGTTTTAGAACCCCCCTCACCGCTTTTTTGATGTTTACTGCTGTCTCCGGTATTTGCCTAATTTTGATTCTTCTCAACCTGCTTCAGAATGGCAAGTCATGCACATGTCTAGAAAGGTCCGTAAAAGCACAATAAACGTCCGTTTTCAAAATAATCAACTCACCGGAGTGGTTACTGGTGTGCACTGGTAATCCATATCAAATTTCGTGGCGAAAAGTTGCTTCTGTCGTGTTTTATTTGGCAGCTCGTTCATGCTCTCACTATTTTCTTAGCGGCGGCGGAGTAATATCAGCGGATTCTAAAACATTGCAGACGACTCAGAAAAGAGGCTTAATTTAGAAAATACCCCTTTAAAGGCGGATGCATCGCAACCTTCAAACACAGAGGTCGGCAGATAAGAGCGCAGCTACTGATCGTGGATATGACTGTACAACCAATCCTGGGACTCAGTGCATGTATACAGCTCAATCTGGTCAAAACAGTGTTTGTAGTGACATCACCAGATACTGCAAATGACCATGACTCACTCATGGAGGAGTATAAAGACTGTTTCGAAGGACTTGGATGTTTACCTGGAAAACACAAAATATGTGTGGATAAAAGTGTGTCTCCTGTTGTGCATCCCTGCAGGAAAATCCCGTTTGCACTGCGGACAAAACTAAAAGAGGAACTAGCGCGCATGGAAAAACTTGAGGTCATCAAGAAAATAGATGAGCCAACAGAGTGGGTCAGCTCGCTGGTTGTTCTGCAAAAGAAAACAGGTGCTCTGAGAACGTGCTTGGATCCAAGGGACTTAAACAAAGCAATCAAAAGAGAACATTTTAAGTTACCTACCAGAGAAGAAATCATGGCACAGTTTGCTGGTGCTAAATGGTTCAGTAAACTGGATGCATCGTCAGGTTTCTGGCAGCTGAGGCTAGACGAGGAAAGTTTGAAGCTGTGTACATTCAACACGCCTGAGGGCAGGTACAGGTTTCTTCGTCTGCCGTACGGTATCTTGTCAGTGCCTGAAGTCTACCATAAGACGATTCACATGATTTTCGAGCATATACCAGGAGTAGAGACAATGATGGATGATATCATAGTTTGGGGGTCGACTTGAAGAACACGACGAAAGACTGAGACAAGTGCTAGACAAGACAAGAGAAGTGAATCTGAAACTTAACAAAGAAAAATGTGAGTTCGGAGTGAAAACACTTACTTTCGTGGGAGACGTTGTCAGTGAAGAGGGGGTAAAGCCAGACCCGAGAAAAACGTCAGCAATCAACAACATGGAAAGACCAAACAACAAAGATGAGGTCAGACGGTTCCTCGGGATGGTCACCTATCTCGCCAAGTTTGTCCCACAGCTGTCAACACAGTCAGCACCTCTCAGGATTCTTCTGGAACAAAAGAATGAATGGATCTGGTCCCATGAGCAGGAACAATGTTTTCTGAAGCTGAAAGAGACTCTCACACAGGTGCCCGTGTTAAAATTCTACGACCCAGAGAAGAGTACCAGGATCTCAGCAGATGCGTCACAGTACGGCATGGGAGCGGTGCTGCTGCAGCAACATGACGAGCAGTGGCTACCTGTCGCTTATGCATCCAGAGCCCTGACAGGCGCAGAGTCCAGGTACGCTCAAATTGAAAAAGAGCTGTTAGCGAGCATGTATGCATGTGAGCGTTTCCATCAATATGTCTATGGTCAGACTTTTGAAGTAGAAACTGACCATAAACCTTTGGTGTCCATTATGTCCAAATCTCTGAATGACTGTCCTGTACGGATACAGCGCATGCTAATCAGGCTGCAAAAGTATGACGTGCACATGATATACACACAAGGAAAATACATGTACACTGCCGACACCTTGTCTAGAGCAGTGGATAAGGAGGAACGTGCGGACAGAGAGAAAAGCGCAGAAATACAGGCATATGTGGACATGATTGTGACGTCTCTGCCAGTAACTGCTGACAGAACTGAACAAATACGGAGAGAGACTAATGCAGACGAAACCATGAAAGAACTCAAGCGCACAGTACTGAAAGGATGGCCTGAAAACAAGAAGGACTGCCCCGTGAAAATACAAGACTACTGGAATTGTAGAGCAGAGCTCACAGTGGTAGATGACGTAGTGTTGAAGGGGAGCAAAATTGTTATTCCAACCTCACTACGTAAACAAATGCTCCAAAAGATACACGAAGGCCATCTCGGAGAAGTCAAGTGTAAACGCAGGGCGAGAGAAGTAATGTACTGGCCGAGAATCAATCAAGATATCAGTCAGACAACAGCATCATGTGAACTTTGCCGCACCTACAGGCCAAAACAACAAGCTGAGCCGCTGATGATTCATCCTGTGCCCCACAGACCTTACTACAAGGTTGGAACTGACCTATTTGACTGTGATGGTAAGAGTTACATAGTGGTCACTGACTACTTTTCAAACTATCCCGAAGTTGGAGCGCTGCAGTCAACATCGAGCAAAACAGTCATCAGTTATCTCAAGACTGTTTTCGCTAGACATGGCATCCCATGTAAACTGTTTTCGGACAATGGGCCCCAGTTTTCTAGCTGCGAGTTTGCTGCCTTTGCCAAAGAATGGGGATTTCAACACTCTACATCGAGTCCAACTTATCCAAGGTCCAACGGCTTGGCAGAAAGCTCTGTGAAAACAGTAAAAAACATGATGAACAAAGCACAGGACAGAGATGACTTTCAAAAAAGCTTACTGATCTACCGGAGTGCACCTCTACAGAACGGACTATCACCAGCCCAAATGCTGATGGGTAGGCGCATTCGCTCCAACCTACCAGTAAATGAGGACTTGTTGACGCCCAAAAGCTCACACAAAGTCAGGAAAGCAAAGGAGGAACAGAAAATGAAACAAAAACAGCTGTATGATCGAACAACAAAACACCTACCAATGCTGAAGCCTGGGGATGTGGTGCGTCTCAGGGACATCTCTACAGGCACATGGAGACAAAAGGGACAGGTGGAGGAAAAAGTTGCTCCACGCTCCTACAGGATCCAGATGGAGAATGGATTGTCTTTGAGGAGGAACTGCACGGATCTTCAACTACAGCCGACAGAAAAGGACACTACAGCTCAGGAGATGGTTCAGCAGGACACGGCTGAATCTACAGAGCCAACTAACAGTGGGCCTGACCACACTGACTGTGGTCTGACAGCAGCGTCTGCATCACCAGCTGCTGTGAGACTTTCCAAACTGTCAAAATCCCCAACTGTTGAAAGACCTAAGGCAAGGCAAGGCAAGGCAATTTTACTTATAGAGCACAATTCATACACAGGGCAATTCAAAGTGGTTCACAACTACATAAAATCACAAGAAGGCAATAAAACCATTAAAAAGGAATAAAAAAATAAAATAAAGAAATTAAAAAAGAAATAAATTTAAAATACATTAAAATAATCATTAATTAATTAAAAAGTGAAGAGTGCAGATAAAATACTTTCAGATGTCATATGCACAACTAAATAGAACTGTTTTCAGCCTGGATTTAAACATTGTCAGAGTTATGACCTAAGAGACATGTTCAGCCACCTAGGAGGCTGATAGAGACTTGCTAAAGACTATTTAATATTGGAAGTTGCTAACTGAAGGAACAAAATGCATCTTTAAGTTCATTGTAAAAAAAAAAAAAAAAAAAGTGGATGTAAAGGAAAAATGTTGACATGATTCTAAGTGTGTGTTTTGATGCTTAGAGAGTTTGCACTTGGTTATGTTTCTATTACAGAGAAAGGTGTTTAAATAGAAAAAGTTATTTACAAGTATAAAGTCATAATGTTTATTGGGAAATGCAAAGTAAAAAAAAAAAAAAAAAAAGTACTTTGGCATGGCTTGGTTTTAAGGGGTACATATTATTTCTTTATAGGGGGGAAGATGTGGTGTTATGAGTATAACAACTCCATTACCCAGCATGCAACAATAGGTACGAGCATGCTGGGAGCCCCGCCTGATGAGGAGTTCCAGGTAGCCATGCAGGTAGCACTAAGCTGTTTGATAAAGCTGTGAACTGTATATTAAAAAGACCAGCTCTCACGCCTCGTCTGCTTATTATAATATTATAATATTATAATAACTCCTTGATTTAATTGAGCTTTCATCAACATTTAATTTCCCTCTGGGATAAATAAAGTATTTTTGAATTTGAATTGAATAATATTAAGCGAGACAACACAGAGGGTGAACTCAGAGGCCAGCTCCACTGCCTCTGAGGTGGCGGTGCTGGGTCACCACCCGTTTTACGGGCATCTGCCTTCTCTCTCTTGGCTCGGTAGAAGTCTGTATTAGCTTAAATAGGCTTGATTATTTAACAGAACATGATATAGATGAGAAGTCATTTATTTGTGTGAAAACAGCATTATGTTGGGAATAAAACAACTGCACAGTGAAATAGCCACTTAATATTTACTTTACAGTGTAAAACATGATCAAAATGAGGTACCCCCATGCCGAAGTCTCACCTGTTTGAACAATGTTTTTATATTTCATCTTAAACTGCTACCAAGTGCACTTCTCCCCTGCGGGATTGCACCTAAATTAAATAAATGAATAGGCTATCATTCAAGCAGTTTTCCCCTGTAATATTATTGTGATTGCAAAGGACTACA